>NC_090451.1:239396791-239698891 GCF_031143425.1 Pleurodeles waltl
TTGGTGGGCCATCTGCTGAAAAAAGAAGCAGCCTCCAGTAGATATGAGAACCAATTCCATCTAGACCAATGCTGCTCCCATTGCATTAACACGCATAGTCCCTGTCCTTGATATCTGCCAGGCTGCAATGTTAATGTTGGTGCACACATTCACAGAACACTCCTGCCTTGACAGCTAGATCCAAAGGTAAGGGCATTTTGCCTGCTGAGCACTGTAATACTTTTTTGTCTAAGGCCACTCCACAGACCCTCCGCCTGGGGGAGGCTTTTCTGTGCATTCTAAGGTGTGGAAACTGCAATTAGAAGTATCCATCAGAACAAGTGACTTACCTTCAGCAACACTGTAATGAATATATCTAATCATAGATTCCTCACTGCCTTCTCACCTTTCTATTCTGTAGAGTAGCCTCTTTTAACATCTAAGAATATCACAAGTTGGAAATCAACACATTGTTACCACCGATTGTGTCAGCCACTGTCTCTGATTGCACGGAGAAAGGCAAACAAACTGCCGTCAGCATGGTAGTCGCTGTTATGTAAGACTCCTTTCCATCACTTCTGGGATGGTACAGAGCCAGCGCGGAGCTGCACGTTGAGAAATATCGAAGCGCAAGGGCATTGCAGAGTTTGCAGATCCAGTCTGGCTCATGGGGAGTATTCTAAGGTGAGGCATCTGCAGTTAGAGTATCCACCAGAAATTGTGTTTCCAAAGGTGAATAGCTTTTTCATTTCTACCATTGAGGGCTTTTATGACCAGATACTAGGGTCAGTGGTGCAGATCCTAACAAACTGGGAGTGGTGAATATTATTCCAAATTAGCTCAAGCAATGGGCAGTTTGCAAGAATCATGCAAATGGGAGTTACACCAAACCTTCCGTAGGAAACTGAGTCTATGGGTACACCAGTGAGTGGACAGGGGCTTGCTTTGCAGTCTCAAAATGCTCTATTTGGAGGTAGTGTGGTCAAGCAGCCTTACGTTTAACACAGAGGAGTGCAGACATCCAAATACACACAATAGTCAATAAACGAGACACATGACTAAAAAAGGAGATCAACAACATTTGTAAAAATAGCAAGTATCTTTATATATGTTTAGGCATCAGAGAAAAATCGTTCAGGTAAGTATGTTTTTAAATGGGAATTCTTTTCACTTTAAAAAGTGGTCACAGTGCAATTTCTGAGTTCTGCAATGTTATCCTATGGGAGGATAAACAAGTTCTGCAAACAGGTAGAGTACAGCGACTTACAAGACCAATCTCCAGGAGTTAAGATGAGTGGTGGGCAAGGTCCAAGGCAGCACTTGCAGTACACCACCAGCGACACTGGGTGCAGGGTGCAAAACAGCTGCAGGTGCCCAATGCGTTTCAATGGAGATTGGTCACTGTGACAAGAGGCTGCAGGCTCTGGCCAGGAAGTCAGTTGGGATGTACCAACAGTGGGGCTCAGGCCTCAAGATGCTTTGCCACTTTGGTCCTCCTCTCCACTGTTCAGGGGCGACGGGTGCAGAGCTCTCTTCTGGTGTTGGGTTTCCTTACCAGAGAGGTGGCGGTAGAAAGGGGCTGCGTGCAGAAGCTGCAGGCGTCATCGGGGAGTCTAGGAGGGGTGGAACCACAATGGACTCATACTCTGGAGGGCTGGGGAACCTTGTTGGCACAGGTGGCCCACGTGGCCCACTTCAACTCGGGCCGGAGGCGACTGGTGCAGTCGTGAGTTCAGGTGTCCGGTTTTGGAAGTTCCAGAGGCTTCATAGCCCTTTCTTTGAAGTTTGGAAGAGAACAGGTCTGCTGGTCATGGGCGGTCTTGAGTTTTTATTAAAGATAGGCAGTCCTGCCGAGTTTCAGGAGTCACAGCTGCAGGACGATTCGACTATGGTGCAGATTTCAATGAGGGATGCAGACAGGCCGGCGAGGTTGGTACCAGGCAAGCTGTTTCTTTTTTCCTCTTCTGCAGTTGCAGCTCTTCAGTGTCCTTAGTCGTTGGGGACCTACTTCTCTGATGCCAGGGGCTCCCCTAAGTGCTGAATCTAGGGCCGTTTTGGTGAGAGTAGGCTAGTAGCCAATGAGCTACCTACCCCTGCGGTCACTACACCCCTACATGACCACTTCCTGTGGGAAGTGGGCTTAACATTTCTAATTCTGCCAGCACCAAGATGGCAGGTTCTGAAATGAGGTATCCACATCTGGCAGCTCACCTTAGAGGTGGGGCTGACCAGAGGTGTGGACAACCCTTTCTGAATACTACATTTCCTGCCTGTCCAGGTGCCAAATGTGCCCTGGGGCAGGGGGGTCGGCATCTCCCTTGAGGGAAGCCAGATCTGCATACCAAGGGCAGTGGACTTCTTTGAAGCTCCCTGCCTTGGAGTACATATTTGCTGGTCATCCTGTTTGGTGGAGGTCTGTAACACCCCTCCCAGAGCAGGCTTAGTAGGTGACCGCCCAAGAACAAAGCCTCTCACCTTACAGGGTCAGACATTTTGTCTGGTGGTGCCAGGCTGGCTCAGACTAGTCAGCAGGCACATCAGAGGCTGGTAGGTTTTCAGGTGACACCTCTAAGGTACCCACTGGGTGCTTGTATTGATCAATTCATCATTGGCATCAGTGTGGGTTATCAGTACAAGATGTTTGATACCAAACATACCTGTCTTGAGTGAAGCCGTCATGTAGCTGCGGAACTCATGTTGACTAGTGTCCAGCACATGCATTTAAAATGGCTTCCCTGCCCACTTACCATGTCTAGGAATCAACAAAGACATAGCAGGGGCATAATCTGCTCTTGCAGATATGCCCTCACATGTAATATAATGCACCCTGCCTTAGAGCTCTAAGGCCTGCTGTAAAGGCGACTTACAAATATTGCATGCAGTGTTAGGGGACATGGCACACACTGTGTGCCAAGTTGTGTTTTAACTTTTGTCAGCACCAAGACACGCGACATGCAATGGCAGCCCATCATGTGCTTGGTTAGGGGTCCCTTATGGTGGCACAATTCGTACTGCAGCCCTTACGGAACCTCTTTAGTGCCTCAGGCCCTAGTTACCAGGGGTACCATATACTAGGGACTTACAGAGAGTGCTGAAGGGTTTGGCAATTGGGGATACAATTGTCCAGTTTTGGGAAAGAGATTTGGCACTGGGGACCTGGTTGGCAGGAACCCAGTGGACTTTCACTTGAAATCACATCAGGTACCAGGCAAAAAGTGGGAGTAACTATGTAAAAAAGTGGCACTTTGCTATACCTTCATAGAAAACATACATGCATGTTGAGGACATACTACAATGACTTGTTTGTATAAATGCAAAAGCTTATTGTCTAGGTATGCATGTCCCCCTACATGAGGGGAATGTAATATCAGTGAGGTGTTTCAAAATCTTTGCATACTCATCCCACAATTGTTCTCATACCTTTGGCAGTAAACAAGTGTGGGATATCACACATGATCTTCATTACAGTTGCCCCTGAGTGGGCAATACAACCATGGTACTTCAGTCTAATGAGCGTTTCTCTAGTAAAACATGGAAGATGCCACATGTGCCAGCCACCAGGAGGAAGGGCAGGGTCTGGCACCCAGGGCCAAGACTTAGAGCTCACCAGCATGGATCCTAAAGACTAAGAATCTGGTCTTTTAAATTTACCAACAAGATGCTTGCAAATATTAAAGGAGGCTTGTAGACAATAACACGGATGTGTTATGCAGCTAAGTGAAAATGGTTTGTTTCATGGTGTTTTACGGATATGCACATTCAACTGAGGCTTGTATTACTATACCTTTAAACTTATTTTCTATCTATTAAGTTGTACATCTTTTAAGGTACACTTGGCAGCTATCTCGACGTTCTTCAAAAAAATTCACTTTTCTATTTACAAATGATGAAAATACTTTTGAAAACCATGTAGATCCTCTACCCTAAGATAGAATCCTAACCCTCTTCTCAGTAGATTACTGCTGACACTTCTATTAAAATAAATGCAGAAAACTGCACGAAAACGCCATACACTGAAGATTTTTTTTTTTTATAGCTATTATAACATCATTTTGTGCAGTTGCTAAGATACTAGCAGTCACAGTTCAACTGCCTTATAGGCAGCTGCATAAAAATAGGGTGGCCATGAGACAAATCCATAGTGCATATCTAAGGTAGTCTCAGCCTTTCAACTTGATCATGCCTGAAGCTGTTTAAGATTCACATGTGAACTGCCCAATGCCAACTGTGAGGGGGAAATATTGCAAATAGGAGAGATACTTACAAACAAGAAGTAGTTAACAGTGCAAGGACCATGCTCTATTCTGGGGAGATGACAGATGGATGAAAGAGAATGTAAAAATTTTCTTCACATGCTTGACAGATGTTTTTGAGCTTATGGTCCGTCATGAGCCATATGGACTTGACACTGCCTGCCACCACACCCTACGCTCATGCCTCAGCAATGCTGGAATCTGTGACAGAGCCCTGGACTGAATCACCTCCTTTCTCACTGGCAGAACCCAGAGAGTCCACCGAACCCCCACCCCCCCTCCCATCCCCCACCCCATTGTGCTCGGAGGACACCGCAATCTGCGGCATACCCCAGGGTTCGTCCCTCAGCCCGACCCTCTTCAACGTCTACATGGCCTGCTCGCTAATATCACCCGATCCCACAACCTCAACATCATCTCACCAAGCTGATCCTCTCCCTCATCAAGGACTCCGCCAAGACCTACCTCCACGAAGAAATGAAGGCCATCGCTGAATGGATGAAGAGCAGCTGCCTCAAACTCAATTCGGACAAGACGGGAGTCCTTATCTTCGGCTCCACCGCTTCCGCATGGGATGACTACTGGTGGCCTGCCACTGTTGGAACCACTCCAACTCCTAGGATTCATCTTGTACCCCTCACTATCCATGACC
Organism: Pleurodeles waltl; assembly: GCF_031143425.1. Classification (NCBI taxonomy): domain Eukaryota; kingdom Metazoa; phylum Chordata; class Amphibia; order Caudata; family Salamandridae; genus Pleurodeles; species Pleurodeles waltl. The sequence goes on from NC_090451.1 coordinate 239,401,676, forward strand.
CAGCAAGTCAACACCATCTCTTCCTCCTGCTTCAACACCCTCCGCATGCTTCGAAAGATCTACAAATGGATCTCCACCGAAACCAGAAGAACAGTCACCCAAGCCCTAGTAAGCAGCAAACTGGACTACGGCAATGCCCTCTACACAGGAACCACAGCCAAACTCCAGAAGAGGCTGCAACGCATCCAGAACGCCTCTGCATGCCTCATCCTGGACATCCACTGCCACATCACAGACCACCTGAGAAACCTGCACTGGCTCCCAGTCAACAAGAGAATCACCTTCAAACTCCTCACCCACGCTTACAAAGCACTGCATAACACCGGACAAGAATAACTCAACAAACGACTCTCCTTCTACACCCTGACCCGGCATCTCGGCTCTGCTGACCTCACCCTCGCAACCGTCCCACGTGTCCGCAGATCTACGACCATCGGTAGATCTTTTTCACACCTCACTGCCAAAAAGTTGAACACTCTTCCCACCCACCTGCGCCAGACCAAAGACCTCCTTACCGTTAGGAAACTTCTCAAGACCCGGCTGTTTGAGCAGTAGCAGCACCTTCCCCCCCACACCCCCTTCTCCCATCCCCTCTTCAGCGTCTTGAGAGCCTCATGGGTGAGTAATGCGCTTTACAAATCCCCTCATTGATTGATTGATCATAGGTCAACGCCAAAAATGTACACTTTTCCCCCCCAAGAACATTCCTTGAACCGAAACAGGAAATGGTGGTATAATGCACTACATGTTAATCTAGTCTAGAATCTAGCTTAAAAACTATTGTTACAGGTAAGTGGCTAGTTTCTTTGTGGATATCGTCTAAATCTGGCTTGGAGTAGGCTTTCCTGGTCTTTAAACACTACTGTCCTAGAGTATGCATTCACTTCAAGGCTTTGCTATCCCTGGAGAGTAAGGTGCCCAAAATAAGTAACATAGTTATACATTTGGAGTGCCCCAGGACTACAAAAGGTGCACAGTAGTACCCACTTCAGATACTTTCTTTTAATGACGAATTTACTAAGTATCTAAAATAGTATCTTTGGACTACTGTAAAAAAATAATAAAATAATAATAATAATAAAAAAAAAAAAATAGCTTTCAACTTTTCAAAGCCTCATAATCTTAAAGGGTCTATGTTTTAAGTTGTCCATTTCGCTCTAAAGAAAAATTTCCAACATGCTCTAAGGATACAAAGTAATTTTCCATTGTGTACAATAATAGTTACTTATTTTGGAGATCTGTTGCATGTTAATAATCATTGTAATGGTACAACTTAGTTGTGTTCAATTACAGTGAAGGATCTTAGCTCAATAGCTACGAAAGCCCCAGTTCGTAGAAGGATAGTCATCTAAGACACCTGCTAGCACATTGTCACACATCAAACTGTTGTGCATTATACCATTTACCACAGATACAAGACTGGTAGGTAAGCACATTTTTTGTACTTATGGCAGATTTGGTCGACCAATATTGGCCGACAAGGAATACACGTGGCAAATTTTCTGGATAGCCTCACAAGATACATTTTCATAAATCAAATTATTTCTATAGGGATAATCCTGAAAGTAGACATTGATGGGTACCCCAGGGGTCAGCATTGCATAACCCTAAACTATCACAATACTACAATTTATAGTATCAAAATCACTGGAGCCCACCAAGACTATTTCACTTTACCACTCTGTTTTTATTTACATCTCAATTGAAAGGAGTCGCCTATCAAAAAACCTTTACAAGTGTGCCTTTATTGTATTCATTTGTGAGCGGGTGCTACTTGGGAGGTGGAGGGTTGTGGGTTTTGTATGCACATATGCACGCTGTAGGGTTAGATGGTAGTTTCAGCTTTGGAAAATGAAAAGTTGTATTTGTGTAGAAAACTAAAACACTAATACAAAAGAAAGAAATGTCACTTTTGATTTTGTTCTTGCAGCAACAACTACGAATGAGGATGAAGCTCACTTATAACCACAAAGGTTCAGCCATGCAGGACCTAGCGGAGGTGAACAATTTTCCTACCCAGTCATGGCAGTGAGGATGAAATAATCTGTGCTTTCACCCCACCCATACAGAAAGAACTGTACTCTAGAACAGAGTGAGGCACTGGCTTGTGGAATTCCCCCTTTACATGCACCTTGTGCCATGAAAAACAGAAGTGGGTTCCACCGATGAGGAATACTGTCCAACTTCTTGAAGCATATTTTTTTGAGAACAATCGACTCTTCTCATCTGCCTGGGGTTCCCTGCTTGTGAAATCCACAGTGCTTCTCTTCTACGGTCATAAGAAATGGAACAATGCCTTCCTCTTTTTGCCCTCACAGATGACAACACAGTGGTCCCTGGCTACACGCCTTGGCTGATTATCAACCGGTTGCGCCTCCCTTTTACTTTTGCCACCATTGGCATTTTGGTTTGATTTTTTTTTTCCAATTCTTGGTAATGTGTGGAATCTCATCACCTGGCACTTTGGAGTTTCAAGGCTGACTAGGGAATCCACACCTGCACTTTGGAGGCCCAGATTGGAATTGCCCCAAAACACTGAACTTCATCTTTCAGTAACACTTTCTGGTGCTGAAAGGAATCCTGTTCTCCATAAGTCTGTGTTTGTGCATTGCTGTATATTTTTAGATCTCCATGCACTCTGTCCACGTGTACACACCCACCTATTTCTTGGCAACTATTTATTCCAAGGAGATGAATACTATCCAGTTAAATTGCAACTTAACGTGAGATTTTATTTCAATCTCATTTTATGCTCCTTTTTGGTTGTTCTTTTCTTGTCTGCTGTCATTATGCAGGAACGACATTGTGGTTAACCATATTTGTCCAGGAAGAATAGTTGATATGAAGGTGTGTTCAAGCATTAGCAGATACTAGTGTGCATCATCATGCAGGCATCAAAAAAGACATGGTGTGCATCAACAACATAGAAGACATGGTGGGAGGCAACATGTGGGCATCTTGGATGGCTTGGTGTGAGGGACAACATTTAGGCACACTGGACTTGCTGTGGAAAAGAATTCAATCATGGAAGATAACAGGAGGGAAAATGCCTATTGAGGGAGTATGTTCAAATATTGAACAAGATCTTGTGCGGTGGTGGTTTCTAGACTTGGAGAAAATCAGTACTGAGTGTGTATGTGTGTGCGCACCAATGCAGGTATTGGGCAAGATGGTTTAGAAGTAAATTCATATAGTTAAAATGTAATGTGTTTTGAGTCTGTTTGACTAAAAACTCCTTAAACAATATATAAAGCATGATCTTGCCCATTAGTTTGCTGATGTGCAGTAATGGATTTTATTATTAGTGCATAGAGATCTGATACCTGCACGTTGGCTAGGATGAATGAAGGATCAATAGTAAATGTGATCACGTGTGCATTGTGAGGGGTACGGCTTGGTTATTTGGTACAGCCCTGTCTTTTCTCTCCAATCTTATCCCTCAGCCTGGCCATAGGCTTTGGCTGCTTTTAATTTCTTTCGTCTTACTTTCAAAACAAATGTATCTATAACCAGATTGGCACTGAAATAAATTATACAAGGTTAAATTTTTCCTTGCGTTACTGAATGCTGTTACAAAGCAAATGGGACATCCATTTGATAATACCTTCTGTGAACTGACCTAAATGATTTAGAATGTGAATAGATGGGACTTAAGGGAGCATTGGTAGAGTTAAGCATTGTAGAGGCCGAGAGGGGGAATTTTCTCTGATCAGCAACTAGAACGGATCTTGAGAAGCGTGAGAGCATAGATGGGCCCTAGAGGAGTGTGAACCAGTACCTGTATTAAGATGACCAATCTGGGAAAGGAAAACGTACATGAATGGGGCCCAGAAACGTAGTAGTGGAAGGTGGACGTGCATTAACAGGCACTAGAAATGTGATGAAGAGGTTGCACAGGGCTTATTTATTTAAAGTAATGATGGGAGATTTTACAACCAGGTGGCCCCTGTACCCAGGGCTGGGGAGCTAATTTAATTTGACAAGCAATCTTTTTTTCAAACTTTGTTTTGTTTTAAAGAGCTTTGCTCTATTAAAAAAAAAAACAGGGGATGGAGGACTGTCATACCTTGCCTTTCCAATATTCCTTCAGTTCTGCAAACACCATTGCTCCCTTCTGATAAATCAAGATTCTATTTCTCTTGGACTTCCATTTGTGAGACCGCTCATATTTTGTTCTTTTCCAGTTAGGCTTTGCATCTTATTTTACCCACCATGCCCTCTCCAAGAAGCACAGAAGATTTATTGTTCTTTCAGGCTCATCTGCATTGGGATATTACGTGCTCAGGTTGTCTCACAAGACTTTCAGATAACTTACGCTTTCCTGTCCATTTCCACTTAGACTTTATTTTACCCACCTTGATCTCTCCAAGAAGCACAGAAGCTTTCTTGTCATCCAGTCTCATGTCCGTTGAGATATTACATGCTCAGATCCTCCCTCAAGACTTTCAAATAATGGTGATGCTTTCCTGTTCTGTAGCACTTTGTTATGCTTGCATTAAGCATTACCAATGTTTTTTTGTGTGCTCTGGATCAGATTGATTGTTTTTCTTGAAAGGCATTCAAAATTAATTCCATGTAATCACCTGCATAATATTGAAGTGCCACGTTCCAAAGCTTTGAATATTTTCATTTGACAGGTATGCAAGTTAATATGCTGGACTATCCAGCATTTTACCTTATTTTTATGTGGAGTGTGTTTGGGGGTTATTCATTGTGCAGAGAGTGGGGATAACATACTTATTGAGTGGAGGGGGTATAGTAAGACTACAAAGGGGAGGCCTATGTGTAGGAATGATTTTGCTATGTGATTGAGGAGACTTACCTTGAAAGACAGAGTAGCAGTGTTCATATTTTAAATGAAAAATTATAAAAGTATCTATCTGCAGATCTAGGAATGGCTTTGGAACAGGCTGGTTGCTCAAGATTAATGTGTTAGACATGCAACTTAATTTATCTGCCTCCAAGTCATGGTAATTTTAGCATGGTAACATTCCTAGTGCCCTGTAATTAATACCCAACTAGATGGACATCCCTGGTTACCACCCATTTTCTGATTCATTGATAACTATTTTAGCAATATTCTGCCTTGATTAGGTTGGTGTCTGGCTCTGTGGAAATGGTACTATTTGCCCGTTTCTATTGGATCCTGAATGCATAGGCGCTGTTTAACATTTCTGATGCTTCAAATTTAAGAGGTGGGCTCTCCTATGACTCTGCTGAGCGCACACAGTAACATGGCTGGGTGTTGCTGGTTATCTAGTACTTGAACACAGCATCTAATGAGGCAAGTTCTTTTTTGTACTGAAATGTTGCTGGAGGTGTGAGAGGGCAAACAGATGCTGTGATCTCTGTGGTTGCTGCATATTCCTTAATCCATACAATGTCGACATGTTAACCTCCCTCATTTGATCCAGGCTGAAACTAGTCCTTTTTGGAACTTGTATAGTTGCTCCAGTGTCCAGTTTGTGAGAACAAAACTGCAACTGCCCCTTTTCTTAAATGTGTGACGAGTAGTGTGGGGAAATGAATTGCCTTTGCTCCTTATGGTTGACTTGAAGTACATCATTTCTGGACGAATATTTCTTTTCGGGATGTGCTTACACTGTCCTTTCTCCCACTGAGGGCAGCAATGTTGGGGGTTGGCGGAGATCTTTTTGAATATCATTTCTCCCTAATCCCTTTGTTTTGTAATGTCCTTTTTATTCCTGTTTCTGTATGTTACATTTTTCTTCTGCGCCTTTACCTTTTAGCCTTGACTGTAAAAGTATTCAGATATCATTTATGATTGGAAAGGCTAAGCAGCTTCTGATTATTGTGGACATATTTTTCTGATGTAAAAACAATTTAAATTAAATCTTATGGAACTACACGGGAGAGATGTACAGACCGAAATAAATTCCATGGGGATCTTAGACCGCTGGATATTGTTGTCTTTCAGTTTAAAATAATTATGAACAGTGACTAATAAAAAAAAATAAAAAGGACAACAACCAAATATTAAAAATCCTCAGAATGCCTGTTTGTTTTATATTTGTATGTTCTATGTAGTTGTCTATTATACTGTTTAGTCACATTGCCTAAAACCCACAATTGTAATGTTTAAAACCTGTATTTCAACAGTTCCTTTGAGTCATTTCCAAACATCGGTTTCTGATCCATGGAATTTAAGTAGCATATACTTGCACCTTTAAAATACTGAGTATGCCTTAAGTTATAGGAATAGTTATTTGTTTCCTTTCACTTCCAAGTAAATTAATTTTTCAAATGCTTCTAGATAGAATGTTTTTCTAATGCTTTTCGCCATATGTGGAATTTGTCATTTGCAAGCATCTAGCACAATCCTTTGCCACTTATTGTGGAGCACCAGGTGATCTGTTTTACATTTGTTTTCCTAAAGTATCAGGATCAATTAGCAGAAAAACATACCTTTGTCAAAATAAATGAATTTCTTTGGAAATTATAGAATAAACTGATTGTAATATGTACATGCCCATACCAATTATTAAATTTTACCAGCATTGGGTCTTCCTTAAAACTTTTTAGAAGTAATGCCAGAATCAGCCTAATAATCCCAAAATATATTTTTCTCTTATAAATCTCAGCCCATCACAGCAATAACTATTAAACCCATTTCTATAATTCAGGCTGTTTGCTCTCATCCAAAGGGAGAATAAACAAGTCTTCCCTGCGGAACTGCTTAGATGTGTTTTTTCACATTGTAGATGTGCAGAGTGTCAGAAGCTGCGCTCCTGATGTTGGGAAATTTTCATGAAAATTGTTTTCAAAATAATACTACAGAGCAGCATCTGATGGAGACATCTAGCCACAGATTCCTAAGCTTAAAATATTTCCCAGTCATCAAGACTGGATACAGAAAAGTTTCTAGCAGTATCTATGGTGTGTCAGGACTCGCCTGACATGTTTGTGTGTTGAACGAGGGGGTGTGGCACAGTCCTGAAGGAAGGGCTACCCGAGTAGTCCTTCTGGGTGGGGTGTCAAGTTCATGCGCGGAGATTGCATGGTCGCGCATGAGCTGCCAGCCATCTCTTGACACAGCTCATTCAAAAGCTGCTTCCAAAGTAGAAGCTGCACTTGGCTTCTTGCCATGCTGCCGGAGGTTCTCTCTACCATATTCTTACCTATTAGTCCAGTTCCTGTTCAGCCCTGCTCCCCTTATACAGTTTCCCTGACTTACCTGAACCATTTTAGAAGCCCTCCACCCCCTGTTGGCCAATCTCCCCACAACCATTTTATTTTAGTTTTTTACATACCTCTCTACTTCTTTGTTGGCTGCCTGCCACTGTGGCTAGGATCTACTGTTACAGCCACAGGTCAGGGTCCTGCATCTGAACCTGTGCATGCTCTGCCTTCATGTGTGGATATTGATTGGTGGCAGTTGACAGTTTTCGACCTCCTTACAGAAGTCTGTGATGTCATTCTGGCAGCCAGGCAACCCTCAACCAAGACTGTATATGTCTGCCATCAGGACAAATTTGTGGCTTGGTGTGCTTCCCCAAATGGTGATCTCTCCCCCGCACCCCTTTCTGCTTCATTGTCTTAGATCTTGCTTGTTCTGGCTATGCTTTGGGCACAGTTAACAGACATCTTTTCACCACGTCCGCGTTCATGAAGTTGCCAGATCAGCCTTTCGTGTTTACCAGTGGTGGCTCGTTTACTAAAATAACTGCAACATTTGGTTCCTCCAAAACCCTTCATCATGCCCCAATGGGACTTGTATTAACCTTCCTGATGTGCTCACCCTTTGAGCTCTTGCACAATTGCTCTTTATGCTTTTTGACAGCTTTTCTAGCAGTCATTACATTGGTCAGGAGGGTTAGCGAACTGCAGGCACTCTTTGTACCTTCCTTATACAACTTGTTCCCCAGAAAAACTGGTTTGGAGACCACATGTATTTTTTTTCCTGCCAAAAATAGTGACAACGTTTCAAGTAGGCCAGACCATCACACTGCCTACCTTCTTTGCTCCGCCTCACCCTTCCAAATAGGAGGAGAGACTCCACCACCTGAACCCAAAAGAAGCACTATCCTTTTACATTAATCGGACCAAAGAGTTCTGGTTGAGCACTCAACTTTTCACTGGGTTCATTGAAACAAAGAAAGGAAAGGCTGTGCAGAAAACGATCATCTTTCAATGGGTTGTCTTCTGCATTGAAATCTGCTGCTAACTGGCCAAGCAGCAACACCCTGAGGGCTTGCATGCTTATTCCACTCGAGCCAAGGCTTAGACGTCGCATTAGCTTGCGGAGTCCTTGGCCTGGACATCTGTCAGGCTGGGCTTCTCTGCACAGGTTTACCAAGCACTACTGCTTGACCAGACACGTCTATCACAATGAAAACTATGCCATTTGGTCCTCCAGGACTTTTCGATAAGGGCCTGTTTTATTTTTAGGCAGGCCACCTTCCATTCTCCTATGGCGGCGGGGTAAATTACTCGGTCCCCATGGTGATGTGGCTGGCCACCTAATTTGTAAATGACTGCCAAGCAGGCAGTCATTTATAAGGCATTGGCAGGAACCGCTGTCACTGCGCTTCCTGTCAATGCATTTTGTTTGCTGCAGGGCTGAGCTGGAAGGACACATCCCTGCAGCAAACAGGATTCTTTTTTTTCTTTTTGAAAAAATAAAAATAAAAAAAGTAATGCTCTCCTCGTTAAGGGGGGCTTATCCTATGGCGAGGGAGCATTAGAATGTTTCCAGGTTTTTACTGTAGTTCAGATTTCTACCTCAAATTGTGTGTGAGGGTCCCTCTTTCCTGAGTCATGCTATTTACACATTTTAAAGACCTCTGATTAGATAAGATTGTATTTAGGTTTTCTCCATTCACCTTCACACCTAGCTGCAGCCAGAATCTATTTGTTTTTTTCCTTGTAATGTGCAGGTCATGTGCCAATAGACAATCATTGTGTCATGTAAAACAATAGAATCCTGTTGTATACAGAAAGTGTTATTTTAAGCCTTATCATACCTTTGGGCAGAGGATTTTCACAGATGATCTTTTTAAAGAGTTGCTGTGGTATCTCCATCTCGACCACAGCACAAAGATTGACCTGTCTGTGAGATATTCACTGTGCTGTTTTCTCAGATCACTTGCCAATCAGAATTGCTTTTTACTGGGGCTGTATACTCAAAACACAGCTGCCAAGATGGTTGGTGTATAGCTGCTTGTTTATGTGGAACAATTTTTAGCAGCACGTGAGGGAGTGGATGTATGACAATTTCTGATAGAGACTTCTAATTACAGTTTCCTCATCTTTGGAAACTCCCCAGGAGTCAAACTGAATTCGGAAGATATTAAGCAGTACCTCTGTGCATCAACAGGTGGTGCAACATGGCTCATCACCAATGTCTCTCTGCCCAGAAAGTGGCACTCAGAGCCCTATATAGGCGTCACCAATACACCCTGACATCAGTTCCTTTCTTTCTGCACCAACAAACACGAATCCAGAGCTACCCTTCGTCTCACTGAGGCAACTTCTTTTAAATTGTTGGAAAAATTCTACAGTATGCAAGGGAATATATCACCTCCCAAATCTACAGAGTTAAAACCCTTTGGAGAACTTCACAAATAAATATCTGACTTACCCAGATTTTATTTGCCGGTAATGCCTAGTTTGGGATCATGACTACAAGCCTTGCAGTTTTGGTCCCGAGGTTGCTCCTGCAACTGATCATCTTCATGATTTACATCCTCTGGAAAATCTAAGAAGCATAGAAAGCCCAGACAGGACTTGGCCCTCTCCTGCCACTCTTGATCTCCCTCGACGTCAGCAGGGGCATCATCAAGCCTCCTGGACGTACTTCCAAAGTCACTCCAGAATCTAATCCAACCCTTGTTCCTCTGCAATCAGAATTTCTGGGGCAGTGAATGCCACAGCAAATGAAGGACTAGAAACTATGATTCAGCTTTTTGGCCTGTTAGAGACTCCCTCTGACATGCCTGTGGGCTCTAAGGAGCCGAGAGGCCTTCCAACAGAGCTTCTGCCTGGAAAGTGATCCACCAATGTGGTCTCATCACCTCAGGATTATGACTAACAACCCATACTGCTGTCCGACGTGAAAACTGTGCCACCCTGACCTCAACTGTGTTGTGTACTCCTTTACCTGATCTGCAACATTTTTACCATCCTTCTGATTCTGACTTATGGAACAGCTCGTTCTTCCTGAATTATTTCGCACAGCCACTGCTAATGGAGGCTATGATGTGGAGGATAAGATTTCCCATCCTTAGCACGAGGATAACTGATATGAAGAGCTCCACTATGCCAGTGGTCTGGCTACCTCCCCTGACACCGGAATAGTTCTCACCCATCCCACCTACCCCCCTCCAAAAAATCTGCCATGGAAGACGCCATCTACTTTGCTGTGGAAAGAGTGGCAGAGGTTCTTGATCTTCGGATTCCTCAAAACCAATGTCTTGATGGAAGTGTTGCAGCTTAGCCAGACGAGTTCTGAGCCTCTACTTCCATTCAATGAGGCTCTAACTGCTACACTTTTAGGTACCCGGGCCAAACCCTGCCAAAGCCCACCTATGAATCACCCTGCTCCAGACAACCCAGCCTTTCTCACCCAGCATCCCACTTCTAAGAGCTTTGTGGCGCAGGCTTTGGCAAGCAGAGTAAAGCCAAACTCATCCCTCACTGCTTCCCCTGACTGGGAATTGGAGAGGGTAAAAACATTTAGCAAGCAGGTTTTTTTCCTTCCCAAAGTATTGCCCATGGTCCTGGAATGAACTGAGCCATAGTTTTCCAAGCCATGCAGGATGGTCGTGACGTGGCCACATCCACAATCCGCTGCAGGTCCGGTATCACTGACTCCCTCAGCAGTGCTATTGGCACCAATGTGACCATTTGCAGGCATGCATGGATGTGGTCCACTAGCTCTTCAGGAGACATCCTGGCCAGTCTTCTGAACATGCCATTTTATGGCTCATGGCTTTTCGGAGGGAAAACAGATTGATCCCTCTAGCTCTTTAAAGATAGGAGGGCCACAGCCTTCTGCTTGGGCCTCTCTGCTTCTACTTGCCAGTTGCTTCAGCTTGTGCACCCCTCCATGTCTGTGTTAGGGCATTTCAATGCCACCAGCAAACCCAGCCAGTATGGCACTCACCGCACCCTCTGTGTGGCCATGGTGCCTATGGGAGAGAAGAACAGGGACAATGTGCAGCCCAGTCTTCTTTGTCCCCTAAGCCTCCTCAGCGTGCCCTTGATGGCACGCAGCCACCCTATCGGAGGCAGAATTTGACATTTTCTGTCAGGGTGGAAGACAATATCTTCAGACAATTGGCTCCTGTATATTAAGTGGGGTTAAACCGTCGCATTTCTTGAAATTCCGCCACACCGTCACCATTCTCAGACCAGCATACGGAGGACCATCTGTCTCTCTTACAGCAGGAAGTGCAGACTTTTTTGGCCAAAGAAGCCCCAGAGAGGGTACCGGTGCAAAAATTGTTTAATATTCCTGCTACTTCCTGGTGCTGCAAAAGAACAGGTGCCTTCGTCCCATTTTAGATCTTTGCCCCCTCTAGGTTTGTATGGAAAGAAAAGTTTGCAGTGCTCACCTTGACCCCGGTTCTTTCTCCTCTTGACCCTGGAGACTGAATGGTCGTGCTGGACCTCCAGGATGCTAATTTCCTCATCATTGCCCCGCAGACCCAAAGGCGATACCTGCAGTTCATGGTAGGACACAAGCATTTTCAATTAGCTGTCTTTGACCCCCAGCTCCCCACCATAAAGGTAAAGATGAATGTATTAACAGAAGTCATCTTTAGAGCCCTCCCTGCTATTTAACAAGGCCTTAACAGAAACCTTATTATGGTCATGGCCTAAACCTTGCTATGATCTACCAGTCAACTGGCAAATTATGTGATGCCATCGCCCTGCCTTGGGTGATCCTGCTTTTGTCTCAGTACCCCTCCCCTGAAGTTTGGTGATGCAAGCATCCGCAAGTAAGACCAAACTCAACACATTTGCAACACCTCCCCCCCCCCCCCCCCCCCCCCAACACAGATTCAAAGCATGGTGAAACTTTGGAGGCGAGTATTACTCCAATATTGGAACTTTGATAGATTCACAGGCTTGAATCATTTCCTGTCGTCGAGATGGGGCTCCCATGTACCTTTAAAAAAATGTTTTTAAAGTTGTCAATGTTGACATAACATATAGGCCCTTGACCTTTTGTTTTAGTACCATACCATTGTCTTTATGCAGACAAGGACTACACTTTAGGATCAACCAATCAGGCATCCCCACCCTGAGAGAAGCTCCAGTGCCTCAGATTTTCTACCGCACGTCGTGCTAGGGAGTCTCCACTGAGCTCTGCTTAGTTTTTTTCCTCACAACTCTACCAAAGGATCTTTGTTGATTGTCTACAGTTTTCAACAACTTCTCACAGATATGCCCTGGATAATTGTATTCTGTGTTTTTTGGTGTCCTAAACTGGCAGGTTAATAAGTTAGAAATACCTAAAAGAGGGCTCTTCAGACCCTGTGGCACTTGCAGAAAAAGAGACTCCACATAGGACTGCATTTACTGCCTCTATCCTGATTACAAACCTAAAGAATGCAAGGTATGTCACTCTTTTTCTGTTAAGACATTAAAGGATCGTGAAGGGTGACTTTCTGTGGCTTCAGAGACTTAAGTTGAGACAATCCTATCTCTGAAGAAGACAATAATACATTATCTCTATTCTCTCAAAAAACACGTTAAGTCATCCCGAGGAGTCCACTGCTCATTCTTCTGATGAACCACCCAAGAAGGCTTCCAAAAAGTCTCAGGACTCCCACAGACACAAGAGGATCTAAGTCTCCTCAGAAGAGCAAGCTGCATTCTGCGCCTAAAGTGGAGGTAAAGGCTTCAAAATCTCCCAAAAGCCTTAAAAAACTACCTCCGAACCGCCAACACCTTCACCTCAAATTAAACATACTTTTAAAAAGCCTTCTTTGGCACTGCAGACGGATAGCTTGTCAACAACTCTGCTGTAGATGAGGAAATTGTCATTGACAACCGCGTCGACAGAAGCGGTGACAGCAGTGATGAAGAAATATACTGCAACACTTTCAAAGTGTCCATAGCGGCATCCTCGTCGACTACAGCATCCTTGGCTACCTTCACACCTATTTCGTCAACACTTAAGATAACTTCCTCTTCGACACCTCTGTGGACAATGACAGCACCGTCGACACTGACTCTGTCATCAACAATACCAATGATGACTGAGCCCACGTTTACAGGCAATGACCCGTCGATGGTGCTTACTTCGTCCATACCATCGTCAACAAGAAAAATGAACTTTCAGACTCTTCCATGATCGACATCCAAACCTATCCAAAAACAAAGAAGAGAAAAAATGATCACACCAGCACACAAATCACCAAGTAAAATGCCTTCATTGGTACCCTCCCACCTCCTGGCTGAAGACTCAGATGAGAACAGACTTTTTCGGGCAGCTCTTGGCCCATCACAGTTGCATGTAAAATGCCAGAAATATACTGATAAGAGAGGAGGAGCAGCAGTATTATGACCAACCACATCACCAGCAGCAACACCAATATCATAAACAAATGGTATGTATGCCATCAACATTGATAACGGATCTCCAAATGATGCTCTCAGTCTATAATAAGAGATTTCAACCAACTGCAGACCCTGTTCAACGCAGTTCTGTCCCACCTCCACCTTCAACTCCTGCATTTTCCCACCCTTTTACTTTCTACTCCATGTCTACCACATTCTCCGCAGGTCACACAGTTAGATGGTCCCACGTCATCTGAGAGTGACACAGAGGAAGGGGAGCTTCAGGACCTTCAGGACGAATGGGATGATTACATATTGCCAGCACCACCATCATCTTCTCCCACACCAGTTGACTCTCCTGCAGAAGATATAGGAGGTTTTCACAATGTACTAGAGCAAGCAGCACTTCGATTTGGGCTTCCAATTCCGACAAAACAAAAAGACTGTTTTCTTTATGATTTTAAAGACCCTTACAGGAAAACTGTCCTTGCCATACCCATTATTGATTATATTTGAGAAGAGGGCCTGAAAGTAATGCGGTAATCCAGCTTCGGTTCCAGCTGTGCTACCACGGCTGGATAAAAAATACAAGGCCCCAGAGGACGCCCCAGCTTGCCTGATGGGTCATCCAAAACCAGATTCTGTGCTGTCTCAGACAGCCCAGAGAAGGTCTAGGAACCCTTCAACACCTCTATCAATGCCCCCAGATAAAGACAGTAGACGTCTAGACAGTATAGGTAAACGCTTTTCAGCAATGTCGGCGCACACATTCAGAGCTGCAAATTCATTGGCCCTGCTGGGTAGATATGACAGACAGTTATGGTCGGATGTGGGACGGTATATAGACAAACTTCCGGATGACATAAAAGGAGAGGGGAAAAAAAATGTTGGCAGTTGGGAAACACACTTCGGAAGTCATTGACTGCATGATGGACATCGCTACTACTGGGTTAAGGCAGTCTGCAGGAGCAGCGGTTTTACTTTGTCAAGGTTGGCGCAAAGCTACCTCATTCAGGCCTGAGATACAGTCCAAAATACTGGATCTGCCCAATGATGGACAAGCTTGGTTTGAAAAGCATGTCAACAATGATTTCCAAACAATTAAGACAGGGACAAGGCCAAGTCACTGGGCACATTGCAGTATAGCAAAGTGCCCTTTCGTGGAGTCAGAAGATGACAGATATTGTACAGAGGGGGTTACAAACAATATTGTTTTCCAACATACTCCTCTTCAACCCAAAGATTTTGGAGCCAATACCAACAAAGGCAGCCACCACCAGCCGCCTATGTCAGACATCCACCTAGAGGAACATCTGGTACGCAAGGACACCGCCCATCGACAATTACCTTTTCCAGGTGCCAGCTACTCCCCTTAATGTTTCTACCAAAATAGCTGGAAGAATAACTTGTCACCAACACAGTTTGAGACAGTTAGCAAGAGACCAATGGGTCCTAGACCTAGTACGGTTCGGGCACATATTGGAATGTATACAGACACCGCCTCCATTGCCCCACAACCTTTTCTCCAAAAACATCTGCATATTCTCCAAGGTGAAGTCAACAATATGATCACAAAAGAAGCTATAGAAAACAAAAGTACCCCTGAAACACAGGAGGAAAAAGTTTCTACTCCCGTTTCTTCTTGATATGAAAAAAGTCAAAGCAGTGTTGACCAATCTTGGATTTAAGGAACCTCAACAAATACCACAAGAAAGTCTTTCAAAATGGTCACATTGCAAGATATCCTACAGCTCCTCAACCAACAAGGGAGATTATCTGGCATGGCTAGACCTTCATGATGCGTATTTTCATATCCCCATCCATCCAAGACACAGGAAGTTCCTCAGGATAAGGTTGCTGACAGCCACTACCAGTTTTGAGTATTACCCTTAGGTCTCAAGTCCGCTCCTGGAATCTTTATGAAATGTATCTCCCCATTAGTGGCCTTCTTCAGGCAGCAACAACATCAAATATTCCCATATCTCAATCACTGGGTTGTCAAGGCTCCTTCCAGCCACTCAGCAAGACAGTCCACAATAAGTTGGGCCTACCTCTCAATCGACAGTCATCTCTGCATCCATTGCAATGGATAACGTTCTTGGTAGCAGTATTAGACACAAGAGTGAACAAAGCATATTCAACAGACAAGAGACAACAAAAGTTGATCACGCTGGCAAAAATAATACAAAAAAGAGCATCACTTTCGTTTTGCCATTACAGATCTCTTTTGAGCATGATGTCTTCCTGCATCCAATACCCCATGATCACTTACATGAGTTCACTTCAGGAAGAACTGGAAACCCAATGGGAACAAGCAACAGGAAGCTTCGACAACATCATCCAGGTGACTCCAACAATAGTCAATTTGTCAGCTTGGTGGACACAACCAGTCAATTTCTCACACGGCCTATTATTTCTGGTTCCACCGTTGCCCCTAGTGATTACCACAGACGCTTCCTTAGACGGCTGGGGAGCGTTTCTCCAGGACCTCCAGATCAGTGGCAAATCAAGGCAAATCCCATCCAGGACTTCACATCAACTTTCTCAAATTAAGAGCAAAGCACCTGACCTTGCAAGGGTTCCTTCCCAGAATTCAACAATCCTCGGTGCTTGTACGAACAGACAATACGACAACAATGCACTATATAAACAAACAGGGCGGCACCAGATCTCACCTGTTATCAAGAATCACAGCTAATTTGAAAATTGCATTTACCACCAAATACATCTGATGGCATAACATCTACCTGGAGAACAGAACGACTTGGCTGACTCAGAACATCTTGCCACAAGTGGGAATTGTACCAGCACTTACTGAATCGGATCTTCTGTTGATGGGGCAAGCTGAATCTTGATCTCTTTGCGAACTCTCACAATGCAAAATGCCAGTGCTTCCGAAGTTGGCATCCCCATCTGGGGTCGTGGGAGAATATGGCATCTTTGCCTATGCCTTTTCTTTGATTCCCCTCCTTCCAAAACTCATCAGGAAGATGAAGGCCAAGCCCTACAGGATGATACTCATAGCCCCAGCATGACCGCGTCAGCACTTGTTTACAGAGCTTCTCCTCTCAGCACAACAACGCATACCACTCAAACTGATTCAATCTCTATTCACCTTGTACCAGGGTCAAGTTCAACATCCAGACCCTAAGTGTCTCTGGTTAGCGGCCTGGCTTCTGAGTTCTGCTAATCTGGGCACTTGAACACTCCTTCAGCCTGCAGGGAAATTCTAGCTAAGTCAAGAGCAGACAGTACTAACAGGACATATCATTTGAAATGGAAGAGATTTTGCATATGGTGCCGTCACCGGAGCAGATTCTGCCTTACTTACTGCACTTACCTCTGTCCAACTTATCAGATTCTTCTATTATAATGCATCTAGCAGTCATCTCTCATTTTAGGAGATCCCCGATCGCTGAGGCTTATTAAGGAATTCCTTAAAGGATCGTTCCACACATTCCCACCGGTAAGACCGCCTTCTCCGCATTGGCAGCTAAACCCAGTTCTTTCACAGTTAATGAAACCACCTTTTGAACCTTTCCACAAAGCGGATATAAAGTATGTTTCCTGGAAAGTTGCTATCCTTCTCACACTCACGTCAGCTACACGAGGAAGTGAAATCCAAGCTTTCACCATGCAGGAACCCTTCCTTTATTTCAGGGACGATAGGGTTATACTACGCACTAACCTTAAATTCATTCCTAAAGTCCCGTCAGATTTCCATCTCACTGAACCCATAGTATTAGTCTTTTTTTCCCCAAATCCTCAGACTTCGGCAGAACGGGCACTGCACTCTCTAGATATTAAAAGGTGCTTAAAGTTATATCTACACAGTACAAGACATTTTCTAAATCCAGTCAGCTCGTCATCATATACAGTGCACCTAGAAATGGTTTTCCTCTAATCAAACAAAGCATTTCCAGATGGATCAATAACAATGTTATATTATGTCATTAAAAAGCTGGTAGACCTTTGATTGCAAACGTTCAATCCCATTCCACAAGAGCTATGTCCACATCCATGGCGCTGTTTGCTGGAGTATCATTTCAAAACCTATGCAGAGCAACGACATGGAAAACTGCTCAAACCTTCACTCAGCTCTACTGCTTGGAGGCGCAACTCCTCAAGGATGCAGCCGTAGGTCAAGATGTTCTGCGACACCTGTTTCAGTAAAGGTGAACCACTTTGCTTTCATCCCACCATCCTTTTAATTCTTACGCACATTTTATCCTCTATTTCCAAAGGTATAAATATAAAGGTGGGTGTGTGTGTGTGTGTGTGTGTATACTAATATATATATATATATCTGTTTCAAGTCATATTTATCTACAAAATGTGCTCACTACCGCTGTATCTACTCTGATTCAAGCATGTGAATTTATGAAAGTTCCAATGCGGGAGTAAGGACAAAGTTACTTACCTGTTAATGTTGTTCTCCAGTATTGGAATCCTTCATAGAGCCACATGTGACCTGCCCACCTCACCTGAGAAGCTCGCCTTTATTTTCTCATTACGGTTACTCTGGTAAGCAGTGCTTAATGTGTGCTTTTTTTTTTCCCAGTGCGGCGCACCGGCATTTGTTTTTCTGCCTCAAGCATTTACTGCGAGCAAAAGGAAGAGAAAAACGAAAAAGCGTCACAATGGGAGAAAGTAGAAAGCTGCAAGAGTGAGCTGAAGGAACAGGGAATGGCTGTGAATGGATAGAAGAGGCCCAAGATGGCTTCAGGATTACGTTGTCTCAGTATTCCGTGCTCGCATGTTTAATTGCAGAAGCCGCGTGTTTAAGAGGAGGGCTTTGAGCACTGGCATGTTTTTATTTACAAATTAAGCACTGGGTGGAGCACTAGTGCTGTAAAACTCTCAGGCACTTTAACTTCTATCAGAAAGGTTCTACAGGGTGGTGTCGCCTGATTGGTTGATCTTTAGGTTTAGTCCCTTTTTGCATAATGCCTATGATATGGTACTAAACCAAAAGGCCCAGGGCCTATATGTTATGTCCATGTTGACACTACTGTTTTAACGGTGTCGGGAACTCCCAACTTGATGGGAAATGATTCATGCATATGAATCTATGAAATATTCCAATACTGGAGAATTTTAATTGCAGGTAAGTAACTTATTTGTTTTTTCTCATCTACCAGCTTGGCTCTCATGGTCAGTGAATGCCAGTTGCTTGCTGGGGGGGTATTGACACGGCCTTTGGGACTTGGGGGCTCAAGTCCCTGAAGCTCTCTAACCTGTCCTTGCCCAGGGACAACCAGGATACTGCCAGGTTGGCAGTTTGTCGCTTGGCCACCACTGATTCCATCTGTCAGACCATTGGCATCAGTGTGGACATTTTTTTTTTTTCTCAGAAAATGTCCAGTCTCCCGTCATGGGCATGGACGTTCAATGGGACTCGCTTGTTTGGGGACAAGGCAGACTGCTCTTGAGTGGTTCAAGGAGAGCAGGGATACTGCATGCTCATTGTGCTTATCTTCCCCCACTTCGCCAGCTGCATCAGTCCTACTGCTCCTTTCACATTTGCAGCCAATTCGACCCAAGCATGGCACCCAGCAGTTTCACGATTGCGGCCATGGTGTCCACTGCTACTGCAAGCCAGATAAATGTGCTGCTCAGATCATTACCCACCCTGCAGCCTTACCTGCAAAACCTCTTTAGCGTGTCCTTAGTGGAAGAGAGTCACCCAGTAGGATGCAGGGTCTGATGATTCCTAGCGGGTTGGCAGGCCATACCATCAGACAAGTGGGTCCTGCAGATTGGAGGTGCCCTCCTCTTCCTTAGTACACCTCTGTACCTTCCACCATCTCCTCACATACTGACAGATGACAATTTTTCTGTTTTGCATCAGGAGGTGCAAGCCCTTTTGCACGAAGGGGCTATTGAGATAGTCTCTTAGCCAAAAATATGACGTGATTGTTATTTCCGCTAGTTCCTGGTGCCCATAAGGATAGAGGCTTCCAATCTATTTTAGCCCTGTGCACATTCAGTGTCTTTGTCCGGAAGAGAATAATCAAAAGGATCACATTTGCCAATGTTTTTTCTGCCCTAGACTCTGGGGTTTGTATGGTAGCTTTAGCCTGCAAGGTGCCTATTTCCATATGCCTGCCCTGCCAGCGCTACCTGTGGCCAGAGGTGGGATAGGAACATTTTTAGTTGAATGGCCTCATGAGCACACCGTGGTGTTCACAAAAACAACAGCAAGGTGGTTGCAGCACATCTTGAAGGGTGCCAGTCTTCCTCTTCCTCAACAACTGACTGTTGAAGGCAGGCTCACCCCAGACAGTCTTCATCCACCTCCACAATCCAGCAAACTTCCTAAAATCCTGGTAGTTCACTATCAATGTGTCAAAGTCACGCCTGATTCCTACATAGACTCTCCTCATCATCAGAGTCATTTTGCACATGGTACAGTTTTGCGTCTTTCCTCCAGAAAAGTGTATCCAAGACATTCAGGCTATGATCCTGACGTTTCAACGTCTGTCCTGGATCCCGGTGAGGACGACTCTGAGGCTGCTGGGACTGATAGCCTCCTGTATCCTGCAGTGAAGCACTTTAGATGACCTATGTCGGCTCTGCAGTGGGCCAAACACTAGGTCGATCTCTCCGATTAGGTCAATATTTCAAAGGGGACTTCAAAAGATCTGCAGTCGTGGCTGCGGAGCCCTCTCCCTACCCCCCAGCTGATAGTGGTGACAGATGCCACATTCCTAGGATGGGATGGCCTCTTGGGAGAGGTAGAAATTATCACAAATTACACTTTGGTTGGATCTGCGTTTAATATCGCCTTAATTTCTCTATATATAATTTAGAATGAATTGCTTGTAAATGTGTTTTACTTTCTTACATTTAATCAAAGTATCATGGTTGGAAACTGACTGATTACCCCCTCTCCCGTCAATCGCAAGACTTCAGGTAGTCACTGTATTAATTAAGATCTTGTTAAACAAGTTCCCCTCAGTGAGTGCTAAAAAGATGCAGAATCTATATAACGCTCATTATAAGCATTGTGCTGGCTCATGATCTTCAAACAGTTCATTTAGATGGATACTGTGACAAATACTGCCACATCTACTGGAATCACGACATAAGGTGCATATTGACACACCCTTGCAAATTCTCAAAACAGAAAGATAATATCGAAGAGGTTGGGTACAATGTGTTTAATACATAGTCTCCAACTCTTTCAGTTGGAAGTCCATTACTTTCTAAAATATGACAAGAAAAAAGAAGGCCGTTCCATCTGTGATGCAAGTTCCAACCAATTTACTCATGTCTTTTGAGTAAGTGATGATTATTATATTTTTTTCTCTAAATTTCCATTTCTCCCTCGGCAACTGATGTGCGCTTCCTCCTGTACTAGCCCTAATGGTTCCCAGGCCTGGAGGACATATTCCGTCTCTACCCTAATCCCAGCACTAAAGAAGAGCTAGAAACAGACATTTGTGGGGAGGCATGTAAGAGTGATGATCAAGACTGTTATTTAGAAGTAGGTGAGTATTACAATGCATGGTGTGATTGTGGTTGCATATCAAGCTCATCCTTCAGAGGACATTGCCTTTTTTCACTTGCTGCTGAAATGGGCCCAAAGGAGTTAGTTTATTTGTGCCAAACAGTGAGGAACAATGTGTCCTAGTGGAGCAGTCTGACTTCTTTTGGCAAGAGGGACAGCTACTGATTAATTCCAGCCACTTCATCAGTTGTGGTTCCACACCTTGGGAAGAAGTATAAAGCGCCGGTCACTACCCCTGCGTGCATACTAAACCAGACTCATCTTGCTGCAGCACAGACTAGTTTAAGAATCCAGCATTTCTGGACAGGAAACAAAGGCAAGTAGCCTGTTTTGAAAAATGGTCAGTGGTATGGCTGCTGCCGCGCCTTAATAGTTCCTTGACATTACAACTGCCAGATGTTGCACTACATCTCACCTTTTCTGGACATGGTCCCAGAAGACAGATTTTTGAGAAGCCTGGAAGAGGGCAAGTTACCCTTAGTGGCTGTGATTCATTCTGCAGTCTATCAAAGGCAGAGCTGATTTCATAGCACCTTCTTTTGACCATAAGTTTAGAAAAGCATATTGGATGTGAGTGTTCTAATGTTCAAAATACTTTATCACATTTTACAGTTAGATATGTGTTTTTATAACAAAACAGCCTGTGGCTTGGAAACCATACATAGCTGGCACATCTTTTCCTTCCCTTTTCCTTTCACAACTCTAGCTCCAGGCCACAACTGTCTTACAGTGGGGTTTTCACTTTTTAAAGCACAAGCAATCTCATCACCTGCGGTACTGTAATCAGAGGTATGATTTGCAAACTACACCCATTAGGCCACCTTGTACAGGAGGGTTGCAAGCAAAATCTTAAGGAACAGGTCACAGCATCCAAAATGTACATGCCTTTGGTAGCAACATTTGATGGTTCCTCTTTCTTGGGAAAACATTACTTCAAACAAACTGGTTTTAGTTCCAGTTTGTTATGGCCACATCTTGAAATGTATCAAGTGACCACCTCTGCTACCTCAGTCCATGGTGGTACATGGACCTGAAGATCTGATTTTAGACATATAGCTCAAGAGAATGACATAACAGGTTTCCAAGACTCAAACGTAGTAAGGGCTTTTAGTCATATGTTTTCCAGGTACATTAGAATTCTCTCTTAGGGGATCTCCATTGATAGTTGTAAGCACTGAATAGTCCTGCACACGTGCAGGGATCCAGGAGCACTTTTTATAGTATATCTTAAGAGTAGATGTTCGCCTTCCTTTAGGGAAGGCCTGCAGAGTCACTAAAGAGAAAAAACATGCAGTCTATAGGAACAGGCTACAATGGCCCAATTCTTCATCTTGTTCTTAAAAAGGGGGCCAAGAAAATCATATGAATATAATTTAACACTACAATTTTGTAACCCCGTTTTTATGGTATAGAGATGAAGGATAGCAGGACAGTGTAGCCCCATAGGCTGCCATTATGTGAGTTTAAACAGAATCTGTCCCTTTAAGAACCCAGGGATTACCAGTATCACATTATGCTTAGCAGTTGCCAGTTGTTTCAGTTCTATTTTTCCAGCTCCTGCTGACAGGATCCTGGAGCACTGAGCTCTTGCTTTTTTAGAGTTTTTCTTCTCTAAACTCACCAGTGGAAGTTTGCAGTAACCACTTCATTCAACAATTTTCATCTCTGGCAGAAAAGCGAGGTATTTTGTCAAATAAAATGCCATCTTTATTTGACCAGTGTCCTGCCTGTGGGAGAAAGAAGGCAAATCAGACTCTCCCGATGTCTGCATCATCTGCTTTCCAGCAAGCCATATTCATGATTCTTATAGTTACTGCAGGAACTTTTCAAGGTGCACTGTGAGAGATGGAGCGAAAATCTGCCTCCATGGCTTTGAGGAAAGACGCAGGCACAATCTGAAAGTGGGACCTCGGCGTGAGGAGAGGATCAGTCCTCTACCAGGGCTCTGCTTTCTGTCTCTGAAGGAAGTGAAAGATCCAAAAACAAGTTTCCAGCCCAAAAACGACCTTGGTCCCGGTCAATGTTTAGAGGATCAATTTTAAGCCAAGGTGCGACTCCCACCTGTTCTTTATCAAGGGATGGGTTGAGATAGAGACGTAGATCGTCATCGAGACAAGGTGGGTCGACGTTAAAGATCCATACACTGTTGGCGCCCAGACTGAGATCGATGTCGGAGTGTGTCAATGTCGGGAAGGAGTCGTTTGACGTCGAGGAGCCACCGGAGGTAAATGTCAAGGATCAGATCAGCGTCAAGGCATTGAAGGAGCTCGACGTCAAAGTCTTTCGACATCAAGGAAACAGGAGCCAAGGAAGAAGGGGAGACTCATTTAGTCATCTCCAGATTCTGAATATTCAAGGATATACTCCTGTACACCCATTGTACTGCCAAGTTCTCCACCATCCTCTGCTCCGCCGCCTTTGGACACTCCTCTGCCAAGACATAGATTGCAATCTAGAACTCACCGTTGTTCACCCCATCCTCAACACCACAGTTCCAGGCACTCCTCTCCATTTTCAAGGCACTCTCACCATTGTCCTAGATACAAATCACGCTCAGGATCCAGATCATAAGAAGATCTCAACATCGTAATACTTACACTACTTACACCTCTATGGGAGGACATTTGCTGACACGGTCTGATTCTTCACCACCTCGCATCTCTCCAGTGGATGATATTACTACCTTCCAGGAGGGTCTGATAGGAGGCGCTATAAAGCTCAATATTCAGATGTCAGTTCATAGCTCTTCATTATAAGGTGATATTTGAGACGCTTCATCACTGGTCAGGGTATCATAGAGCCAGCTTTGTAACTATTTTGACATGTCCTCAGTTAAAGCTGCTCCATCAAGCCTTTGTTTAAAATCTCTTTTATTGAATTTAGGGTGCAACAATACAACATCGCCCACCTGCAACCACTGGCCAGTTAGGAGGGTAGGGATAACTTGGGGGGTGGTGGGGAGGAAGGTTCAAAGAGGGGGAAAGAAAAGGAGACGAGGGGATGCCCACTGTGCATGTGAACAATGCTTCCTCAGTCCGTGTGTATGCCTTGGGTGTGTGGTATTGCTGGGATTCTCGTGTCGGGGAGGTGTCTACTATTTTGATGGGAGATGTCTGTAGGGTTTGTCAGTCGGAGGATTTGGAGGTACGACGGGCATGATAATTACCTGAATTCCTTTGACATGTATCGGATGTATGGACCCCATGTTTTATCAAAGAGGGGCAGTGAGCCAGTCGCTGCTGCTGTCACTTTTTCCAAACCCATGAGGTCTGACAATTTATGTAACCAGTCGGTATGAGTAGGAATGATCTCTGACCCCCAGCAGGAGAGTAGTACGATCTTTGCTGCCCCTAATGCCAAAGTCCTAGCCCGGCCTTGAGGTGAGTGAAGCGGGTATGTGTGGGGGTAGGGGAGACCCAGTAAGACATACTTAGGGAACCATGGTATGTTAGTATCGTGGATTTCGTAAATCGCTTGAAGAATTGTGTGCCAGAAAGGCAATTTTCGGGCAGTGCCACAATATGTGAGTAGGTTTGCCCTCCTGTCGACACCCACGCAAGCACCCCCACCTCTGCGTACCCCCACCTGACCTTCCGCGCTGGTGTATAATACATGGAATGGGCTATTTTCAGGAACATTTCCTTGGTGTTTGTGACATGCGCTTTAACTTGTGCCCGGTGATGTACATCGTGCCACTCCCTATCTGTGCAGGTGCGTTCGCATTCTACCTCTCACCTGCACCTCGCTGGGGTTGCAAGGAGCGCAGTTGGCACTACCAGAAAGGCGGAGATGTTGGACAGGAGTCGTTTGTCCGTTTCCCTAGTTAACAGCCACTGTTAAAAGCGTGTGAGGGGTCGACTCGCATATGGGGGTTTTGTGGGGGAAGTTACCCAATAGTGGACATCTAAATACTGCCAATATGTGGTTGCTGGGAGACAATATGCTGCTTGGAGACAGTTGAAGTCCTTGACTCCATCCTCAGCAAAGAGATCGCCTATTCCCTTGCAATTTTATTCCTGTCAGGGAGTGAAGGTGGAATTGCCCATTGCGGGAGGAAAGTCTGGGTTGCCGATGCGCGGCATCTGTGGGGAGATTGGGGTGGATAGCCCCTTCGTAATCTGTACCTTTTCCCATGCTCCCACCGTTGCCCGCAGGACAGGGAAAACATACTCCCTCTGGTAGATGTTTCTTTTGCGGCCAAGGCACTTTCCAAATATGGACTCCTGCCACTGTCTGGTCAATAAAGCACCAGTATTTCTCAGTGAGAGGTCGGGCCCATTCAACCATGTACCAGAGCTGGGCCGCATGATAATAGCTCAACAGAAGCGGGACTCCCAGGCCCCCATCTGTTTGTGGCAGATATGCCTGGGTCTTTGACATTCTGGCTCTCTTACCGCCCCATATACCCTCCCATATGTGCGCTTGCAGTTTGCCTAAGAGGTTAGGCAGTGGTTGCATCGGCAGGGTCTGCATAAGGTAGAGTATTTTAGGCAGGAGTGTCATCTTTATCGCCGCAAGGCGGCCCAGCCATGATACTCCATGTGCCTTCCATCTTGTCAGTTCGGAACACACCGTATCTAATATCCTGTTATAGTTGCGAGCCACTGGCGCCTCGAACGTGGGGTGTATTCAGAGGCCAAGGTACATGATGCCATGCAAAGGCCATTGGAATGGGAGACTAGTCTCCAAGCGCGGTCCTTTCGACCTCAGGGATAGTGAGATTTAGAAGAGTTGATATAGTGAGGTTGGTTTTAAAGTCCGATGCTTTGATGAATGCCGTTAGTTCCGCCATGACCCCAGCAAGGGAGGTTTGGGGCTTGGACAGATGGAGAAGCACATTGTCTGCATAGAGTGCCAGTTTGTGCATTCTGCCACATATCGGCAATCTGACTGTGTCTAGGTTCTGCCGAATATGCTTGCGAAAGCAGGGGCGAGAAGGGGGAATCTCTATCATGTTCCTCTTGAAATGGGGAATTGCTGTGACAGCTCTCCATTTATGGAAACAATGGCTCTGGGCCTATCGTAGTTGCATCGGATCCACCTGCGGAATCTGTGCCTGAGCCCAAAGTGTCCTAAGACCTCATGAAGGTACCGCCAATTTACCCGGTCAAAGGCCTTCTCCACATCAATGGAGAGGAGGAGGGCGGGAATTCAGTACCTGTGGACCGTATCTAGCAAGTGACATAGTCTTAGTGTTGTCGCTACAAGATCTCTCTGGGATAAACCCGGTTTGTTCTGGGTCGACCAATCCCTGCATATACAGGTTCAGCCGGCAGGCCAGGATTTCCATGAAGATCTTAGTGTCCACATTCAAAAGTGTTATGGGTCTATGATAGGAGCACAATTGCGGGTCTTTCCCTGATTTGGGAATAACATAACCGTTCCTAATTGCATTGTAGGAGGAGGGGAGAGCCAACACTGGGGCCAGCTGGGCACCAAAAGACATATAGAACTCTGCTCCAAAGCCATCCGCCCCTCGAGATTTACCTGTTTGCAAACAGTGTATAGTCGCTAGTATCTCCATAGGAGTGACGTGCTTCTCCAGTATGGCACTGTCTGTGGAGGTAATCTGGGACAGGGGGGGTGGAGTCGAGATAGTCTTCTATGTCCTGACTGTCAAGCTCTTCTGCGGAGTATTAGAGAAAAACCTCTTGAACTGTTGAAGAATTAGCTCTTCCTGGCATGTCAGGGTGCCATATGGTAATCGCACCTCTGCCACTCATAAGGCTCGTGGCCTGCATGCAGAGGGCCGTGAGGTGGCTTGCCTTATCTCCCCCTGCGTAGAACTTTTGCTTAGTCCGGAGTAGGGCATATTCCGCCCTATCCCCATCTAGGGCCGGCAACTGTTTCCTAAGGATGGTGAGCTGTCTCCTCACCGCCAGAGATCCTGTCCTGCTATGTGGGGCCTCCATGACCCTTATTTCATCCTCTAATTGTTGACGCTTCTCACAGTGGGTGATATTCAGTCTTGCTGCTATCGCTACAAATTGGCTCCTGATGACTCCTTTGAGGGCTTCCCAGAGGGTCGTGATAGTTGTTGTGGAGGTATCGTTTGTGTCTAGAAAGTGGGCTATTGTGTATCTGATTTCCGCTAACATCTCCTCATACGCCAGGAGCCGTGTATTAAGCCGCCATTGTCTTTTACTTGAGGTGTGGGATGGTAGTGTGAGACACAGTGTGAGCGGGGAATGATCTGAAATAGAAGCCACCCCTATCTCAGACCTGGTAACCAGAGTAGTGATACGGGGAGTAGCAAGGAAGAGGTCTATACCCACGCAGGTATGTCTGGTGGGCAGCCGTGAAAAAGGAGTAAGTCCTATCCGCTGGGTGCTGCCAGCGCCAGATGTCAGTCAGCCCTGCCCCTTCCAGCCACTCCTGAAAACACCTTGAGAAAGCTCCTGTTTGGCCATATCTCTGGGTGGACCTATCTAGCCGGGGGTCTAGAACTAGGTTAAAGTCTCTGCCCACCACAATGTCCTTATCTGATGTTGTCAGTATCTTCCCCAATGCGTCTTTTAGAAAGCAATCCTGGCACTCTTTCGGCCCGTAGATATTGGCTATCATTAGTCTAGGCCCCTGAATTTCAATATGAAGTGAGAGAAGCCTTCCTGTAATCTCCCCCTGTATCCATGTTACCTTCCCTGGAAAGTCCTTGGCTAGCAAGACTGCTACTCCCGCCCACCTCCCTTGACATGAGGAATGACTGCAATCTCTTCCAGTCTGGTCGGAGTAAGTGGGCTTCCTGTAGTAGACAGAGATCACTCCTCGTGTCCCTAAGCTGCAAAAGAAGGACTTTTCTTTTCACAGAAGCATTAAGTCCCCGGACAATTAAACTAAGAATGGTGACCATTGGTGAGGCTAGTGTATCTCGCTATGGTTCTGCCAAAAGATTCAGTCAGTAGGAAGATGACCCAGCATAAAAACCCTTGTTCGATGGGCTTGCAGGATGCTATCTTCCCTGTGGCAAGGTAGGAAGAGAGAAGAACAGAGGGAAAAGGAGCAAACAACCAGGGATCAACAATTAAAGATGTTCCCTGCCTGGGAGCTAACATAGACATGTCCAGGAGCAGCCTCGTCCTCAGTTCGACTTCGGTCAACCTCTCCAAAGGTGTTGAGCTCTGCCCTCGGGTTGCACTTGCTTTCATTTTTGCGTTTACCGTGTCATGGTACCCCTGCTCGGTTATCTCCCAGGCGACAGGTAATTCATCTGGGGGAGGGCCCTTATGGTTCTTAGTGTCCTATCATTGGTCTGAGTCCGCTTCTGAAGCGCTATCTTGGCTGCGTAGACTTTGAAGCAAAGCTGCTCTTTCCTTCTGGCTCTCAGCCGTTGGTGGTTTGAGATTTATTCCGTCTAGTATGGGGTTTTGTGCGGCCCGTATCTCTTCGTGGTGGCTGTTGCTTTGACACCGACTGCTGGGGTTGGTCCGCGATGCTCGATAGCATCCCTTCAAGGCCTTGTGCTCCTTCCATTGTGCGGATGCCGCTGGTTTTGTTCTGCCAAAGTGTAGACGAAAGGGATGGCCCCATTTATATCTGATGCCATTCTCTCTTAGGAAGTCCGTTACCGGCCGAAGGATTCTGTGGCGCTGCAGCATCAACATCGACAAGTCCTGAAATAGGCCGACCTGGTGCCCTTTAAATTCAATCGCATTTTGGTCTGAAACAGCCGCCTGTATGATCAGTATATCTTAAGCCTGACCCGGTGAGTGGGCAGGGCGGCCAGCTCTGTGTCCTGTCCAGTATGATGGTCTGGTCCTTCAGCGCTGGGGCCACATGTTGAAGCAGTTGCACTACAAAGTCCTCTAGGGAACCCGTTAATGCCTATGTCTGTACCCCTTTTATGCGAATATTAGATTGCCGGGATCTATTTTCCAAGTCCTCCAATTGATACTGCAGTTCCTGGTTCTTATCCTGTAGGGTGAGGAGTTCCCGCCTGTGATGGTCTATTTCTTCCTCCTGCACGTCGTCTGTCTGCTCCGTTGTGTCCACACTCTGTCCCAGGTTGATCACCTCTCTCTTGAGGTCCTTGACTGCTGCTGCAATTTCCTGCTTCAATGTGACAAAATCCTCACAAAGGGATCCAAAAATCTGTTCCATGAATGTTCTTGTCAAAGGCGCTTCCCCACCCTCTGCCTGGCTCCATACTCCTCCCTCGGTCACTGGGGTCCGTGGTGGAACAGTTTTCTTGGCAGGTGTTTTGTTGAAGAGGTCTTTAAGGAGTGCTCCTTTTTGCTATGTCTCTGGGACACCATTCCTGCCAGCCCACGCCATGTCTGGATTCACTCTCTTTGACGCTGCCTTTGTGGGTCCGCTGCCCTAAGAATGTTCACCCCACTGGTGTCTATAATCTCCGCTCCGACACCTAGTGGGTACCAGCGCCGGCGCCCCTATAGGTGTCTGGGGCAGGACACCCCTCTGTACGGACAGCGAGTCTTCCGGTGGGGCACGGTGTGTGGGACGGGCAGCCTACCCCCACCTGTCGTCGCAGATGCATGGTGTGGTCGCTGGGCCAGGTGATCATGCTACAATACCCCCAAAGTCCTGCCCAGTAGGCGCCAGCCTATCTTCACCCGCCACTGGGCCCACTAATCTCCTGCGCTCATTGACTAAAGCGATTGTCTCTGAGCGGTGCAGGTTCCCACCAGCCTCTCCAGGCAGTCACTCCAAAAGCCTGATGTTATATCCTTTCAGCTTCTTCTCCGTCCTACATGTGGTCCAGTTTCCAGGCCTCCTTCAATGCTTGTCTTCTAGTGCTCAGGCAGCTGGTCCGCTTCTCCAGTGAGTTGCCCAGGCATCGTCCACACACCCCTGCATGGCCTCGGTTCTGCCCGCCAGGCCGGGACAGCTACCTGGAGTCACTCACAGGCTAGCCGGGGCCGTCGCCCTCCCTCCAGTGCCTGCTGCAGCGCTCAGGGCTCCTCCGCTCTTTGCCCTCCTCGGGCCTTGGCCACCTGTCCGCTACTCACCGGTGCTGTCCTGGGCCCCCGCAGATCCTGTCTGTGTGCTCTCAGGTCCTGTGCGCAATTGGGCCTTCCTGCTTGCCTCAGCCACTGGTGCTCATTCACAGCTCCATGGCATGCAGCATGCCTATGCCTCCTCTCGGCCGCCCACTGACTGGGGGGTGGGGTGGACTCACCACCCTGACCAACAGGCCTCTTCCTTTGTTGGGCGGCGTGCGTGGCCTTGTCGCTGCACTCCCTCAGACTCCGACCCAGGACCACAGCACTCTGCCCCGTGGCTCCCAGCCGCCATATGAACCCCGGGGCTCTTGGAGAGCCAGCAAGCACCACTACATCACCCAACTTCAGTTATGGGTGTTGGCCATTTCCATCGCCCGGCAGCAGAGCTCCGAAAAGAAGCTCCTACGCAGCGGCCATCTTAGCCATGCCCCCTCCATCAAGCCTTTAGAAAAAGTATCGACCTCCTGAGCAGGATTGTCTCTTCCTCCGTTCTGACCCACCTCGGGACTCAGTGGTCATATTAGTGGGCAAAAGGCACTTTGCTACTAATCCTACTTCATCTGTGCCACTCGATAAAGAGAGCAAAAAACTGGACTCTGTATGCCGCAAAGTCTTTAGCACAGCCACAACTACCATGAAAGCAGCTAGTGCAGTTGTCCTTGGTATAATAGAGCTCTATAGGACTATGTTCAACTGTATGCCGAGCATCTTCCCAGGGACAAGTGGGGAAACTTAATGAACATTGTCAATTAGTGCTTTATGGTTAGGTCATCTGTGCAGCCGCTGACTCTTCCCTGTTAGCAGCACATGATTTCTGCCACGGTGTAGCTTTAAGGAGGAATTCTTAACTCAGTTTAACAACTCTCAGCATGGAGTCTTAGCGAAGGATCCTTAAGCTCCCTTTCAAAGAGTCCACCCTCTTCAGAAGCCGCCCTAATGAAGATAGCTTACATGAAAGCTGAGATGGAAACCCTTAAACCAGTGGGTCTAGAAACACCAAAAGATCACTGACGACGAGATAGCTCACATATATAAGCTGAGATGGAAACCCTTAAAGCAGTGGGGCTACAAAGGCCAAATGTGCAAAAAGAATCTTTCAGGCCCTACCAGTGCTGTTTCTACTCAGTTCAAACCCCTCAATAGTATCTAGATCTCCAGTAACCACAACACCAATGACCTGATCAGCAACAGCAACAAATTCAGACTAGAGGAAGATCCACTCAACTCTCTGCTCAAGGGGATAAACAGACATCACACGCCAAGCCATGAATCTTCTTTCCTCCTTTTCCGTTAGCCACTCCGATGGGGGAAGCATTCCTCATATTCTGGCAGTGTCAAAAGATCATGCAAAACGTTTGAGTTCTGAATATCGTTCGAAATGGGTATTGTCCCACATTCACAAGTGCCCCACCGACCATATCTCCGAAACCGTCCGATTAGCATCTGCAATTGCTATGGTTGAAAGTCAACATCCCATTACAAAAACAGGCGGTGGAGGTTGTTCCTCACAGACAACAGGGCATAGGTATTTATTCCAGATATTTTCTGGTGAAGAAGAAAGACTAGAACGAATTCAGACCCATTCTTGACCTCAAAGTTGCCAACAGATGGATTTGGCGAGAAACGTTTCCAATGCTGGCGCTACATCAGATCTATCACAAGTTACAACAGGGAGTCTGGTTCTAGTTCATAGACCCTCAAGTTGTGTACTTTCAAGTAGAAAAAGACACTGCAAATTTGTAAGGTTCATCGTGGGGCAGGATCACTATCTGTATCATTTGGCCTCAAGTCAGCACTAAGTGCATGGCAGTAATAGCTGCCCACCTCAGAAAGCATAGAATATTTGTCTACCCAACCCTAGACGATTGGCTAATCAAGGTATCATTAAGCCCAGCTTCTTTGCAGCTGGACCTGTGATCTTCAACGGTTGGGGCTTCATATCAACCACAGCAAGTCAATGTAGGAAGCTGGCTCTCTATATAGTGAATAAAATGAAGTACACTGTGCAGAGAGTCCAGTGGATCCCCAAAGATTTGTAGAGGCAGAAATAGTTAGGTCTAGTGCTCTTTTTGTGGTAGTGTGGGTGAGCGGTCAAGGAGTCATGTTAAGCATTTGTTGAACTCACAGAGGCAATAAATGAGACACACACTTAGAGAATAAATCCGAGATCAATTTAGGAAAAATAACAGTTGCTTTTATATATGCTTTGAATCAAACAACTTCGTTATAAGGTAATTATTTTTTATATAAAAAATATTTTGCTATTGCAAAGATCGACACACTGCAATTTTCAGAGTCTTCAATGTTATCCTATGGGAGGAAAAAAAGAATGCAGTTTCACAGGTAAGTACACAAATCACAATCCCAGTCGTCAAGGTTTTAGACTAGCACCGGGCAAGGTTCAGGTTGGTACCTAGAGTGCACCCACAACGACATGGGGCGGGTGGGCGCAGAGATCTAAGTCAGAGTTGGTGTCCACTGTTAAACAATGGAGGCTGGCGGGGGAATGAAGACACACTGCTCCCAGGTAAGTACAAGCGGTGTCAGAGGTTGGTCTTCGGAGGTTGAAGCAAGCACCGGGGGAGCGGGGTCACAAGGCAGCACCAAACTTACATCCTCAGCGGCACAAGGGCAGCTGGGTGCAGAGTGCCAACACAGCATCGGGTGCCCAATGTTATTCAGTGAAGTACATCACTTTCAGCAACAGGCTCTGGCCAGGACACCTTCTAGATCAACCCACAGCTGCCCAGGTAAGTTAAGATGCCAGGGGTCGTAGGGACACCCAGCGGTCTAGCTCCGTAAGGCCCAGGGGCTCTGGATGTAGGGGTGTTTTTTGGCGGCGTACTGGCCATATCACGGTCAGGGGGAGCCCTCCGATTTAGGCTGCAGGCTTTGCTGCGGTGTCTGGCAGGTGTCAACCCATGATGGACTCTGGGTCAGAGTCGCTGGGGAACCTTCGCTGTACTGGTGGGCCACTTGGGCTCGGGCTGTGGGAGTCGTGTGCAAAGGTGGCTCCAGGTGGCGGTTTCGCAGTTCCTCAGACAGACTTACTTTTTTGGACATGTTTCTTCTGGTCAGGTCTGCTGTCAACAGGAGTTCTTGTTCTTTATTGAAAGCAGGCAGTCCTCCCAAGGCTTTGGAGGTCACTAGGCTGCAGGACAGTCTTCTTCTGGGCACAGGTTTCTTTGAAGGCTGCAGACAGGCCAGTAGTGCTGGGGGCCAAGTCAGTTAGTGTCTTCAATCTTGTCTGCAGGGCAGCTTCTGTTTTGTTCTGCTGTTCTTACGTCGAGAGGAAACTGATTCTAGGGTTCAGGGTGCCACCTAATTACTGAATTTAGGGGCGTTACAGGGAGTGCCAGGTGGTAGCCAATCAGCTACTCATCTTTAGGGTGGCTACACCCTTCCTATCACCATTTCCTTTGGGATGTGGCAAAGCCCTAACTCTATTGGCCTAATTCCTTCCATGCAAGATGGAGGAATTTTAAACGTAGTGTCCACGTAAGCTCATCCACGCCAGGGGTTGAACTGGCATGAAGTGGGCACTCCTCCTAATTTTCCCACCAGTCCCGCTGCCAAAAGTGGGGTCAGGAACTGGGGGTTGACCTCCTCCACGATTTGGAGAGGTCTCGGTCGCATTTCAAAGGTGGTAAGGCCTTTGAAGCTCCCAGCCTAAGTCCAAAGTGGCTGCACTGGTTCTGACCAGTCAGTGCCCAATCTAGGAGTTGGTAGGTTTTGCAGGGGACACTTCTAAGGTGCCCTGAGTGCATGTATTAATAAAGCCATAGCTGGATTCAGGGAGGGTTTATTAATACAAGATGTTTGATACCAAACATCCCTATTGTCAGTGAAGCCATCATGTAGCTGGGGAACTCAGAATGACCAGTGCCCAGCACATGCTTAAAATGACTGCACTTTTCACTTACTATGCCTGAGAATTGACAAAGACATAGCAGGGGTATAATTGCTCATGCAGGTATGCTCTCCTATGTAATGTAATGCACCCTGCCTTTAGGACTGGAAGGCTGCCAGAGGGGTCACTTACCTATATTGCATGCTGTGTGCAGGTGTCGGGGCAAAGAGGCTGTGTGCCATGTCGTGTTTTCATTTTTAGGTCTGCACCAAGATACACAGCGTGCAAAGGCAGCATTGTGTGCACTTACGTAAGAAGATCTCTGAGGGTGGCACAATCTGTGCTGCGTGGGTCTTCCTCTAGTACCCCATGCCCTAGGTACCAGGACTACCATTTACTTGGGACTTACAGTGGCAACTAAAGGTTTGTAACTTGGGGAAAAATAACTGCAGTTTTAGGGAAAGAGATCTGGCATTAGGGACCTGTTTAGCAGGGACCCTGTGCACTTTTAGTCGATATTTCACCAGAAACCAGGCAAAAAGTGTGGTTGGGGGGGAGGTGGGGAAGGGTTGGGGTGACCATGTCAAAAGATTTACTTTCCTACAGTCAAAATCTACTGCTATGCAAACTTTGCATTTTTGGGGGGGGGCCTCAATCGACACCTTTCAGGCAAGTGTGTGTCCTTTGGAGGAGAGACTTATCAATTCATCTGAAGTGTCACTCGCTCACGAAAACCTCTCATCCCACGGTGAAAGCAGTGTCATCTCTCTTCGGCTTGATGGCCTCCTGCATCTTCCTAACTCTGAATGCCTGTCTCCACATGCGCTCTCTACAGGAATGTCTCAGGGACTAAGTGGGACCAACTAATGGGCAATTGGGAGGACAGGATCTAAGTTTCTCTTAATGCAAAACAGTCCCTGAAATGGTGGTGCTCTCCAGCCAACCTGCGGCAAAGGATGCCATTTCATCATCAGGTTCCCTCTTAGTCCGTAATAATGGCAGCATCACTACTAGGGTGGGGAACCCGCATGGACCACGTCCAAATTCAGGGCACATGGTCTCCGAGAGAGATGACCCATCACATCAATATCCTCAAGTTCCAGGCAGTTCATCTAGTGCTGAAAGCCTTTCGCCCATTATTCAAAGCCCAGTCCCTACTTGTTCAGATGGTCAATACAACCACCATGTACTGCCTCAACAAGCAGGGGGGAACAAGATCTAGACCCTTACATATAAGGTCCAAACAATCTGATAATGGCTCATAGCCAGGTACCGGATGATCACGGCAACTCACCTTCCAGGTGTGCAAAATACTGAAGCAGACACAGTAGAGTTCTGCAAGAAAATCACGAAGGGGTCTTGCACAGCGACGTAGTACAAAATATCTTCAATTTGTGGGGCACTCCTAATATTGACTTGTTCGTTACTGTGAAAAAAACAAAAAATGCTGAAGCTTCGCCTCAAGATAGTTCGAACCAGGGACACTGGGGAATGCCTTGTGGATCAGCTGGTCTGGAAAATTTCTATGCCTTTCTGATGATTCTCATTAGTCCTCATCAAGCTGTCCCACTCGAGAAACAGGATGATCTTAATAGCCCCAGAGTGACCACGTCATTGGTAGTTCATGGACCTTCTTCACCGGTCAGATCGTCCACTTCTCAAGCAGCCATGCAGACTAGACCTGCTAACAAAATTCAGAGGCCAAATGGTTCACCTCAATCTCTCTTCCTTGAATTTGGCTGCATGACTCCTGAGCTAGTGCAGTACGGACATTTGAACCTTCGACAAGACTGCATGGGCATCCTCAATGAGGCTAAGTGGACTTCAACTTGTTCCGTATATGCCTTCAATTGAAAGCGATTTTGCATTTGGTGTTCTTACAATAACGTAGACCCAACAACTTGCCAGGAAGGTGTCATTCTTCCATACTTACTACATTTGTCAAAATTTAGCTTGCAATTCTCTTCAATAAAGGTTCATTTGGCAGCTCTTAATGCCTACAAAAATGTCCTTCACAAACCTCTTTTTTCAAAATCCCTGTGATCAGGGATTTTTTAAAAGGGTTGAAGAAGGTTTTCCCTCCCATTAGGCATCCTTTCCCACCATGGGAGCTCAACATAGTCCTTTCATGTCTCATGCAGGACTCTTTTGAATGCATTCACAAGTCATCTCTGCAACTTCTCTCATGGAAAACTGCTTTACTTCTAGAAATCACCTCAGCACGTAAGGTTAGCGAGATCCAAGCATTTTGTTCTCACAAACCATGCAGTCTTTCACTTTAACAAAGTTGTCATGAGGACCCACCCACAAATTCTTCCTGAAGGTTATTTCGGATTTCCATGTCAATCAAACGATTTAATTACTAACATTCTTTCAGGATCCTTCAAGCCCAAATGAAAGAACCATTTCTTCTCTAGATGTAAGGAGGGTCTTGAAATGTTATCTAGATAAAACATGTGACATATGCAGATTAGACCAAGTGTTTATCTATTATGGCCCGGTCTGTACAGGTTTAGCCACTTTCGAACAATCCATCTGATGGATAGTGTCCTGCATCCTATTATGCTATTAAAAAAGCCAACAAGACCTTATCAGCCCACAGGACATACGCCAGACCCCCATCTTCAAGGCCAGCAACAGAAGCAGATACAGCCACATATTCAAACTCACGTGGACAGATCACTCTATTGTACACTTCACCCTCACCGGCCTCCCGTGCACCACCCACTAACAACACAGTGTCCCATATCGCAGCTGAGCTCAGGTCACCCAGCAGCAGTGGTCCAATACCCTCAGCACCTCCCAGCCCAACATAACCACCAACCTGGTGCAAACAGTAGACAACTTCAACGCCTGGATCGTCAACAAAGTCAAACAAGTCACCTGATACACACCTGAACTCAGGGTTTCAGAACACAAGTGTAAACAACTGGAAAGAAGTGGGCAAACCAGCAGAAACAACACCGACTGTGCCATCTACAAGTCAGCCCTCAAATACTACCACCGCCAACTCAGAGCTGCAAAAACAAACGGGCCCTTACACTCTGGATCGGGAACAGCTCCAACCAGACCAAGGAACTCTTCACCATCGTCACAGAATTCATCAGCCCATAAGCCACTGAGAACTTAGTCCCATCCTCACCGAACTCTGCAATGCTCTCACCAACCACTTTCACAACAAAATAGCAACCATCTACAGAAACTTCAATCCCCAACTGTAAGGAAATGCCTCCTTGGCATGGTTACCCCCTAACTTTTTGCGTTTGCTGATGCTAAGTTTTGGATTGAAAGTGTGCTGGGACCCTGCTAACCAGGCCCCAGCACCAGTGTTCTTTCCCTAAACTGTACCTTTGCTTCCACAATTGGCAGAACCCTGGCACTCAGATAAGTCCCTTGTAACTGGTACCCCTGGTACCAAGGGGCCTGATGCCAGGAAAGGTCTTTAAGGGCTGCAGCATGTCTTATGCCACCCTGGGGACCCCTCAATCAGCACATGCAAACTGCCTCACAGCTTGTGTGTGCTGGTGCGGAGAAAATGACTAAGTCGACATGGGACTCCCCTCAGAGTGCCATGCCAACCTCACACTCCCTGTGGCATAGGTAAGTCACCCCTCTTGCAGGCCTTTCAGCCCTAAGGCAGGGTGCACTATACCACAGGTGAGGGCATATGTGCATGAGCACTATGCCCCTACAGTGTCTAAGCAAAACCTTAGACATTGTAATTGCAGGGTAGCCATAAGAGTAAATGGTCTGGGAGTTTGTCAAACACGAACTCCACAGTTCCATAATGGCTACACTGAAATCTGGGAAGTTTGGTATCAAACTTCTCAGCACAATAATGTCCACTGATGCCAGTGTGTAATTTATTGAACATGCACCCAGAGGGCATCTTAGAGTTGCCCCCTGAATACCAATCCGACTTCTAGTGTAGGCTGACCAGTTCCTGCCAGCCAGCCACAAACCAGACAAGTTGCTGGCCACATGGGGAGAGTGCCTTTGTCACTCTGTGGCCAGGAACAAAGCCTGTACTGGGTGGAGGTGCTTCCAAGGGCATCCCAGCTCGTGGAGATGCCCGCCCCTCCAGCCACTGCCCCCACTTTTGGCAGCAAGGCTGGAGGAGATAATGAGAAAAACAAGGAGGCGTCACCCACCAGCCCCTAAGGTGTCCTGAGCTGAGGTGACCCCTGCCTTTAGAAATCCTCAATCTTAGTTTTGGAGGATTCCCCCATTAGGATTAGGGATGTGCCCCCCTCCCCACAGGGAGGAGGCACAAAGAGGGTGTAGCCACCCTCCAGGACAGTAGCCATTGGCTACTGCCCTCCCAGACCTAAACACACCCCTAAATCTAGTATTTAGGGGCACCCCAGAACCCAGGAAATCAGATTCCTGCAACCTAAACTACAAAGAAGGACTGCTGACCTACGAGCCTGCAGAGACGACGGACGATGACAACTGCTTTGGCCCCAACCCTACCGGCCTGTCTCCAGAGTCGAAAACCTGCAATGAGGGATGCATCCATCAGGGACCAGCGACCTCTGAAGCCTCTGAAGACCGAGAAACTCCCATGAGCAGCAGCTCTCCTCAAAAATTGCTACATCTTTGCAACCAAGAAGCAACTTCCAAAGAACTCACTCTTCCCACCGGAAGTGTGAGACTTCACACTGTGTACCCGACGCCCCTCGAGATCCAGAGAACCAACACCACAGGGAGGACTCCCCAGTGACTGCGACCCCTTGAGTAGCCCAAGACGATCCCCCTGGACTCCCACAGCAACGCCTGCAGAGAGAATCCAGAGGCTCCCCTGACCGCGACTGCCTGTAACAAGGGACCCGACACCTGGAACAAGCACTGCACCCGCAGCACCCAGGACATGAAGGAACCGAACCTCAGTGCAGGAGTGACCCCTAGGCAACCCTCTGCCTAGCCCAGGTAGTGGCTGTCCTGAGAAGCCCCCCCCCCCCCTGTGCCTGCCTGCACCACTAGAGTGACCCCCCGGGTCCCTCCATTGTTTCCTATCTAAAACCTGACGCCTGATTTACACACTGCACCCAGCCGCCCCTGTGCCACTGAGGGTGTGTTTTGTGTGCCTACTTGTGTCCTCCAACCCCCCCCCTCCCCCGTGCTCTACAAAACCCCCCTGGTCTGCCCTCCGAGCACGCGGGTACTTTCCTGCTGGCAGACTGGAACCGGAGCACCCCTGGTCTCCATAGGCGCCTATGTGTTTTGATCACCTTTTGACCTCTGCACCTGACCGGCCCTGAGCTGCTGGTGTGGTAACTTTGGGGTTGCCTTGAACCCCCAACGGTGGGCTGCCTATGCCCAGGAACTGAGACTTGTGTCTTACTTACCTCACAATCTAACCTTTACTTACCTCCCCCAGGAACTGTTGATTTTTGCGCAGTGTCCACTTCTAAATTAGCTTATTGCCATTTTAACAAAGACTGCATATGATATTGCTTTTATTCAAAGTTCCTAACTTACCTGTGTGAAGTATCTTGCATTTTACGTGTTTACTTCAAATCTTGAACCTGTGGTTCTTAAAATAAACCAAGATAAGATATTTTTCTATATAAAAACCTATTGGCCTGGAGTAAGTCTTTGAGTGTGTGTTCCTCATTTATTGCCTGTGTGTGTACAACAAATGCTTAACACTACCCTCTGATAAGCCTACTGCTCGACCACACTACCACAAAATAGAGCATTAGAATTATCTAATTTTGCCACAATCTTACCTCTAAGGGGAACCCTTGGACTCTGTGCATGCTATTTCTTAAATTGAAATAGTACATACAGAGCCAACTTCCTACAAGCCCCCACCAACCCATGCCCCTATCGACTCTTCAACCTCAGGAGCACCAAGATCAGCCACCAGCTCACCGCCATCCTCAATGTCTCCCTAACCACAGCCACATTTCCCAACGGATTGAAACATGCGGAGGTGAGTCCTCTCCCCAAGAAACCTTTAGCCAACTCCAGTGAGCTTCAGAACTACTGCCCCATCTCCCTCCTCCTGTTCCCCGCCAAAGTCCTTGGAAAAAGCCATCATCCTCCAACTCACCGATCATCTAGAAAGAGACAATCTGCTGGACCCTTTCCAGTTGGGCTTCAGAGCCAATCACAGCACCCAGACATCCATTATCACTGCAACAGATGACATCTGAGCTCTACTCAACTGAGGAGAGTCAGCCGCCCTTATCCTCCTGGACCTCTCTGCAGCCTTCGACACCATCTCCCACCACACATTCATCAATCGACTACGCTGGATTGGAATCACTGACAACGCACTAACAGGGATGGCATCCTTCCTTACTGGACACACCCAGAGTCAGCCTCCATCCATTCTCACAATTCAAGCACACCATCTGTAGAGTATCCCAAATTGGATCTCCCAGCCCTACCCTCTTCAACATCTACATGTCATCTCTCCCAGACATTGTCAGATCCCATTATATCAATATTATTTTCTATGCAGACGAGACACAGCTCATCCTCTCCCTCTCAGAGGACTCCACATCGGCAAAGACTAACTTCCACAACTGCATGAAGAATGTTGCTGTATGAAGCTGGGATCTGTTTGTAGAACCCCAAACACACACACACTTTTTGCCTGGTGTCAGCGTGTTTAGACTCTTGTGCCCTCGGATCCTGCTAATCAGGATACAGCTAATCAGTGTCTGTGCTCTCTCCTTTAAATTTGGTTGTTAGTAAACTTTTATACCCCACAATTGGCATACTGGTGCACCTATGTAAGTCCCTCGTATATGGTACATGGGTACCCAAGGCATTGGTACACCAGGAGACTTCTATGGGCTGCAGCATGTATTGTGCCACCCATGGGAGCCCTTGCAAACTGTCTGCATGAAATGGAGCAGGCACTTTTCACTTCAGATATAAGGATTGCCTTATATCACAGTCACTGCACTTGGACACTATCACCCCTCTGGTAGGCCCTTAAGCCCAAGGTCAGGGTGCATGTCCCGAAGTGTGAGGGTATTCCTGCATGAGCAGGGTACCCCTACGAACCCCAGACTCCATTCCCTGGGCTTTGTAATTGCGGGGAAGCCATCTTAAGGTATGTAGTGGACACTGGTCAATACGAGTGGGCCAACTACATAATGCCTTCTCCGAACCTAGGCATGTGTGGTATCAAACAGGTTGGAAATATGCAACTACACCGCTTCCAGTGCTAATTGCATGATCTCATGTACTCTGGGGATTCCTTAGGGGATCCCCCAGTTCTGCCTGTGCAGCCTTACATGGTCTGACTTCCAGCCCACGCTGTTACCAACCCCAGACACTGTTCTGCCCTCCTGCTGATGAGCCTTACTTAAGCAGGGGAAGGCAGAACAAAGGATTTCTCCAAGGGAGAGGTGTGACCACCTCTTCCTTTGAATTAGGTGTTTCTGGGCATGAGTGCCACCAGACTGCTTTGAAGGGTACATTTGGTGCCCTCGTTGCATAATCTGATTTGCACCAGTTCAGGACACCCTGGTTCCCGTTCTGGCGCGAAACCTGCACAAAGGACTGGGGAGTGACCCCCCCCCCCCCTGTCCAACTCCTTTCCTAGGCAGGTGCACAGAGCTCTGCCAGGTGGCCAGTTGACTATGCCATCTTGGAAACAAGGTGGGCAAGAGGCCCATGGGAGTGGGTACTATAATAAAGAGCAACCAGGAAATGTAAAGCACCGGTGAAGTTGTCCTCTGAATAAAAAGATAAACCCAGGGCAAAACCGAAGTCGGGAAGCGGACTCAAAATCAGGTCCACTGAAGTAATCCTTTCCGTAAGGAGAAAGCACGCTTAAAGGGCAGCGTGCACGAGTAGTAATCTCCGTTGTGGAGGAGATCGCCACATCAATAATAACAACACTTAACCTACCAAAAGGTAAGTAAACCAATGCCCAGGCACTTCCCAGAGGGTTATGAACCAATTTTAATTTTTCCATTATTCTTCCCTCTTTGTTCTCCTTACTCACTTTTGGGGTTTGTGGCATCGAGAAAAGATCTCCGGCAAAGAGCCCCCCGACAGGGGGAGCCCGTCGGACATTGCAGCGCCGTTCTGACGAGGAGCATGTCCAGTGATGAAGCATGACACCCAATAGGGTGTGTGAGGACTCTTGCTCCTAAATATTAGGACCCCAGTTCCACCCTTTCTTGCACTTTTTGGAACAGTGTATTTCAGTATATTATAGTATCCGTAAGAGGGCATACACTGGACCATTAATCCTCCATATCCCACTTCTTCAATTCAGTCCATGGCAGTGGGTGACTGGTAGGGTCAGGTAGATGATGTCCCTAACCCCCCTCTGATAGGTGGGTTACTACAGAGTAACCAACCCCCTTTTAGGGATACTTAAAAGCTCCTGAGGGTGGGTCCTCCGATTCGTCTGGCAAGACTCCAAGGAATTCTCTGCAAGACATCTGCTCCTGGCCTCTGGAACTGCTGCTGGTCTGGTTTTGGAACTGAAACAAGTCTATATCCAGTTGGGAGGGCTCCTACTGCAACATTGTTTCTCCAGCTCCTGCAAGATTTCTGCAACATCTGTGGCTGTGCATGTAAAAAGGAATCTCCCTTGTAGTGAGGAGCCACTCGCAGGCATCTCAAGACGACAACGACCAGCTGGTGGATCCTGCTGTCCCACGGACCACAAAAAGACGCTTGGTC
Source organism: Pleurodeles waltl (assembly GCF_031143425.1). Taxonomy (NCBI): domain Eukaryota; kingdom Metazoa; phylum Chordata; class Amphibia; order Caudata; family Salamandridae; genus Pleurodeles; species Pleurodeles waltl. Next base: position 239,444,190 of record NC_090451.1, read on the forward strand.
TTCTGACCAACTTTGAAGATGGTGGACCCTGGCTGCAGCCACTGGAACGGAACCCCTGTGCACGTAACTGTTGCTCTTGCCAAGGCTTGCTTGCTCTTCCTTCAGGAGATCTTCAAGCTCCTAGAAGCCCCAGCCTCCAGCACACTGCAACTCCAAATTCAGCTTCCACTCTGCAGTTCCTGTGAGGTAGGACTCATGTTTTGTTGTGCTGCTGAGGCCTCTCTGCAACTCCCTGTGCCTGCTGCCAGTGGGTCTATCGTGGGGGTTCCTCTGACTCCGGCTGGCTTTCCTTCCTGCTGAAGGCCTGTCCTGACTCCAACTCCCCAAGGGTCGATTCACTACAACCTTGCTGGCTCGCCAAAGCATGCAATCTTCCTTGCATCAGCTATATGCATTTGCCAAGGCTTGTTGGTGGTACAACTGGCCACTGACCCTCCTACAATCCAGCAACCTATGTGGGACAGCTTGTAGGCGACTCCAAGGATCTCCCCCTGGGCTCCGCAGCTGGATGTCTTCCTTCACAGTCCTGCAGGAATTTCACCTCGAAGATGGTGGGCATTGCCTACCTGCACCACCTGGACATCTTCAAGTAGTCTGGACACTGTCCCCTTCTTTTGAGGTTCTTCACATCGGGAATCCACCCTTGGGTTTTACCGACTTGGTCCACAAGTGAATACAGCAGCTGGATAATCGAGGCTTCCATTGACTTCAACAAGGCTTTCCGATGCCGCTTCACCCCTATGCACCTGGGCTCCCTGTTGTAGGTATTCCGGTCTTCTGGGTATCCACAGGTGAAGGCTCTCTCCAACCTTCTTTATTCAAATTGGTTTCCTTGGGGTCCACTGGAAAGGCTCCTGAATCTATTAAAATCCAACTGTGACAGTCCTGTGTTAGCCCATGGGGCACCCGGGTCAATAACAACTGCACCCGGTTCCTGTAGGATTTCTAGTACTTACCTCTGGTAATTTCCTACTCCCCTACCCCCGGGATACTAACACACTTACCTTAGTTGGCTTAGTTGGGCACCTCTAGTCTTGTATGACTTTTTAGTATATGGTTCTCCCTCCCCCCCCTCCCCAATAGGGTCCCATGTCATTCTTTGCTTTTCCTGCTTGTTGCTAAGTGTGTTTGTGTGTTGATATCTCAAGGTAGATATATACCAATGTTAATATAGAATTGGAATAAAGAATATTTTACTTTTGCAACACCGGTTGTGTTTTTGTCTTGTGAAAAGTTACTGACTGACTATTGTGGTATTGCAAGTGCATTACACTCCTCCTATATAAGCTTTAGCTGCTCACCACAGCTACTCCCTAGAGAGCTTTTGCTATCTGGACACCTAAACACTATCACTAAGGGTTGCCTGGACTCAATATAGGGTGCCACTCCATAGGTGTACACCATAAACTGAGCCAGCCTCCTACAGTCACGACATGGGTGAGAAGGACAACTACCTGAAGCTTAACACAGACAAAATGGAAGTTCTGATCTCACACTGCCCTCTAGAACGACTCCTGGTGGCCAACACAGCTCGGACCGACCCCCACGCTGAAAGAACACACACGCAACCTCAGTATCATCCTGGATGGTGAACTCACCATGAAACGACAGGTCAGCACTGTCTCTGCAGCCTGCTTCCACACAATCCGCATGCTCGGTAAAATTTTCAGGTGGCACCTCATCAACACTACGAAAACTATGAAGCTGGCCCTCATCACCAGCTGACTTGACTACGGCAACACACTGTATACCGACACCACCACCAAACTCATAAGAAGACTCCAGACTACCCAAAACGCAGCAGCCAGACTGATTTTCAGCCTGCCCAAGAGAACGCCCCTCACCCAGTCCCTAAGAAACCTCCACTGGCTCCCTAGCCAGAAAAGATGCCTTTTTAAGCTCCTTAACCATGCATTCAAAGCCCTCCACAACAAAGGTCCAGCCTACCTTAACCACCTCCTGGCTTTCCACCATGGACCAGAAACCTCTGTTCCACACACTGCGCCCTCACTCAGTCATGCTGCAGCCGCGTCAGAGGACGCTCCTTCGCCTACTTTGACCACCAAAGCCTGAAACAACCTGCTCCTTCACCTCCGCCAGCACCATCGCTGGACCAATTCAGGAAGGGGCTTAAGACCTAGTTCTTCGACTGAAACCGCAGTACAGCGCCTGGATACCGTTAAGGGTGAGTAACAACACTTTATAGATAAGTTTGATTTAATTTGATCAGCTGGACCAAAGACACGTTCTACTAGGGGCAAAGCGGCTACTGCCATGTTAATAAGAAATGTCCCAATAGCTAAAATTTGCAACACAGTCACACGGAGATCTATTCACACATTCACCAAGCACTACTGCTTGGATTCTGATGCTAGAACAGATGCTCAAGCAGGTCAGGCCTATATTTGCTCAAATGGCTAGTTTAGTCATTCCTTTGTCTTTTCCACCACTCTTGGTGGGGATGGGCTTGCTACCCTATTAGTGCTTATGACTATCAATGGAGATTCCATCAGAGAGAAAGAATGGTTTCTTACCTGTAATCCAAGTTGTCTCTTGGGGGAATCTCCTTTGAAGTCACAAGCAACTCTCCCACCTTCCCAGTGGGGATGACTGGTAATTATGGGACCTATGTTTCACTTGTGCATCGCGTCAAAAAAAGAAATGAAGCAACTTTAATCTGCTGAGCATGATGGTATACTGGTGGTCCTTGGGTTCTGAAAGGCACACACTGTTTTAAACTCACATAATGAAAGCCTATGGGGCTACACTGTCCTGCTATCCTTCATCTCTATACCTTTAAAAAAAAAAAAAAAGGGTTTGTGAGAGACTTAAGCTGTTTTTACAAAATATTAGCTGTAAATTATTTTCTTGACCTTTTTTTTTTTTTTTAAGTACAATATGAAGAAGTGGGCCATTGTAGCCTGTTCCTATAGGCTGCAAAATGTTTTTTTTTCTCTTTAGTGACTGCATGCCTTCCCGAAGAAAGGTGAACATCTACGCTTAAGAACACACACTATGAAAAAGTGCTCCAGGATCCCTGCATGTGGGCGGGGCTATTCATTGCTTGTGACTTCAATGGAGATTTCCCCAAGAGAGAACTGGGATTACAGGTAAGAAAATATTCCTTCTGATGGATAATGCTAGCTGTAGATTCTACACCTCATGAATCCTCCTAGGTGCCATACTGGACCCAGCAGTTTGAAATAGTTGTTGCATGCTAGCAGGTGGTGCCATGGTGCTATGAGTCTGTCTCTCTTGTGGCTTCTCCCCGGGCGTCACATCACACAGCCATATGAGCTATCACTTGGCACATTCACATCAGTATCCCCTTTTCCTCACCCTTCTCGGATCAAAAGTGCCTTCTTGTTTTTTTCTGTAGCTGGAGTTCTTGGTGTTTCAGTTCCTTACTTTGCAACTCGTTTTATTTTGGAGTTATCCTTGACCTACTATTGTCTTTTTTTTTTCTTTCTCTGGTGAGCAATCAAATGTGTTTTAAGGGACCCTGCAGATCAGTGGTGCCATCACTCCTCCCATTCCCTCTCCAGGTGTGGCTCTGAGTGATTCTGATAATGTTCCATGTTTGAGGCCTACCTCTAGTGATCAGTTTGCCTCCTTCCCCAATTAGGCACCACTCTCACTCAGTAGGTAGCCATCTTTGTCAACAGCCTCTTTCCCCAATTTCAGTCTTTGTCATCCTCGGACTCTACTCCCTTCTGGCTGGCCTGGCTCCTTTCTTGGTCCATGCCCACTGCTGCTGCATCCTCCTCCAACTTTGTCGGCACTGGGCACTGATCCACTCAGTGGCAGTGTTCACCCTTTTTTTTTTTTTTGCAATGTACTGCCCACCATCAGCCTCTTCTGGTGTACATCTGCAACCCAGCGGGCCTTTGGGTCTTTTGACCTTTCAGCCGGTTGCTCCTTCCCCGGTGTCTGTTGGCTATCTTGTCTTCTCGACATCTGTTCAATTTGGGGAGCTCCAGTTCTTCTGCCAGAAGCATTATCTGTTTCTGTGGCTGTGACACCGGTGTTGGAGTTGTAAATTGCATTATCCTCAACTCTGACTTGTTTCTCAGTGCTGGGCGACTGTTGTGAATGACGCAGACCACTCAGTTCAGTTTTGTCTGGAGGATGTGCTTCACCTAAATATGTTGCGAATGTATTCTAAATGAAAATTCAGGTGCAAACCTCAAGACGTTGTCCATCATGGTGTTGCATTCTGGCACCGCGGCTGGGGAGGGAGGTGTTCTTTGTCCTCCTTCCTGTGACACTGAGAATGTATTCTACTTAAATTTCTGTTTTAGCATTGGTTCGATCTCTGGTTCTGAGGTATTCGGTGCCGAGAGTGGTTGGGGGGGATCTTCCTTCGGAGGGCATCCAATTCTACTTTGTGTAAAGCATCTTTGGTCTTGAAATAACCACTGTCCAGGGTGGAGGTGGAGTTCCTTTGTGGACAGAAATCCTTTTGCCTTTTCTGCCTTATAACGCTAGCTGCCCTTTTTAAAGGCATTCATTGTCCCTCTTCGGGCACTTAGGGTAGGCCTATTTTGGCTGTTAGTGCTCAGATCACATATATGGGTATTGCAGAACTGAAGATGGGCCAACCTTGTTTGTCTGCTGTGCCTTTGATAGATGACTTTGTGAGGCCTCCCTCTTTTGTCCCCAGACCCAGTGGTGCTTCCTTTCCTCCATCCTCCTCCTGAGGAGTAGCAGCAGTATGTTAATGCTTTGGGATTGAAGGTATTCTGATCAGGAGGGCCTCACTTTCCATTCTTTTTATGCCAAGTGTTTATTGGCCTGTTACTCCCATCCACTTTGTGAGGCGGCAAATATAGAGATTCCACTTATTTTATATCAGTAGTCCCTTTGTGGTGGTGATCCATACTGGGTTTGTCACTGCCAGAAAATCTGTCCATTCTGGCCTTGATTCGGCTGATTCTTGTCACCAGGTCCATGAGTTCATCTTTATCCCTGCATTGCTTTACCAGTTGGTGAGGTTTAGAACTCCCTTAAGAAATTCAGACTTTACAGTTGCATTCAACCTTTGCTGGTTCTCACCTTACAGCTTCATCTCTGGAGAGGTTTGTTTGGGGGTGCCTCTAGCCATTCTGGAGGCATTATCCCTCCCACATGGTAACTCCGTGGGCAGCCCTTGTTTTCTTATGCTTGATGGAGGGCCAGGCTATAAAAGGGAGCCACTAGTGTGGGCAGAGTGGGGAAGAAAGTTTGGGGTTGGGGGGACTAAGCTTAGTTTGAATCTTCCTTTCCCATTTTAGTATTGCCACCCTCTTTTGTCTTTGGGCTTTACGTGACAAGTTGGACTGATTTTGACATGCTGTGCTTTGTTGGTTTGCCTATCTGATACAGACTTCTAGCTGCAGGTTCCTTACCTTTGAATTCTCCCCAAGTGTCAGACTCGATCTGTAACATTCTCATGAACCCTACCTCTGTGCCGGTAGGTGGCGTCAATCGGCTGCCCATCCATGGTCAGCAATTTCAGTTCCTATATAGGCACCATCCAGGCATGCCAGCGTCACTTCTTTGCTTTCCACCCCAGCCAGCGCTGATCTGAAGAGAGCTATGCCTCAACCGCTTTTTGACTGTTTTTTTTGCTACTTTTTGTCTAATTATTGTTTGTGATCACTCCTAGTGTGTCGATGAATGTCGTCTAGAAAGTCTGATTTCAAGCCCTGCGGTTCCTGTCATCATGCGAGTCCTGTTACTGATCTGCAGTTCGTATGCTTGTGGTGTCTGGAGTGTGACCACGACCTGCAGTAGTGCTCTGAGTGCTGGGCCATGTATCCAAGGACTTTGAAAGAGCGGTCCCTAAAGCTGATGCAGCCTGGCCCGCGATGCATCACAGGTCGAGATTTAGTCGAGAGGAAGGTCTCTTGGTCAGTCACAGAGTCCAAAGTCCTCCAGGTAATCGGGTAAGTTGAGGCACACAAAAAAAAGTAAGAAGTCGAAGCGCTCTTCGACTTATCCTTGTCGGTCGGCCAATGTGATGACTGAGCATCATCATTCTAAGCCTTGTTCTTCGGAACCTGCACCTGGGCTGATTCCGCGCCTCCCCTAATTTCTGGGAGCCAGACAGAACCCTGCCCAACGCGAAGAATTTAATGAGGCCGCCCAAACTTACTAGTCTTCAGTGAAGCCGTCATGGAGCTGTGGTGTTTGTGTTGAAAAACTCCCAGCCCATGTACTCAAAATGGCTACACTGCACTTACAATGTCTAAGAATGACACTGTAGGGGCATATTGCTCAGCAGCTATACCCTCACCTGTGGTGTAGTGCACCCTGCCTTAAGGTTGTAAGGCCTGTTACAGGGGTGGCTTACCTATGCCACAGGTAGTGGTTTGTGGGCATGAAACTCCGGGACGGATGCCATGTCAACTTTACCTTTTTCTCCCTACCAACACACACAATCTGCAATAGCAGTGTGCATGTGTTTGGTGAGAGGTCCCTTAGGGTGGCATAATAAATAGTGCAGCCCTTAGGGCACCCTTCCTGGTCACAAGTCCCTTGGTTCCACTGGTACTTTTTACAAAGGATTTAGGTGTGTGCTTGTGCCAGTTGTGGAAGCAGTGGTACAGGTTAGGAAAAAAACACTGATGCTGGGGGCTGGTTAGCAGGATCCCAGCACATACTCAGTCAAGTTAGCATCAGATATCAGGCAAAATGTGTGTGGGATGGTAACCATGCCAAAAGGGGCACTTTCCTACACCTGGTCCAAACCGGATGTATGATGGAACAACATATGCGTATATCACGCATGCTGTAGGAAGTTGGCTCTGTATGTACTATTTCAAAGTAAGGAATAGCATGCACAGAGTCCAAGGGTTCCCCTTAGAGGTAAAATAGTGGTAAAAAGAGATAATACTAATGCTCTATTTTGTGGTAGTGTGGTCGAGCAGTAGGCTTATCCAAGGAGTAGTGTTAAGCATTTGTTGTACATACACATAGACAATAAATGAGGTACACACACTCAGAGACAAATCCAGCCAATAGGTTTTGTATAGAAAAATATATTTTCTTAGTTTATTTTAAGAACCACAGGTTCAAATTTAACATGTAATATCTTGTTTGAAAGGTATTGCAGGTAAGTACATTAGGAACTTTGAATCATTTCAATTGCATGTATACTTTTCAAGTTATTGACAAATAGCTACTTTAAAAGTGGACACTTAGTGCAATTTTCACAGTTCCTGGGGGAGGTAAGTTTTTGTTAGTTTTACCAGGTAAGTAAGACACTTACAGGGTTCAGTTCTTGGTCCAAGGTAGCCCACCGTTGGGGGTTCAGAGCAACCCCAAAGTCACCACACCAGCAGCTCAGGGCCGGTCAGGTGCAGAGTTCAAAGTGGTGCCCAAAACGCATAGGCTAGAATGGAGAGAAGGGGGTGCCCCGGTTCCGGTCTGCTTGCAGGTAAGTACCCGTGTCTTCGGAGGGCAGACCAGGGGGGTTTTGTAGGGCACCGGGGGGGACACAAGCCCACACAGAAATTTCACCCCCAGCAGCGCGGGGGCGGCCGGGTGCAGTGTAGAAACAAGCGTCGGGTTTGCAATGTTAGTCTATGAGAGATCAACGGATCTCTTCAGCGCTGCAGGCAGGCAAGGGGGGGCTTCCTCGGGAAAACCTCCACTTGGGCAAGGGAGAGGGACTCCTGGGGGTCACTTCTCCAGTGAAAGTCCGGTCCTTCAGGTCCTGGGGGCTGCGGGTGCAGGGTCTTTTCCAGGCGTCGGGACTTAGGTTTCAGGGAGTCGCGGTCAGGGGAAGCCTCGGGATTCCCTCTGCAGGCGGCGCTGTGGGGGCTCAGGGGGGACAGGGTTTGGTACTCACAGTCGGAGAGTAGTCCGGGGGTCCTCCCTGAGGTGTTGGTTCTCCACCAGCCGAGTCGGGGTCGCCGGGTGCAGTGTTGCAAGTCTCACGCTTCTTGCGGGGAGTTGCAGGGGTCTTTAAAGCTGCTCCTTGAAACAAAGTTGCAGTCTTTTTGGAGCAGGTCCGCTGTCCTCGGGAGTTTCTGGTCGTCGTCGAAGCAGGGCAGTCCTCAGAGGATTCAGAGGTCGCTGGTCCCTTTGGAAGGCGTCGCTGGAGCAGAGTTCTTTGGAAGGCAGGAGACAGGCCGGTGAGGTTCTGGAGCCAAGGCAGTTGTTGTCTTCTGGTCTTCCTCTGCAGGGGTTTTCAGCTGGGCAGTCCTTCTTCTTGTTGTCGCAGGAATCTAATTTTCTAGGGTTCAGGGTAGCCCTTAAATACTAAATTTAAGGGCGTGTTTAGGTCTGGGGGGTTAGTAGTCAATGGCTACTAGCCCTGAGGGTGGGTACACCCTCTTTGTGCTTCCTCCCAAGGGGTGGGGGTCACAATCCTAACCCTATTGGGGGAATCCTCCATCTGCAAGATGGAGGATTTCTAAAAGTTAGAGTCACCTCAGCTCAGGACACCTTAGGGGCTGTCCTGACTGGCCAGTGACTCCTCCTTGTTGCTTTCTTTGTTCCCTCCAGCCTTGCCGCCAAAAGTGGGGGCCGTGGCCGGAGGGGGCGGGCAACTCCACTAAGCTGGAGTGCCCTGCTGGGCTGTGACAAAGGGGTGAGCCTTTGAGGCTCACCGCCAGGTGTCACAGCTCCTGCCTGGGGGAGGTGTTAGCATCTCCACCCAGTGCAGGCTTTGTTACTGGCCTCAGAGTGACAAAGGCACTCTCCCCATGGGGCCAGCAACATGTCTCTAGTGTGGCAGGCTGCTGGAACTAGTCAGCCTACACAGACAGTCGGTTAAGTTTCAGGGGGCACCTCTAAGGTGCCCTCTGGGGTGTATTTTGCAATAAAATGTACACTGGCATCAGTGTGCATTTATTGTGCTGAGAAGTTTGATACCAAACTTCCCAGTTTTCAGTGTAGCCATTATGGTGCTGTGGAGTTCGTGTTTGACAGACTCCCAGACCATATACTCTTATGGCTACCCTGCACTTACAATGTCTAAGGTTTTGTTTAGACACTGTAGGGGTACCATGCTCATGCACTGGTACCCTCACCTATGGTATAGTGCACCCTGCCTTAGGGCTGTAAGGCCTGCTAGAGGGGTGTCTTACCTATACTGCATAGGCAGTGAGGGGCTGGCATGGCACCCTGAGGGGAGTGCCATGTCGACTTACTCGTTTTGTCCTCACTAGCACACACAAGCTGGCAAGCAGTGTGTCTGTGCTGAGTGAGAGGTCTCCAGGGTGGCATAAGACATGCTGCAGCCCTTAGAGACCTTCCTTGGCATCAGGGCCCTTGGTACTAGAAGTACCAGTTACAAGGGACTTATCTGGATGCCAGGGTCTGCCAATTGTGGATACAAAAGTACAGGTTAGGGAAAGAACACTGGTGCTGGGGCCTGGTTAGCAGGCCTCAGCACACTTTCAATTGTAAACATAGCATCAGCAAAGGCAAAAAGTCAGGGGGCAACCATGCCAAGGAGGCATTTCCTTACACAACCCCCCCCCCCAAACGAAAGAGGATGAGACTAACCTTTCCCAAGAGAGTCTTCATTTTCTAAGTGGAAGAACCTGGAAAGGCCATCTGCATTGGCATGGGCAGTCCCAGGTCTGTGTTCCACTATAAAGTCCATTCCCTGTAGGGAGATGGACCACCTCAACAGTTTAGGATTTTCACCTTTCATTTGCATCAGCCATTTGAGAGGTCTGTGGTCAGTTTGAACTAGGAAGTGAGTCCCAAAGAGGTATGGTCTCAGCTTCTTCAGGGACCAAACCACAGCAAAGGCCTCCCTCTCAATGGCACTCCAACGCTGCTCCCTGGGGAGTAACCTCCTGCTAATGAAAGCAACAGGCTGGTCAAGGCCATCATCATTTGTTTGGGACAAAACTGCCCCTATCCCATGTTCAGAGGCATCTGTCTGCACAATGAACTGCTTAGAATAATCTGGAGCTTTTAGAACTGGTGCTGAGCACATTGCTTGTTTCAGGGTGTCAAAGGCCTGTTGGCATTCCACAGTCCAGTTCACTTTCTTGGGCATTTTCTTGGAGGTGAGTTCAGTGAGGGCTGTCACAATGGATCCATATCCCTTCACAAACCTCCTGTAATACCCAGTCAAGCCAAGGAATGCCCTGACTTGAGTCTGGGTTTTTGGAGCTACCCAGTCCAGAATAGTCTGGATCTTGGGTTGGAGTGGCTGAACTTGGCCTCCACCTACAAGGTGTCCCAAGTAAACCACAGTTCCCTGCCCTATCTGGCATTTGGATGCCTTGATAGAGAGGCCTGCAGATTGCAGAGCCTTCAAAACCTTCTTCAGGTGGACCAGGTGATCCTGCCAGGTGGAGCTAAAGACAGCAATATCATCAAGATAAGCTGTGCTGAAGGACTCCAAGCCAGCAAGGACTTGATTCACCAACCTTTGGAAGGTGGCAGGGGCATTCTTTAAACCAAAGGGCATAACAGTAAACTGATAATGCCCATCAGGTGTGGAGAATGCTGTTTTCTCTTTTGCTCCAGGTGCCATTTTTATTTGCCAGTACCCTGCTGTCAAGTCAAAGGTACTTAGGAATTTGGCAGCACCTAATTTATCTATGAGCTCATCAGCTCTAGGAATTGGATGTGCATCTGTCTTGGTGACAGAATTGAGCCCTCTGTAGTCCACACAAAACCTCATCTCTTTCTTTCCATCTTTGGTGTGAGGTTTGGGGACTAAGACCACTGGGCTAGCCCAGGGGCTGTCAGAGCGCTCAATTACTCCCAATTCCAGCATCTTGTGGACTTCCACCTTGATGCTTTCCTTAACATGGTCAGACTGTCTAAAGATTTTGTTTTTGACAGGCATGCTGTCTCCTGTGTCCACATCATGGGTACACAGGTGTGTCTGACCAGGGGTTAAGGAGAAGAGTTCAGGAAACTGTTGTAGGACTCTCCTACAATCAGCTTGCTGTTGGCCAGAGAGGGTGTCTGAGTAGATCACTCCATCTACTGAGCCATCTTTTGGGTCTGATGACAGAAGATCAGGGAGAGGTTCACTCTCTGCCTCCTGATCCTCATCTGTTACCATCAACAGATTCACATCAGCCCTGTCATGGAAGAGCTTAAGGCGGTTCACATGGATCACCCTCTTGGGGCTCCTGCTTGTGCCCAGGTCCACCAGGTAGGTGACCTGACTCTTCCTTTCTAGCACTGGGTAAGGGCCACTCCATTTGTCCTGGAGTGCCCTGGGAGCCACAGGCTCCAGAACCCAGACTTTCTGCCCTGGTTGGAACTCAACCAGTGCAGCCTTTTGGTCATACCAAAACTTCTGGAGCTGTTGGCTGGCCTCAAGGTTTTTGGTTGCCTTTTCCATGTACTCTGCCATTCTAGAGCGAAGGCCAAGTACATAGTCCACTATGTCTTGTTTAGGCTCATGAAGAGGTCTCTCCCAGCCTTCTTTAACAAGAGCAAGTGGTCCCCTTACAGGGTGCCCAAACAGAAGTTCAAAGGGTGAGAATCCTACTCCCTTCTGTGGCACCTCTCTGTAAGCAAAAAGCAGACATGGCAAGAGGACATCCCATCTCCTTTTGAGTTTTTCTGGGAGCCCCATGATCATGCCTTTTAATGTCTTGTTGAATCTCTCAACTAAGCCATTAGTTTGTGGATGGTATGGTGTAGTGAATTTGTAAGTCACTCCACACTCATTCCACATGTGTTTTAGGTATGCTGACATGAAGTTGGTACCTCTGTCAGACACCACCTCCTTAGGGAAACCCACTCTGGTAAAGATACCAATGAGGGCCTTGGCTACTGCAGGGGCAGTAGTCGACCTAAGGGGAATAGCTTCAGGATACCTAGTAGCATGATCCCCTACTACTAGGATATACATATTTCCTGAGGCTGTGGGAGGTTCCAGTGGACCATCTATGTCCACACCCACTCTTTCAAAGGGGACCCCCACCACTGGAAGTGGAATGAGGGGGGCCTTTGGGTGCCCACCTGTCTTACCACTGGATTGACAGGTGGGGCAGGAGAGGCAAAACTCCTTAACCTTCTGGGACATATTGGGCCAGTAGAAGTGGTTGACTAACCTCTCCCACGTCTTGGTTTGTCCCAAATGCCCAGCAAGGGGAATATCATGGGCCAAGGTCAGAATAAACTCTCTGAACGACTGAGGCACTACCACTCTCCTAGTGGCACCAGGTTTGGGGTCTCTGGCCTCAGTGTACAGGAGTCCATCTTCCCAATAGACCCTATGTGTTCCATTTTTCTTGCCCTTGGACTCTTCAGCAGCTTGCTGCCTAAGGCCTTCAAGAGAGGGACAGGTTTCTTGTCCCTTACACAGCTCCTCCCTTGAGGGTCCCCCTGGGCCTAAGAGCTCAACCTGATAAGGTTCAAGCTCCAAAGGCTCAGTTCCCTCAGAGGGCAGAACTTCTTCCTGAGAAGAGAGGTTCTCTTTTTCTGACTGTGTTGCAGTTGGTTTCCCAACTGACTTTCCTTTTCTCTTGGTAGGCTGGGCCATTTTTCCAGACTCCAGCTCTACTTTTTCACCCTGTGCCTTGCACTGTGCTCTTGTTTTTACACACACCAGTTCAGGGATACCCAGCATGGCTGCATGGGTTTTTAGTTCTACCTCAGCCCATGCTGAGGACTCCAGGTCATTTCCAAGCAGACAGTCTACTGGGATGTTTGAGGAGACCACCACCTGTTTCAGGCCATTGACCCCTCCCCATTCTAAAGTTACCATTGCCATGGGATGTGCTTTAGTTTGATTGTCAGCATTGGTGGCTGTATAAGTTTTTCCAGTCAGGTATTGGCCAGGGGAAACCAGTTTCTCTGTCACCATGGTGACACTGGCACCTGTATCCCTCAGGCCCTCTACACTTGTCCCATTAATAAAGAGCTGCTGCCTGTATTTTTGCATGTTAGGAGGCCAGGCAGCTAGTGTGGCTAAATCCACCCCACCCTCAGAGACTAGAGTAGCTTCAGTGTGGACCCTGATTTGCTCTGGGCACACTGTTGATTCCACTTGGAGACTAGCCATTCCAGTGTTACCTGGATTGGAGTTTGGAGTGGAACTTTTCTTGGGACAGGCCTTGTCTCCAGTTTGGTGTCCAGACTGACTACAGTTTCGACACCAGGCCTTTTTGGGATCAAAGTTTTTACCCTTGTACCCAGGATTGTTTTGTGAAGAGGCTCTGGGCCCACCCTCCTGTGCAGGTTTTTGGGGGCCTTTAGAAGACTCTTGACTATTTTTATTTTTGGCTGTCTCACCACCTTTCCCCTGGGGAGGTTTTGTGACCCCTTTCTTTTGGTCACCCCCTGTGGAAGTTTTGGACACCCTAGTCTTGACCCAATGGTCCGCCTTCTTTCCCAATTCTTGGGGAGAAATTGGTCCTAGGTCTACCAGATGCTGATGCAGTTTATCATTGAAACAATTACTTAACAGGTGTTCTTTCACAAATAAATTGTACAGCCCATCATAATTACTTACACCACTGCCTTGAATCCAACCATCTAGTGTTTTTACTGAGTAGTCTACAAAGTCAACCCAGGTCTGGCTCGAGGATTTTTGAGCCCCCCTGAATCTAATCCTATACTCCTCAGTGGAGAATCCAAAGCCCTCAATCAGGGTACCCTTCATGAGGTCATAAGATTCTGCATCTTGTCCAGAGAGTGTGAGGAGTCTATCCCTACACTTTCCTGTGAACATTTCCCAAAGGAGAGCACCCCAGTGAGATCTGTTCACTTTTCTGGTTACACAAGCCCTCTCAAAAGCTGTGAACCATTTGGTGATGTCATCACCATCTTCATATTTAGTTACAATCCCTTTAGGGATTTTCAACATGTCAGGAGAATCTCTGACCCTATTTATGTTGCTGCCACCATTGATGGGTCCTAGGCCCATCTCTTGTCTTTCCCTCTCTATGGCTAGGATCTGTCTTTCCAAAGCCAATCTTTTGGCCATCCTGGCTAACTGGATGTCCTCTTCACTGGAGTTATCCTCAGTGATTTCAGAGGTGTTGGTCTCTCCTGTGAGGGAACCAGCATCTCTGACTATTATTTTTGGAGTCAGGGTTTGAGAGACCCTGTTCTCCCTAGATAGGACTGGTAGGGGGGAATTTTCCTCCAAGTCACTATCCTCTTCCTCTGAGTTGCCACCCTCAGAGGGGTTGGCCTTTTCAAACTCGGCCAAAAGCTCCTGGAGCTGTATTTTGGTAGGTTTGGGGCCCATTGTTATTTTCTTTATTTTACAGAGTGACCTTAGCTCCCTCATCTTAAGATGGAGGTAAGGTGTGGTGTTGAGTTCCACCACAGTCACATCTGTGCTAGACATTTTGCTTCTAAAAGTTGGAATACTTTTTAAGAATCTACAACTGGTTCTAGAATCTAATTCAAACTTTTACAAACTTTTAAACTCTAAAAGAAATGCTAAACAGGATCTAACACAAGGCCCTAGCAGGTCTTTTAAGAATTTAGAAAACTTTTCAAATTGCAAAAATCAATTTCTAATGACAATTTTGGAATTTGTCGTGTGATCAGGTATTGGCTGAGTAGTCCAGCAAATGCAAAGTCTTGTACCCCACCGCTGATCCACCAATGTAGGAAGTTGGCTCTGTATGTGCTATTTCAAAGTAAGGAATAGCATGCACAGAGTCCAAGGGTTCCCCTTAGAGGTAAAATAGTGGTAAAAAGAGATAATACTAATGCTCTATTTTGTGGTAGTGTGGTCGAGCAGTAGGCTTATCCAAGGAGTAGTGTTAAGCATTTGTTGTACATACACATAGACAATAAATGAGGTACACACACTCAGAGACAAATCCAGCCAATAGGTTTTGTATAGAAAAATATCTTTTCTTAGTTTATTTTAAGAACCACAGGTTCAAATTTAACATGTAATATCTTGTTTGAAAGGTATTGCAGGTAAGTACATTAGGAACTTTGAATCATTTCAATTGCATGTATACTTTTCAAGTTATTGACAAATAGCTACTTTAAAAGTGGACACTTAGTGCAATTTTCACAGTTCCTGGGGGAGGTAAGTTTTTGTTAGTTTTACCAGGTAAGTAAGACACTTACAGGGTTCAGTTCTTGGTCCAAGGTAGCCCACCGTTGGGGGTTCAGAGCAACCCCAAAGTCACCACACCAGCAGCTCAGGGCCGGTCAGGTGCAGAGTTCAAAGTGGTGCCCAAAACGCATAGGCTAGAATGGAGAGAAGGGGGTGCCCCGGTTCCGGTCTGCTTGCAGGTAAGTACCCGCGTCTTCGGAGGGCAGACCAGGGGGGTTTTGTAGGGCACCGGGGGGGACACAAGCCCACACAGAAATTTCACCCTCAGCAGCGCGGGGGCGGCCGGGTGCAGTGTAGAAACAAGCGTCGGGTTTGCAATGTTAGTCTATGAGAGATCAACGGATCTCTTCAGCGCTGCAGGCAGGCAAGGGGGGCTTCCTCGGGGAAACCTCCACTTGGGCAAGGGAGAGGGACTCCTGGGGGTCACTTCTCCAGTGAAAGTCCGGTCCTTCAGGTCCTGGGGGCTGCGGGTGCAGGGTCTTTTCCAGGCGTCGGGACTTAGGTTTCAGGGAGTCGCGGTCAGGGGAAGCCTCGGGATTCCCTCTGCAGGCGGCGCTGTGGGGGCTCAGGGGGGACAGGGTTTGGTACTCACAGTCGGAGAGTAGTCCGGGGGTCCTCCCTGAGGTGTTGGTTCTCCACCAGCCGAGTCGGGGTCGCCGGGTGCAGTGTTGCAAGTCTCACGCTTCTTGCGGGGAGTTGCAGGGGTCTTTAAAGCTGCTCCTTGAAACAAAGTTGCAGTCTTTTTGGAGCAGGTCCGCTGTCCTCGGGAGTTTCTGGTCGTCGTCGAAGCAGGGCAGTCCTCAGAGGATTCAGAGGTCGCTGGTCCCTTTGGAAGGCGTCGCTGGAGCAGAGTTCTTTGGAAGGCAGGAGACAGGCCGGTGAGTTTCTGGAGCCAAGGCAGTTGTTGTCTTCTGGTCTTCCTCTGCAGGGGTTTTCAGCTGGGCAGTCCTTCTTCTTGTTGTCGCAGGAATCTAATTTTCTAGGGTTCAGGGTAGCCCTTAAATACTAAATTTAAGGGCGTGTTTAGGTCTGGGGGGTTAGTAGCCAATGGCTACTAGCCCTGAGGGTGGGTACACCCTCTTTGTGCTTCCTCCCAAGGGGTGGGGGTCACAATCCTAACCCTATTGGGGGAATCCTCCATCTGCAAGATGGAGGATTTCTAAAAGTTAGAGTCACCTCAGCTCAGGACACCTTAGGGGCTGTCCTGACTGGCCAGTGACTCCTCCTTGTTGCTTTCTTTGTTCCCTCCAGCCTTGCCGCCAAAAGTGGGGGCCGTGGCCGGAGGGGGCGGGCAACTCCACTAAGCTGGAGTGCCCTGCTGGGCTGTGACAAAGGGGTGAGCCTTTGAGGCTCACCGCCAGGTGTCACAGCTCCTGCCTGGGGGAGGTGTTAGCATCTCCACCCAGTGCAGGCTTTGTTACTGGCCTCAGAGTGACAAAGGCACTCTCCCCATGGGGCCAGCAACATGTCTCTAGTGTGGCAGGCTGCTGGAACTAGTCAGCCTACACAGACAGTCGGTTAAGTTTCAGGGGGCACCTCTAAGGTGCCCTCTGGGGTGTATTTTGCAATAAAATGTACACTGGCATCAGTGTGCATTTATTGTGCTGAGAAGTTTGATACCAAACTTCCCAGTTTTCAGTGTAGCCATTATGGTGCTGTGGAGTTCGTGTTTGACAGACTCCCAGACCATATACTCTTATGGCTACCCTGCACTTACAATGTCTAAGGTTTTGTTTAGACACTGTAGGGGTACCATGCTCATGCACTGGTACCCTCACCTATGGTATAGTGCACCCTGCCTTAGGGCTGTAAGGCCTGCTAGAGGGGTGTCTTACCTATACTGCATAGGCAGTGAGGGGCTGGCATGGCACCCTGAGGGGAGTGCCATGTCGACTTACTCGTTTTGTCCTCACTAGCACACACAAGCTGGCAAGCAGTGTGTCTGTGCTGAGTGAGAGGTCTCCAGGGTGGCATAAGACATGCTGCAGCCCTTAGAGACCTTCCTTGGCATCAGGGCCCTTGGTACTAGAAGTACCAGTTACAAGGGACTTATCTGGATGCCAGGGTCTGCCAATTGTGGATACAAAAGTACAGGTTAGGGAAAGAACACTGGTGCTGGGGCCTGGTTAGCAGGCCTCAGCACACTTTCAATTGTAAACATAGCATCAGCAAAGGCAAAAAGTCAGGGGGCAACCATGCCAAGGAGGCATTTCCTTACACATGCCTTTACAACACGTCTCTAAAAACAACTGCGTCATTATTATGCATACCTTTACCACGCATACATTTACAATGAAATTTGTATAGTGTAAATTGTCCCCAGCTCTGCACCCTACACCTAACACCATACTCCACCCGCCCAAGCTCTTAAAACTGCCCCTTCCACCCCCTGCCCTGAGCCCTAACCCCATGTCCTGCCCTGTCCTAAAACCTAACCCACCCTGTCCTAAAAACTACCCGATCCCTCACCTTAAACCCTACCCTGCCCTGTCATAAAACTACCCCAACCTCCCGCTCTCACCCTAAAAGCTACCCCGCCATGTCCTAAAAACTACCATGATCCCCACGCTAAACCGTAAAACTTCCCTGTCCTAAAAACTACTCGACCCCCCCCACACTGAAACCCAAAACGTACCCCACCCTGTCCTAAAAATGACCCCATCCGCTGCCCTAAAACCTACCCTGTCCTAAAAACTATACCCCAACCCACCCTAATCCAACCCTGTCCTAAAACCTATCCTGCCCTGTCCTAAAAACTTCCCCGATCCCTTGTCCTAAACATTACCCCACCCTGTCCTAAAATCTACCCTGAACCCTAAAAACGACCTGCCCTGTCCTAAAAACTACCGACCCCCCGCCTTTGCCCTCAACCCTAAAAGCTGCCCTTCCCTGTCCTAAAAGCTACCCTGCCCTGTCCTAAAAGCTACCCTGCCCTGTCCTAAAAACTACCACAACCCCCACCCTAAAACCTACCCTGCCCTGTCCTAAAAACGATCCCGCCCTAAACCCTTAAAGCTACCCTGCACTGTCCTATAACCTACCCTGTCCTAAAACCTACCCTGCCCTGTCCTAAAAACCACCCTCACCATACCGTAAAACCTACCTTGTCCTAAAAACTACCCCACCCTGTCCTAAAAACTACCCCAACTCCTCTGCCCTAAAAGCTACCCTGTTCTGTCCTAAAACCTACCCCGCCCTGTCCTAAAAACAACCCCAACCCCACCTTAAACCATAAAACCTACACTGCCCTAAAACCTACCCCGACCCCTGCCTTGAAACCTACCCAGCACTGTCCTAAAAAAGACTGCAATCCTCCACCCTAAACTCTAAAGGTGACCCTGCCCTGTCCTAAAATCTACCCCGCGCTGTCCTAAAAATTACCCTGACCCCCGCCCTGAACCCTAAAAGCTACCTCTTCCCTGTCCTAAAAACCTACCCCGCCCTGTCATAAAAACAACCCGCCCTCAACCCTACAACCTACCCTGCCCTAAGACTACCCCTCCCCCACCCAAAACACTAAAAGCTACCCTGTTCTAAAAACTACACCTCCTCCCACCCTAAACTCTAAAAGCTACCCTGTCCTAAAACCTACTCTGCCCTGCCCTAAAAACTACCCCAACTCCCGCCCTAAACCCTTAAACTTACCCTTTCCTAAAAATGTACCCACCCTGTCCTAAAAACTACCCGCCCTCAACCCTACAACCTACCCTGCCCTAAGACTACCCCTCCCCCACCCAAAACACTAAAAGCTACCCTGTTCTAAAAACTACACCTCCTCCCACCCTAAACTCTAAAAGCTACCCTGTCCTAAAACCTACTCTGCCCTGCCCTAAAAACTACCCCAACTCCCACCCTAAACCCTTAAACTTACCCTTTCCTAAAAATGTACCCACCCTGTCCTAAAAACTACCCCACCCTGAACCCTAAAACTTATCCCGCCCTGTCCTAAAAACTACCACAGCCCCCTCCTTCGCCCTAAACCCTAAAACCTGCCCTGCCCTAAAACTACCCCTCCCTGCACTGAACCCTAAAAGCTACCCTGTCCTAAAGAGTACCCTAATACTCCCTAAACCATGCCCTGTCCTAAAAACTACCCTTCCCCACCCTGTACATTAAAACCTACCCTGCCCTGCCCTAGAAACTACCTGACTCTCCGCCTTCGCCCTAAAAGTTACCCTGCCCTGTCTTAAAAACTACCCAGCCCCCCACCCTAAACATTAAAACCTACCCTGCCTAGTCCTAAAAACTACCCCGCCCTAAATCCTAAAAGCTACCCTTCCCTATCCTAAAACCTACCCCATCCTGTCCTAAAAACTATCCCACACCCCCGCCCTCAACCCTAAAAGCTACCCTGTCGTAAAAACTACCCCTACCCCTACCCTGAACCCTAAAACCTTCTCCACCCTGTCCTAGAAAACAACCCTGACGCCGTCCTAAAAACTCCCCCAAACCCGGCCCCACTTACCTCTCTCCCCTCTGGTCGCTACTCCTTCCTGTTCCGCTCAGACTGCTCTCTATGCCATTACCACGCATATGTTTGTTAAAGGCATGCATGCTAAACGCACGCCTTGTAAAGGCATATGCGTGGTAATGGCAACGTGGTCAGTCCATAGCATTGCATTGACCGCATTGATAGTGATGTTTACCCAGCACAGAGGATCCTGTGAATAGGACGATTGCCCAACATCGCCCGTGCCTTGGGACCCAAGTTTCCTGACGCAACAGCCCACCCCTGAGAGCTTGGTGGTCCAACCCTCTACCTCCCATGGCTCTTTCCCTACCCTCCTCAGTATAGGGAATCAAAAAGGTTGGTTGGATTCATTTGTGAATAAGATGTTTTCCTCCACCAGCCTTGTATTTTGGTCTGTTAACACTGCATGCCTTTTGGGCGGTTATTCTGACATGCTGTGGGAGACGGTTGCGCAAGTGCTGCCACAGGTTCCGGAGGAGGCCAGGGCTGTACTCTCTCTGGCTCTTGTCGACAGGAGAGATGCAGCAAAGTTCACAATCTGTTGTGGGCTGGACACGACCGACTCACTAGGTAGAGCAGTTTCTACAACAGTGGCCCTGAGGCACCACTCCTGGCTGAGAATGTTTGGCTTTTCGTGGATGTCAAAGCTTCCCTGATGGACATGCCCTTCAATGGCTCCCATCTCTTCTTTTTGCTTTTGTCACCCGAAGTGGGAAGGATATGCCCAGACATGGGTTCCCATGCTCACTGTGTCGCTGGATTCAAGCTAGCCTGGCTGATGAAAGGTGGTACCCCGAAACCAGTCCCAGGATGCCTGTTTCTGGTCCAGGGAGGGCCTGGCCTGACATGGCTGTATTGTTCCCATTGGGATCAGGTTGAAGAATGATTTGCATATAGCTGGGATTGAACAAGGGTGGTGTGGTGAGCAAGAAAACAATGGATTAAACCCAGATCTGTGACTGGAGGTGAATGTTTGCATTGTTCAACATTCTGTCCATCATCTGTTCTTTTTGCGTTTGTCGCCCTAAGTGGGAAGGGTATGCCGCGCATTGGGCCCCATGCTCACTGGGCCACTGGATCAAGCTAGAATGCCGATGAGTGGTCATAACCGAAACCAGTCCCAGGATGCTTGATTCCAGTCTAGGAAGTGCCTGGCAGTTCGGGCTGGACTGTTCCCATGGAGATCAGGGTCAAGACTGATTTGCATATGGCTGTGTCTAAACTGGGGTGGCGTGGTGAACAAAAAAAGATGGATTAAACCCAAATCTGCAACTGGGGGGTGAATGTTTGCATTGTTCAGCATTCTTTCCATCATCTGTTCTTTTGGCTTTTGTTGCCCTAAGTGGGAAAGGTGTGCCCAGACGTGATCCAGTGCTTACTGTGCCACAGGATTCAAGCTAGCCTGGCTGATGAGGGATCATACCCTGAAACTGGCCCCAGGATGCTTATTTCCAGTCCAGGGAGGACCTGGCAATTCGGGCTGGACAGTTTCCATGAGGAGCAGGGTCAAGACTGATTTGCACATGGCTGGGTTGGAGCGAAGGTGGCATGGTGACCAAAAAAATTATGTAATAAACCCAGATTTGTTACGGGGGGGAATGATTACATTGTGCAGCATTCTGTCCATCATCTATTCTTTTTGCACCCATCTCGTACAGGAGAAGGCACATTCAGTGCTCGAGTGCTTCAAGGATTCTCATGCTACGGCCAGGTCCATGGGCCTCGTGGCAGCCCCTTATCCCCTCCAACCTGCCTTTCGCTCCTTTTGTGGCTACGGAAGGGGCTACTATGAGACTGATGTTTCAGCCTCTATCCTGAATTGCGGTGACGTACTCTGAGGCTGCTGGGCCTTCTGCATCTTGTTTGGTGACAAATGCCAGATGGCATATGAGGGTTCTGCAGTGGGACCTGAAGTTCCAGTGGGCCACAGCATCAGGGGAATCTCTCTGACATGGTCCAGATCTCGGAGGGAACTGTGAGAGATCGCAGTGGCCACGATTGAGCCACTGCCATTTTCTTATGGCCCAATCGTGAACCACGATTGGGCCAGAGGTAAATCCCTGTCCCTTCTCCAACCAGATCTGACAGTAGTGACAGATGTGTCACTCCCGGAACGGGGCGGCCATCTGGTAGAGGTGGAGATAAGAAGAATCTGGTCTCCGGCGGAAGGCGGGACTCCACATCAAAATGATGGAGCTCCATGCGATCTGACTGGCATTGAAAGCCTTTTTTCCCTCTATCAAGGGAAAGATAGTGCAAATGTTCACAGACAACAGCATGTGGTACTGCAACAAGTGGGGTGGGGTTGTGAACCCTTTGTTAAGAGGCTCTTCTTAACGCAGCCAAAAATACCTAACAGATCACGAATGGTGTCCTCATCTGGAGGTGACACAAGGTCTCTTTCAGAAGTGGGGAGAGCCTTGGTTAGATCGGTTTGCCTCTGCCGAGAACATGCAATTTCTGCAGTTTTGAACGCTGGAGGTTCCAAGGTGGCAATCATTTAGAGATGCTTTGGATCTTGAGTGGAATTCAGGCCTCCTGTATGCCTTTCTGCCCATAATACTCCTGCCCAGAGTTATCAAGAAGATCAGGAACAACTGGGCCCAAGTAATCCTTGTGGCTCTGGATTGGGCATGGAGAGTCTGGTATCCACATCTACTGAGCATGTCCATCGATCCTCTGACCAGAATGCCCCTTCGGGAAGATCTTCTGTCACAGCAGTAGGGGAGAGTTCTTCACTCTGCCTTCTTGTGGTGAGATTGAGCGGCAGCAGTTGACAGGTTTTTGTCCTTCCTCCCGAAGTCTGTAACGTAAACTTGGGAGCCAGGTGTCCCTCCATCAAAACGGTATACGCATGTCATTGGAAGAAATTTGTGGCGTGGTGTACAGACAAGTCTATTGGTCCCCTTTCTGCTGCTCTTTCTGAGAACCTACTGTTCATTCTTTTCCTTGACCAACAGGGCTCTGCTTTGGGCACTCTTAAGCGCTATTTATCTGCTATTTCTGCTTTGTTGCAGTTGCCTGATCGACCTTTCTTGTTTAAGTCTCCTATTGTACATAGGTTCATCAAAGGTATTACACATCTCTTCCCTCCATCCCAATTCCTTAATGCCCCAGTGGAATCTTAATTTGGTTCTGACTTTTTTGATGTGCACTCCTTTTAAACCTATTCACAACTGTCCCCCCAGGCTTCTTTGTGGCAATTACATTTGTCCACAGAGTAAGTTAGCTGCAGGCTTTATCATCCTAATCTTCCTATCTTTCTATTATTCCTGACCATGGTGCTATGCACTATGGCCTCTTTTCTTCCAAAAGTGGTGACGCCTTTTCATGCAGGCCAATCTATCACCTTGCCTACATTTACCCACCTCTAAATCCTTCTAAAGAAGAGGAGAAACTCTACCTCCTTTACCCAAAAAGAGCATTTGTGTTCTGTTTTGATTATACAAGAGTTCTGGGTGGATGACCAACTCTTTGTAGGGTATATGGGTGCGAAGACAGGTCCAGCATTGCAGAAGGGGACATCTCCAGATGGGTTGCACTCTGCACTGGCCATAAAGCAATCCCCAAGGATTTGCATGCTCATTCAACCAGAGCTAAAGCTGCAACCACTGCTTTGGCAGACGGAGTTCCTGTCCTGGACATCTGTCGGGGAACAATGTAGGCATCCCTGCACACAACACGTTTCCCAAACACTACTGCCTGGAGAGTCAGGTCTATAGGGACCCGCACTTTGCCTATTCTGTCCTGCAGCACTTTCTCATTTGAAATTGGTTTGCAGAACCATGTAGTATGGTATTGCTTGGGTATCTATTCAAGGGTAAGGAATCTGCAGCTAAAACACTCTAGCAGATGAACAAGTTACTTATCTTTGGTAACACCTTATTTGGTAGAGACTATAGCTGTAGATTCCTTATGGATCCTCCCTTCCATGCGGAAGGGACTTCCCTTTGAGGGACCTTGTTTTGGCAAACCAGTGGTCAGTGTTCTTCACGGCTCCGCACTTCTAGTGTGGAAAGTAGTGAAAAGAAACTTTACGTTGATGCGCCTGGGTGGGTTCTATATAGGAACAACAACATAATTTCCAACAGAGAGACAGTTTAAACCATGCTGCAAGATGGCTGCCACACGTCTGTCTTTGGTGCCTCGGCATCAAACATGACTCCCATGTCCTGCGAAAAATCCTCCCTGGTGCACCTAAATTACCATCAGGGAGCAGAAAGCTAAGCTGTGTTGCCAAGCACAAAAAAATCATGACGGGCCCGCTCAAAGTCATGAGATCTTTCCTGCTTCCATTCACCATAGATGGGGAAGTCCAAAATGAAGGTGAGAGACAACTCAAAGAGAAAATGCAAAAAGTGGGGGGGTGTCCCATAAGTGCCACTCTTAATGCCTGACTTTGGCTTCAGTGTCTCATCTCGTCATAGAGCAGATGTAACATGAGTTTTTAAGACCATTGGCAAATCTACAGCAGATCATGGCCTTCAAGAAGGCCATATTGCTAATCTTCAAGATGGTTATGTATCCCTCTCATGTGGCTTCCACAGATCCTCCAGGGCCCATAGAGAAGACTGTTTCTGCTGGATATTTCTAACTGCAGATTCCTCACCTTTTGCATATCCTGAGCAGCCAATCTGAACCTAGAGAGTTTTCTCAGCAATTCCTTTGCGTCTCAGTAGGTGGCATAGGACAGCACCGTGTCGGGCCCATCCCTCCCCATATGCGACATTGGGACCCCTACATAGCCTCCACCTCTGCATGCTGACATCAGGCTCTTTTTGTCTGTGACTTCCCCCCATTGGTCTAGCGCTCGCTCCATCAAAACTGTTAAGAGCCTGACAAAACTTTCCCCCCCAAAAAAGCATGTGTTGCAATTGACATGTCTTCTCCAAACACAACAGGTTTTAAACCTTGTATGGACTGGAGCTATCAATGTATGTGATGGACACTCACAAGGTCTGTCTCTGGCGCCTGGGCCCCGCCACTAGGAGTTGCACGACACCCTGGCTACCTCCAGGTGACAAACTCTGCCTCCATCTTCGTAACCGATTTTGCTTCTCATCCCGATGTTCCCCAATTTTCCAGGTCCATCCGTGATGCCCCCACAACTCAGAGTTTAAAGAGACCATGGATAAGATCTTTGGTAGCTGACCACCTCCCTCTGGAGTGCCCAAGGGCCCTAACAATCGAAGGTGGCCTCCAATCAGTTTACTGCAGGCGGATTACTCTTGTAGCAAATCCAATCTTGTTTTAATGGTAAGCAGGGTTAGCTGAGCCTTCTGGCTTCCAGACTTGTGCCCCTGTCACCCAGTAGCTTTTACCCTACTTAGTTCACTCTGTTTTAGTGCAATTATTTAATTATATCCTCCAAAGATGGCTGCATTATTTCTAGTTAGGAAGCTGTTTTAGTTTCATGTTATCAGTGCCACTCTGCAAAAGCTTTACTATCAGTGGCAAAGATAAATAAGATCTGTATAAATACACCTTACACAGACAGTCAGAGGGATTCCTACCAGATGCCCTCAATGTTATTGATGCTACACATCGCCTTGATGCCGACCCAGTCTTCGCGTCACCACGGAGTCTGATCTAGAGACCTCATTCCAAGGTCACAATGGAGCAATTTTGTGGTGGTAGAAACCCATATGGTTTGAAAAGTATTTGAAGTTGTTCTTATTAAATGGACGCCTGTTGTCTACTTTTACCATTCTAGATATGCTATAGGTAGAGAAAAGTCTATTTTGGGCAAACATTATCACCTCAGGACCTATGTTTCAAAACAAATGCATACTATGCACAGGAGTCTGGTCCAAAGAAGTCCACAGTGACATTTTCCTATGAGCCGCAACGTACGAGACACATTTTAAATGATTTCTGGGTAAGATCTTTACTTAAAATCTGTCCGCCTTGATAATTGTCTAGCATGTTCTCAATGAGCTGGTCATGAAAAGGTACTTGTGAGCTAGGTTCACCACTTTTAATCTCAATGATTTTGCATGCATGCAACAAGCCTCTTGAAGGAGCAGGCCTTTGTGATGCTGTGTGCCCCCACCATGTATATGACAAAAAATCTTTATTACCTTCATGTCAATTTGTTTTGTGAGTCTTTCTGACATGTTCCAGATCTCTTGATCGTTGAGTTTCCAGTAGTTTAATCACTACTAGAAATATCAGACCTGTGCGTAAAGCTTACAAAATGACATTCCTACTTATAATTTGTAGGCAGGTCTGCCTAACAATGCCTTCTACATTGACGACTTATGGACCATTGGAAATTGAATGAAGAATTCGGCCAGGTTATAGTCATTCCCTGGCTTGAGAACAATGCAAAACAATTAATCTTGAAGGCATTAACCCCAGTGTCCTATTCTGGATGGCATCTTCACTTTTTATCTACTAAATATTGTTACAATCTCAGTGATAGGTAACAACCATAACACTTTACTGAATAGAAACAAATGTAAATGTCCAAATCCCCACACCCCTAAGTTCTATTTTTCAGTTTGACAATAGGCAAATTCCAGCTAAGTGTAGCTTCAGCTGCCATAAGCAACAATCATGACGGAGCTTTGAAATTCTCCTCTGCTTTAGACATTCAACACCTAAAACACTACCAGCACATCACCTAGACCTGGATGTTTAGTGTAGGAAAGTACCCTCTTTTTGGTATGGTTTCCCCCACTTTTTGCCTGCTGTCAGTGTGTTTCGACTGTTTTCACTGGGATCTTGCTAACCAGGACCCCAGTGTTTGTGCTCTCTCCCCTAAATTTGATTGCTTAGGACTTTGCACATCCCGCAATTGGCATACTGGTGCCCCATAGAAGTCCCTAGTATATGGTGCTTAGGTACCCAGGGCATTGGGGCCCCAGGTGTTTCTCATGGGCTGCAGCATGTATTGTGCCACCCATGGGAGCCCATGAAAAACGTGTCTGCAGGCTTGCCATTGCACCCTGTGTGAAAAGGTGCATGCACCCTTTCACTAACAGGTCACTGTAAGTCACCCCTATGGTAGGCTCTCCTAGCCCAGAGGGCAGAGTGCTGGTACTTGTGTGTGAGGGCACCCCTGCATGAGCAGAGGTGCCCCTAAGAACTTCAGCTCCATTTCCCTGGACTTAAGTGCGGGGAAGACATTTTATCCGTGAATTAGACACACCTTTGTCCAACTACATGATGGTACCTCTGAACCTGGGCATGTTTGGTATCAAACATGTCAGAATCATACCCCAATACTGTTGTAAGTTTAGTTGTATGATTCCATGCACTCTGTGGGCTCCTTACAGGATTCTCAGCATTGCTCCTATCAGTCGCCTGGTGTTTTTGGGGAGCCCGTGCTGATGCCACCCCTCAAACAGGTTTCTGCCCTCCTGCTGCTTGACCAGCTCAGGCAGAGGAAGGCAGAACAAAGGATTTCCTGTAGGAGGAGGAGGTAACACCCTCTTCCCTTGAAAATAGGTGTTACATGGCTTGGGAAGAGTAGCCTCCCCAAATAACCGGTATGCTTTGAAGGGCACATTTGGTGCCTTCCTTGCATAAACCAGTTTGCACCAGTCCAGGGACCCCCGGTTCCTGCTCTGGTACGAAATTGGACAATGACCACTCCCCTGTCTACCACCACCCCAGGGGTGGTGCCCAGAGCTCCTCCAGGTGGCCACTTGATTCTGCCATCTTGAAGAAGAGGTGGGCAGATGCCCCTGGGAGCATCTGAGTGGCCAGGTCAGGCAGGTGACATCACAGCCCCCTCCTGATAGGTGGTGACCCTGCTAGGTGACCAATACCCCTTCCTGGGCTATTTAGGGTCTCCCTCTTGGGTGGGTCCTCGGATTTGACGGGCAAGATTTCAGCAGGACTCCTCTGCATTGTTTACTTCATCTTCTGCCCACTGGGACTGCAACTGGACCCTCCAGGAACCAACAATCTGCAACTACAGCGTTGACTCCACTCTGCAACATTGTTTCTCCGGCTCCTTCCAGCAACTGCAACATTTCCCTGGTTGCGCAAGAAGGAATCTCCCTTGGAGGGAAGGAGTCACTCCCCTGCATCCGCAGGCACCGAATGGCTGCATGGAGCTTCTCTCCTCTGGACCTGCATGGATCCTGCATCGCAGGTGGTGGTCTGGAGTGGTTCTCTTGGTCCTCTCTACCAGCTGTCCAACATGGGAGATGGTAGACCCTTGCCTCTCCTTGCAGGACAGTACCCCTGTGCACCGCAACTCTTGAGCTATCAAGGCTTGTTTGTTCCTCCTCCAAGAGATCTTTAGGCTCCGTGTAGCCCAGCCCCCAGTTCTCCTTCCTACAAAGCACAGGCTCCTGCCTGCTGCTCAAGCAACATGGCACTCCTCTTCAGGTCTTCTGTGTGGGCCTCACTGTGACTCCTGTGCCTGCTGCCAGTGGGTTGCCTGTGGGGGCTGCCTCCTCTTCTTGTGACTCTCCCAGCTGCAGAGGATCACCCCAAACTCCACTCCTTGGGTCGAGTTTCCTGAACCTTGCTGGTCCTCGTCAGCCTTTCAAACATTCTTCTCTGACTCTTGCATTTGTCAAGGCTTGTTGGTGGTGTTCCAGCACCACTGACTGACTGCATCCGACTTGCTGACATAGGCTATCAATTGCATCACTTCTGGGACTCCTCTTCAACTGCTGTGCTGCACTGATGACCTTCTTCGTCCATTGTTGACCTGGTCCTACATCCACAGAAGGGTGGGTAGTGGTTCCAACTCAAACTGGACTTGGTCCCCTTCCTTTGCAGGTCCTCTTCTGTCAGGATCCACCTTAGGGTTCTTCCAGTCTTTTTTTAAACCATGTTTTATTGTTTTTTGTTAACAACATTAAAGAGCTCTACCTGTGATATATTACTTCAATGCTGCAGGTCCATTTGTTACATCATCTGTGGTGTCTTCTATTTAGAATACATGAGTATTGTGAGTACAATCGTGAGAGACATGTTTATCATTGTTAAGGATATACATATAAAAACCATATTCTGTTGTTGTGTTCCCCTTTCTACTTTTCATTTCTTCGCACAGTATAGATGCTCCTCATGTCAAGTGCCTGCCCTCAACTCCCCCCCCACCCCATACACCTTGCTGCCGCAATCTGCCAGTGTTCCTTTATTGTCTAATATGCTTGGGGTCTCCAAGCGAGTACCGCAAAGTACCACAAATTCCCCCCGGCTCTCACTCTGTCTATGTGTACTTAATGGCCGAGAACCACCTGCTACGTATATGAGATGTGAATTATTATTTGGTTTTTAAGGGGATAGTGCACCTTCTCGAGGTGTTTCGTCTGACTTCTCCAAGAGATATATCAAAGTACTCCAGGTCGGGACTCTCTCTAACAGTCCCTGACCTCATCTGGCTTTGCTCCATCGCTTCACTCGACCATCTCAGTACCTCCCTCTTCCAGGCTGCACTCTGGGGCCCTCTCATCGCTTTCCAATTCTTTGTTATCTCTCTCTTTGCCAATAATAGTGCTACGTCCTGAAATTGGTTAGTCACTTTAGGCCAGGGTGTGTAAGGATAACCACTGAGCAAGCAATGTCTAGGATCATGGGGGACTTTCCTCTCAATTACTTTCTTTAATGTGTTAACCACCAAATCCCAGAGTCCCCTCAGAACTGGGCAGGTCCAGAACATATGAAAAAATTCTACTGCCTCCTCTTCACAAGGTGGACACTTGGCTTCTATCAGATTAAAGTGCCTCCGAAGCATACACGGCATCAGACATGCGAAATGTAGTACGTACAAGTTAATTAACCTAAATCTAGCATTTCTAGAGACTTTAGGCACCCAGGTCAGTATGTCTCCCTGTGTTCTACCAGTTCTGTTTGGATCTTGCCCAATCCTTTTCCAAAGTCCTCCAGTTGGTTTTTGGGAAAACCAGGTACTTAACTCTGCTCTCCTGGTCACTGGGGGTCACTCTGGTACTCACCTCCTGGGGTTCCTAGTTCCGCCAGCTCCCCTCTACTGATTCCACTTTCTTGGGTGGGGGACTGCCTTTCACATTCCACTTTTTTATGGTTTGGCCCTCCCCTAGGGTCCTCATTATTTGCTATTGCTTTTATACTATTTTCTGATTGCTAATGTGTATATAACAGTGTTTACTTACCTACAGTTGGAATATTGCCTATACAGTATTTTAGTATTTGTGTTACTATAATAAAGTACCTTTATTTTTGTAATACTGTGTGGTTCTTTCATGTGTGTAAGTGCTGTGTGACTGTAGTGGTATTGCATAAGCTTTACATGTGTCCTAGATACGTCTTGATTGTTCATCTACAGCTACCTCTAGATAGTCCTGGCTTCCTAGACACTGCCTACACTTCACAAATAGGGGATACCTGGACCTGGTATACGGTGATAACACAATAGGTGCTTACCACACACCCGGCCAGCTTCCTACATTGTTTTACCTGAAACTCAATCCAACTAAGACAGAATTTCTTTCAGAGCAAGAAACAGTACACACTTGGCTCACTTACATGAACCATCACCGCTTTCACTGAATGCTAGGTCACTTGGATTCACACTAGACACCACCCTCATCTTCAAAAAAGTGAATTGGCAAAAAAGAGACAGCTTGGTACTCGCTTTTCTAAAGTAAGTGTAAACGTTTCTCCCAGATAGCGACTTTAAATCTGCTGTTCAAGCCCTCGTATTCTGGCATGCGGAAGTGGTAACCCCCTACTCAATGGCCTCCCAGACTACACACTGGCACCTTTTGGGCATTCTACATGCTGCAACATGTCTCATCCAGAACCTGAAGAAAGATGGTCAATCACTCCTGTCTTGATGAAACTCTATTGGTTTCCCTTGCTGGCCCACACCATCTTAAAAAAATAGCTGCACCATTTACAAAGCCACAACAACCCCTGCTTTATTTTGCAGACAAACTCACCATCTCTGGTGGTTCTCAGCACATCTGCAGTCAGACACTATCAGACTGCAGGCTAAGAAGTGTTACAATGAAAAAATAAGGCAGCAGGCCTTTTCCATCAATGCACCAGGGATCTAGAACAACATCCCTGTATACAGGGACTGTTCCAACGCTGCTCTAAATTAGGAAAAAGTTGAAGAAACGCCTCTTTAAGAAACACTCATCATAATGCATTAACAGTCTACAAACCAGCTACTTCTCCTATCTCTTGTTGATTTTATGCTGAACCATGATCATTTACAGAGATTTGCTGCCTTCTGACTAGTGTTGCGCTATCGAAATACCAGAGAAATACTTACATGTATGTACAGCTTTGTTAAACGAGGATGACATCCAAGCCTATGGGCTAACATCCATAATGATCTAGGAGTCAAAATATGGCATGTTTTGTGACTTAGCAAATATTGCTCAAACGGCCTCAAAATCGGCCTGGTAGTCTTTAGACCAAAGGAAATCATGACCGTTCTTGGTTAACTCTCTCAACAGAATGCTGATGAATTCAAAGTCTTTTATGTATCTCACACAGTAAATAGCCATAGAAAGGAAAGAACAAAGAATGCTGGCACCACTTGAAGGTCACTATCCTGTCTGGGTCATGTATCGTTCTGTCACATGAAATGATGTGACCCTGGAACTTCAGTGAATGTTGGCAAAATTCACATTTACCCGTAATGAGTATATGGTTCACTTCTGCCACGACAAAGCAAACCTTCACAGTGATTTCATTGCGTTCCTATTGAGACTTGCTAAATACCAAGATGTCTTCACAGTAATTTAAGTGGTTGGTAACCTCCGGCATCACTATCTGAATCTCTTCTTGGAAAATCTCAGCTGCAGCTGAAGTGCCAGCTTTTGGATCAAAATTGTCTCATGGATGTGGCAAGAGAAATTTAGTTACCATATGCCCTCAAAAATGCAACATTTTAAAAACTATATATATATATATTTCATTTTTTAGTTTGCATTGAACAAGTATCAGTGAAGGAGTGATCACCCACCTAAAACAACTATATAACAAAGGAGGAGGCAAACGCACACACAGGCAGCCCCCCAACACAAGGCTGGCATATGATAACCATACAGTATTCCAATAGGGTAAAAGGCAATGACATGTATAGTGTGACAACACATGCACAAGAGGACCATGAAGAGGCATGCCATAGTGTTTTAACCGGTTCCCCCAGACCTTAAAAAACTTGTGGGGGCATCCTCTATTTCTATAGGTTACCTTTTCCACTGCCATGTAGAGGTCCATTCCGACATCTATTCTCCCAAAGTCAGAGTCGCTGGGGTTCCCCAGTGACATGCTATATCACGTGTAGCTACTACAAGCCCCATGTTACAAAAGAGGAGCTTCGTCCTGGGGACGTCTGCTTCTCCTGGGACCCCCTACTAGGACAAGAGGTATTTGTTCCCCTATTACATCCTGCTGAGCTCACCCACCACTCGTGATCAGTATATCTGGATAATTGGCCAGCTCCACATCTTGTGGACACATGTACCATGGGGGTAAGACTGCTTGGTTTTGGGCGGCAGCACCAATGCTTGTGGGGGAATGAGTCAGTCCCAAAACCAACTTGACCTTCTCAGCTAGCTAGCAGCACTTCACCCAGAAAGTAAAGGTGTTTTCTGGTAACCTGACTCATGACACACTGACTCCTCAGGGAAATCGTGGCGGAATAGATCTTACCCCTTTCTCTCATTTTTCTTACCCCTTTCTATCATTTACACAAGTCTCATACATACAAAGAAATGCAGGACCGTTTTCAATATATTTTATTGAAGCAACTGCATTCAATGTAAAAAGGCATGAGCTGTGATTATTAGGAAGATAAAACATAGCACAGTGATGATTATGACCATTAGAGAACACCTATAAACACTCCCAGCATCCTGATGTAATCATAAGTCTAAGGATTCCTACCTACACTTCTAACATCTAAGGTGAGAGCATAGAACTATTAGCCCTTTCTGACAGTTCTAGTCTATGGAAGGATACCTGACTCCATACCTGGAGAAGCAGGGGTTTGCATGTTGGTCTGCTGGCAGTTCTTTCGGTTGGCTGGAGAGACAAGGCCAAGATCAGTAAAGCTGCGACAAAGTGGCACACAGCATAAGATGGCTGGCTGATATGTCCCATGCGGTGTAGTAGATCTCTATTGTAGTAGACTTGATGAGGTATTTAAAGTTGTATCTAGCACAGCCACGACTTTATGGTGAATCAGGGCTGCTTCCCAATCCACATATTTGTGTTTCCCCCCAGAGTCATCCCTCCACTGGGTTCTAAGCTTAACCAGAGTGTCCAGCATGTTAAAATTAAGTGTTTTGTAGGCGAGGGAGATGGCCTTCGATTTCAACTACTCCAGGAGTAGTCTGCCTTCAAGAGGGGCATATCAAACTCCCCCTGGCCTTCCGCTTTCCAAGCGTGGCACAATTGTGCGTATTTCAGATATTGGTTAGAGCTCATGTGATAATCTCTTTGAAGGCACAAGAAGGGCATCAGACTACCTTCTTTCAGGAGGTCTCCCATCCACGAGATCCCCAGCAGATTCCAGGACACAAATCCCTTAGGTTTCCTCCTTTCGTACATCCGGGCCCCCTTCCGAAGCGGAGTCTCTAACGTTATTTTCCTTGTCCATCCTGTAGCTCAAGTGGGTTTCCTCCACGCCTCCAGTGCCCCGAATGTTGTCGGGAGCAGCTTTGGAATAACCTTTTCCCATACAAGTAGTGGAAGTAGGACTGGACAGTGAATTGTGTGTGCTCTAGCCTGTAATTGGGATGGTGGTGGTGGGGGGCAAAGAACCAATCATTGCTGGCCACCAAATGCAATGCCCAGTAGTAGGCCCTTACATCTGGGATAGCAATCTCTCCATTATATGGGTGCGTCGGATGGCCTTGAGCACTGTCATTTGGTGGCTGCCATCTCAAAGCAGGGCCTGCAGGCCTTCTCTATCCTGGTGAACGTCACTTCTGGGACTCGGTTGTATGCATTCCGTGGGGGAGTAAGGCAATTTGAGGAGCGTTATCAACTTACAGACAGCTGCTCTTTCCCTCAGAGTAAGGGCAGTGTGCACCATCTCTCTGTGTCCTATTGTAATTGAGACACCACACAACCTAGGTTTTTGGAGAGGCACATCACCCTATAAGGAGTCTCAAATAAACCCAATTATTGAAATCCATCCGTCTCTACCTGGAGCAGTTGAGGGAGAATGGCTGCATCCAGGGGCCCAAATGTGTGACAGAGCACAGATTTACCCCAATTAATATGATAACCAGAGTAAGTCATGTGTGATTCTAACGTTCAGAGGATAGCTGGAATTGTGGTTGCTGGGTCAGTAACATAAAGGAGAAAGTCCTCTGCATACAAGGAGATTTTCTTGTCGTCCCCGTCAGTATCGGGAATACAAAACCTCCAAATATTGCTAGAGGAATGAATCAAGGCAGCCAGTGGCTCAATGATGTGAGAAAAGAGCAATGGGGACAGAGGGCAGCCCTTCTGGGTACTCCACCAAATCGGTAAAGTCAAGGAGCGCACACCGTTCACCCTCACTGCCGCAGTAGGGGCCTGATATAGCAAGTCAACCCTCTGACAGTACCTGGGGCCAAAACCAAACCTCTGTAGCGTCTGGCAGAGGTAGGGCCAATGAATTGCAACAAATGCCTTTTCAGCAATTCGCCCTAGGAAAATGAGGGGTTCCGTCCTGCAATTCGACTCTGACATCAAATTGTGGAGTCCACAAAGATTTAGACTAGTGCATCTACTCGGCATGAAGCCCAACTGATCTCTGTGTATGCACAGGGCTATCACTGTCAAAAGCCTAGTGGCCAGAATCATGACCAAAATCTTTGTTTCACTATTTAAGAGAGGTAGGGCTGTAGGAGTAGCAGTTAGTCTCTGGTTTGCCGTTCTTATGTATCACAACAATATTGGAACACTGCAGGTCCGATGGGAACTCGTCCTAGTCCTGGGCCTCTCTACAGAGGTCCAACAGATATGGGATCAGCAGCCTGGAGTAGCGATTAAGGAATTCAGCTGGAAGGCCATTAGGCCCCGGTGTCTTCCCGGCTTTTAAGTTCCCGATAGCTGTCTGGTCCACCTCGAGCATGATGACCACCTCCAGGGTCCGTCGTTCCTCAGCTGGGACCATCGGCAATTCTATTGTGTCTAGATTGCCCACTGCCAAGGCCATGTCTGCCGGAGGTTTGGCACTATAGAATGAGGCATAAAACCATGCAAAAGCCTCTGTGATATCTTTATCTGCGGAGTAGGAAGTCCCATTCTCATCTACCACACATTTAACTCAATAGGAGTCAGCCTCTCGCGTTCTGAGCCAAGTAAGTATGTTGTCCGCTTTGTCTCCGGCATCACATAGTGTGGCTAACAATTGCCTGCGGGCCTTTCCCTGTGCCAGATTGCGATACTCCCTCTGCAACACCTCCAATGTACGGAGGACATCCGGATCCATCAGGGCCCTAGGAGACCCCTCAAGGTCTTTGAGCTGACATTCAAGACCCTCTACATCCTCCAATGCCTTGTGTTTTTTATGCACTAGAATATTCTGCACCTGGTCACACACGACCATTTCATAGGCCTTCCAGAGTATCACTGCTGATTCTACCAACTCCTTATTTTCTTGAAATTTTGGAGTCAATCTGTAGCTCCCAAGCAACCTCTCGGTCACTAAGGTCCCACGCATAAGTTTCCACCCAGCGAGCCGTGGAATGTCTCTCCCATGCAGCGTCATCCACGGAGGCAAATGGTCCGAGAGTCCACATGCTAAATATTCTGCCCTATCCACTTCGGCCACCTCGCCTGCTGAGGCAAAGATGTAGTCTGTCCTGGAGAAGACCATGTGCGTTCCAGAGAAAAGGAATAGTCCATGGCCCCCGGGTGCTGCCTCCACACATCAGAGAGTCCCAGGGAGTCTGCAAACTGTGTCAACAGGGTACTCGCCGGGGTAGCCACAAGCGCACCTGAGAGGTCCATCACCGGGGCCATAACATTGTGAAAATCACCACCCATAATGTGCAGGGTGGAGCCAGGCTCCAAAAGAATGGCCCCCACCTCCTCTAGTATGGGACCCTGGAAATGAGGGAGCGCATCCACATTAACAAGCGTGACTGGGGTCAGTCACCACAATGCCTGAACTCCGACATATCGACCATACTGATCCATCCATGTCCGTATAATCTGAAATGGTGGTGTCTTTCTTATCAGTATGGCCACCCCACATGAGCCAGTGATACCTCCGGTGTGCACTAGGGTAGTGTACACTGCCCTACCCAGAAAGTGACAGTGGGTCCCCAACAAATGTGTCTCCTGAAAAAAAACTGTGGCTTGAGACATTTAGGGCCTGATTACGACTTCGGCGGAGGGAATTACTGTGTCCCAAATGTGACGGATATGCGACCACTGAATTACGAGTCCATTATATGCTATGGAACTCGTAAAAATGCGGGCGGGGTACCCATCACATTTGGGACAGAATAATCCCCTCTGTCGAAGTCATAATCAGGCCCTTAATGTATTACGTCACCAGGGCCGCTTCACCTTACCACCCAGCCCGTTAACATTCTAGGACATAATTCAGCACTGTGTGCCATCTAGTAGCCTACCCTGCATCATCTGATGACAGGATGGCCATGTTATCTCCTACCCGTGTGTCAGGGATCCTATGCCCCATGTGCATCCCTCCTCATAAAACTGAACAAAATCAATGAAAGAACCAAAGAAAAACACCCACGCATCAGCCCCATTCTCAACCCTCCCCACTTCCCCCCACCCCAGTGGGTGTAAAACATGGCAACTGGACAACTACCCAACAGTGAGGAAAGAGAGGTCTGTTTCCCTCCCATCAGCAAATACAACGCTTAAATGTTATGCCAATCCCAGAATAGAAAATGCAAAGAAAAGGGCCTTAGCACACCATAAAAGGCAAAAAAGAAACTGAAAAATGGAGAGCATCGAGAGAAGAACAAAGTGAAGAAAAAGATGGAAGATAGAAGGGGGAGTGGCAACAAGGGTATCTGTCGCCCTGCACTGTTTGCCGCCATGCTTGCTGCTGTAGAGTCTGATGTCATCTGAAAGCAGTACCACTAGGCACCCAGGATGTACATCAGGAACCACACTGCATCGCCCGCAGGGATGAAGAAACCGTTCACTGTAGTTCAGCTCCCACATTGTCAGCTTTGCAATCGGTTCTATGGCTCCCGGATGTCTGCCAGGGTTCCCCCTCGCAATCTGATTTCAACGTCTCCGTGTCACCCCAGGAGTTACCGGCCAGACAGATTGGGCGGGGAGGCACCAAATATCAGGGATGCCGATGCCTGCAGCCATGCGATCACGGTGCACCTGCGGGACACTGCCTCCAGTCCCATGGGAAGTAGTGCCCCACTCAGCTTGCTCTCTGTTTATTTCGCTGAGGCCAATTGCCCCTCAGGCCGTCTGTGCACCGCTGCTCCAGGCCGTCGCGCAGGAGGCCCAATCAGTCTACAGGGTACCAGCGATGTTGCAGACCCCAAAAACCGAACCCAGGGGTCCCCACTGTCCGCAGCATGTGGCGGCACCTCCCAGAAGCAGGGAGATCGGCGTATAGCGGCAGGATGATGTAGTGTGAGAAATCAGGGTCTCTAAAGCTGTCTGTCGGCCATCTTTACCACCACGCCCCACAAAATTGCAAATGTGGCCAGCTGACTGTCTCTTGGGCACAGGAACTATTGAAGGGATAAAATGCGTGGGCCCTGTCACTTGTCGGGTGATTTCTTGCTGCAAGTTATTAATTTATTCCTGAACATGTGTGTGACTAACCAAGGACATTTCTCTGACCTCTGAAGTTGTGTGCTTCCTTTCCTTTCTGGCATTCTCATAAATATATATTCTGATCTGTCTTTCAACTTGCCTTTCTGATTAAAGTGTTGGGGAAATCATCTGATGACACCAAGAACTTCAGATGTCTCAATACATTTGGGGAGGAAACAAAAACACTAAAGTAAACCCACTTTTACTACTGTACAGAAGCTCAGAGGCATCCTGTGTTGGCAGCACCTTCAATACTAAATACAACAAAAGCTTCTTATCATTGTTCATGTGGTGTTGAAGTAAGAAAGCATCCCCTGCAGGGTAGTGGTATTTTGTGTTGTGCATGGGATAAATCAGCACCTTTAAACTTATTCAAATCCTAAACCCCTCTCCACTTTAGACGTGGAGAGAAAATAAATACTGATCCCTAAACACAGACAGATAAAAAGAGGAGGGGACCTGTTCCATAGGTGGAACTTCAGGCTTTTACAATAGAACCCTCAGTCTATTCCCTATACATGGAATAGTAACAGTGAATACCACATTCTGCAATCAATAACACAATATATAGTTGATGAAAGATGAGCAGGATTAGCTCTCTCTTCGGTGGGGCAGACATAATGTTCCACAGGAATACCAGGAAACTCCCTGGAGCCCAGAAGGAAATCAATACCGACATGCAGAGCCCAGAACTTACGAATTTATAATCAATAAATGCAATCTTAATTGTGATGGACAAAGATGAAAACAAAATAATTAATGAGCCTGGGAATACAACAAGCTGGAGCGAACTGAAGCCGCTCCGGAACCTTACAGCAGCAAGAGTTGCCTTATAGTAACAAGAAGTGACTGTAAGGACACTTCTCATTCAGCTAATGATGCTGCTCTGACCTTGACACTGTGCATGCCTCAGCTGTACTAGCAGACCACTATTTGTGCCAGTGCTTGCCTGTGCAGAATACGCACGATTAAGACAGCCTCATCCTTTAATTCTGCATTGCTCACCCACAAACCATTGCTGTATTTTTCGGGGGGGGTTCCTGAATTATGGCATTCTTCATGGAAGCCAACCAAGTGGGCTCTGACGTCTTCATATTCTTCTCTTTTGTTTTTAACTCCAGGAAGTAAGCATTTTCGTGACACAGTGACAGGAAACCTCGGGCTAACTTTTTGGGACGAAGATATTGACTCTATTTTATCACACACACCCTTCTGAGTTTTATATATATATATATATATATATATATATATATTCGGTGGCATGTGTATCTGCAGATACACATGCTGTGCATTATCCTGCCATCTAGTGTTGGGCTCGGAGTGTTGCAAGTTGTTTTTCTTCAAATAAGTCTTTTCCAGTCACGAGACCGAGGGACTCCTCCCTTTCGGCTCCATTGCGCATGGGCGTCGACTCCATCTTAGATTGTTTTCTTTACGCCATTGGGTTCGGACGTGTTCCTCTTCGCTCCATATTTCGAATCGAGAAAGTTAGCTACATATCGAAAATTTGACGGTATTGTTCTCGCTCTGTACCAGTTTAGTGTTAGCGTATCGGCACCGATCGCAGAAGCGCTCTGGCGGCCCTTCGGGGCTTCCGCTCTTCAGCGGGGCCTGGTCGGCCCGACCGCATCCATCGACGAAGACTAATGGACCGGACCCCCTTCCGCTTCTGTCCGAAGTGCCACTCAAAGTATCCTTATACAGACCAACACCTGGTCTGTAATCTGTGTTTATCACCAGAACACAGGGAGGATACTTGTGAGGCCTGTTGAGCGTTTTGATCAAAAAAGACCCTACGTGATCGAAGAGCGAGAAGACTACAAATGGCGTCGACACCGAGAGAACAACTCGACGTCGAGGAGGAGGAAAGAATTTCCATCCAGGGGACGGACTCTGACTAAACCGAAAGTGAGCGACCTACGACGATGCAGAAAACTGTGAGTAAAACTGCCCCATCCAAAACTCACACAAAGATCGTTAAGGCCAAGGGGACGCCACTGCCAGCAGGCCATGGCTTAACCCATCGAAAAGAAGGTGACCAAACATCGGCACCGAAAAAGGCCAAAGATTTGCCGAAGACATCCGACTCTGGTCGAGATTCTGGCACCGAATGATCTTGACACCGAGAGTTCAACTCACCCAAAACGAGAAAAGTAACGTCGGAACCGAAAAATACTTTATCGGAAGCATCGGTACCAAAAAAAGCAGCTTCTGAGCCGAAAAGAAGCTCTTACACAGAAGAGTAAGGACTTTCCAGCCAAATGCATGAAAAACACAGATTTGAGCAGGAAATAAGTATGGTAGAACCAGACCAGACGCAAAGGAGGTTGCATATCCAGAAAGAGACTGGAAAAATACAAATTCTTCCTCCAATTAAAACCAAAAGAAAACTGGCATTTCATGAGTCAGAAATGCAGGCAAAGGTGGCTAGAGATAAAACCCCACCACCAAGGTTTTCTCCACAACCTTCCCCACTACACTCACCACAGCTGTCGCCGGTAAGAACACCTCCAATGCAGTCACCTACGCATACAGGGATGACACAGGATGATCCTGATGCATGGGACTTATATGATGCACCAGTATCAGACAACAGCCCAGATTGTTACCCAACAAGGCCGTTGCCTCCAGCGGACAGTACTGCATATACGCAGGTACTATCAAGGGCAGCTACGTTCCACAATGTAGCAATGCATTCAGAGCCAATAGAGGATGATTTCCTGTTCAAAACCTTGGCATCCACCCACACTTCCTACCAGAGTCTGCCAATGCTCCCGTGCATGCTCAAACATGCAAAACAGGTATTCCAGGAGCCAGTTAAAGGAAGAGCTATCACGCCTAGGGTGGAGAAAAAGTACAAGCCTCCCCCAACGAACCCTGTGTTTATAACACAGCAACTTACACCAGACTCGGTGGTTGTAGGAGCAGCAAGAAAGAGGGCAAACTCTCAATCGTCAGGAGACACTCCACCGCCTGACAAAGAGAGTAGGAAGTTTGACGCAGCGGGCAAATGAGTGGCAGCACAAGCAGCCAATCAATGGCGGATTGCTAATTCGCAAGCCCTACTTGCTCGCTACGATAGGGCACACTGGGACGAGATGCAACACATTATACAACACTTGCCCAAAGAACACCAGAAACGTGCCCAGCAGGTTGTGGAAGAAGGACAAGCAATATCCAACAACCAAATAAGATCCGCATTAGACTCTGTAGACACTGCAGCACGAACGGTCAACACTGCGGTAACCATTCGCAGGCATGCCTGGTTAAGAAGCTCTGGATTAAAGCCAGAAATCCAACAAGCAGTGTTAAAAATGCCTTTTAACCACGAACAATTGTTTGGGCCGGAAGTTGACACAGCAATTGAAAAATTAAAGAAAGATACTGCCAAAGCCATGGGCGCGCTCTACTCCGCACAGGTCAGAGACACATTTAGAAAGCCACAATTTAGAGGGGGGTTTCGAATGCAAACACCAGAGCCTTCTACCTGGCAAACCAGACCCACCTATCAGGCACAATACCAGAGGGGAGGGTTTTGTGGCTCATATAGAGGAGGACAATTCCCAAGAGGAAGGGGAAAGTTCCAGACACCAAAAACCAGCCAAACCAAACAGTGACACCAATGTCACAAAACCCCAACACTTATCACCAGTGGAGGGGAGACTTACCGCATACTGTCAGAACTGGACACACATTACCACGACCGCATGGGTCCTAGCCATTATCCAACATGGTTATTGCATAGAATTCACAAATTTCCCGCCAGGTGTGCACCCAAGGGCACACAATATGTCCAAGCAACACTTAGACCTATTACAAATAGAGGTCCAAGCACTATTACAAAAACAAGCAATCGAGTTAGTACCCAACCATCAGAAAGGAACAGGCGTCTACTCACTATATTTCCTAATTCCAAAGAAGGACAAAACGTTAAGACCTATCTAGACCTCAGAACACTGAATCTATTCATCAAGTCAGACCACTTCCACATGGTAACACTTCAAGACGTGGTTCCCTTACTAGAAAAGGAGGACTACATGTCAACATTGGATCTCAAGGATGCGTACTTTCACATACCCATCCATCCTTCCCACAGAAAATACTTCAGGTTTGTGATACACGGCGTACACTATCAATTCAAAGTGTTACCGTTCGGGATAACAACAGCCCCAAGGGTATTCACAAAATGCCTTGCAGTAGTAGCTGCTCACATAAGGAGACAGCACATGCACGTATTCCCATACTTAGACGACTGGCTAATAAAAACCAACACTCAACAACAGTGTCTTATTCACACGCAATACGTTATAGAAACTCTACACAAACTAGAGTTCTCTATAAATTACCAGAAATCACATCTGCAGCCATCCCAAATACAACAATACTTGGGAGCAACACTCAACACACAAAAAGCAATTGCCACTCCAAGTCCACAAAGGGTCCAAGCGTTCCAAAATAAAACATCAAGCATACAGTCAAACCAATACTACCCGGTAAGGTTTGTAATGAAACTTCTAGGCATGATGTCTTCATGCATAGCCATTGTCCCAAACGCAAGATTATACATGCAGCCCTTACAAAACAATGGACACAAGCACAGGGTCAACTTCAAGATCTAGTGTTGATAGACCGCCATACACCCTTCTCGCTTCAATGGTGAAACCCTATAAATTTAAACCAAGGGCGGCCATTCAAAGACCCAGTGCCTCAAGATGTGATAACAACAGATGCTTCCATGATGGGGTGGGGAGCACACCTCAACAAGCACAGCATACAGGGTCAATGGGACAATCAACAAAAACAACTCCACATAAATCATTTGGAACTGCTAGCAGTGTTTCTAGCATTAAAAGCATTTCAACCACTAATAGCCCACAAACACATTCTTGTCAAAACCGACAACAAGACAACAATGTGTTATCTCAACAAACAAGGAGGGACACACTCGTCACAACTGTGTCTCTTAGCACAAAAGATTTGGCATTGGACAATTCACAATCACATTCGCCTAGCAGCACAATACATCCCAGGCATTCAGAACCAGTTAGCCGACAATCTCAGTCGAGATCACCAGCAAACACACGAATGGGAAATTCATCCCCAGATCCTACAGGATCACTTCCTATGCTGGGGAACACCAAAAATAGACCTATTCGCAACAAAAGAAAGCGCAAAATGCCAAAACTTCGCGTCCAGGTACCCACACCCTCAATCCAAGGGCAATGCGTTATGGATCAGTTGGTCAGGGATATTTGCTTACGCTTTTCCCCCTCTCCCACTCGTTCCTTATCTGGTAAACAAACTAAGTCAAAACAGACTCAAACTAATACTCATAGCGCCAACCGTGGTACACAACACTGCTGGACTTATCAGTGGTACTGCACATCAAATTACCAAACAGGCCAGATCTGTTAACTCAACACAAACAACAAATCAGACACCCGAATCCAGCATCGCTCAATCTAGCAATCTGGCTCCTGAAGTCTTAGAATTTGGACTCTTAAACCTTACACAAGAATGTATGGAGGTCATTAAACAAGCTAGAAAACCTACTAAAAGACATTGTTATGCAAACAAATGAAAAATATTAGTTTACTACTGCCACACTAATCAGATTCAACCACTACATGCTTCCGCAAAGGACATTGTAAGCTACTTATTACACTTATAAAAGTCTAAGCTAGCATTCTCTTCAATTAAAATACATCTCACAGCAATATCTGCCTATCTGAAGATTACACATACAACATCGCTTTTTAGAATCCCAGTCATCAAAGCATTTATGGAGGGACTAAAAAGAATCATACACCCAAGAACACCACCAGTACCTTAGTGGAACCTTAATATTGTATTAACACGACTCATGGGACCACCATTCGAACCCATGCACTCTTGTGAAATGCAATACTTAACTTGGAAAGTAGCCTTTCTAATAGTTATCACATCACTTAGAAGAGTAAGTGAGATACAAGCATTTACTATACAAGAACCCTTTATACAAATACATAAACATAAAGTGGTCCTCCGTACAAATCCCAAGTTCCTACCAAAGGTCATATCACCATTCCACCTAAACCAAACAGTGGAACTCCCAGTCTTCTTTCCACAACCAGACTCAGTAGCTGAAAGAGCCTTACATACATTAGACATAAAGAGAGCACTAATGTATTACATTGACAGAACAAAACAATTTTGTAAAACAAAACAATTGTTCGTAGCCTTCCAAAAACCTCATGCAGGTAATCCTATATTCAAACAAGGCATTGCCAGATGGATAGTTAAATGTATTCAAACTTGCTATATTAAAGCAAAAAGAGATCTACCTATTACACCAAGAGCGCATTCCACTAAGAAAAAAGGCGGCACAATGGCTTTTCTGGGGAATATACCTATGACAGAAATTTGTAAGGCAGCCACCTGGTCTACCCCTCATCCATTCACTAAGCATTACTGTGTAGATGTGTTAGCAACACAACAAGCCACAGTAGGACAGGCTGTATTAAGAATATTATTTCAGACAACTTCAACTCTTACAGGCTAAGCCACCGCTTTTTGGGGAGTTACTGCTTATTAGTCTATGCACAGCATGTGTATCTGCAGCTACACATGCCACCGAACGGAAAATGTCACTTACCCAGTGTACATCTGTTCGTGGCATGAGACGCTGCAGATTCACATGCGCCCTCCCACCTCCCCGGGAGCCTGCAG
Source organism: Pleurodeles waltl (assembly GCF_031143425.1). NCBI lineage: Eukaryota > Metazoa > Chordata > Amphibia > Caudata > Salamandridae > Pleurodeles > Pleurodeles waltl. The sequence goes on from NC_090451.1 coordinate 239,488,103, forward strand.
CCGTTATTAGTTGAATGAAAATTGTAAATTTGTAAATAAATATTATTTTAATACACATTATGTACATACATACCTACTCCATTGCATGGGCACATCTAGTATATTCACAACTCCTACCTCACCCTCTGCGGGGAAAACAATCTAAGATGGAGTCGAAGCCCATGCGCAATGGAGCCGAAAGGGAGGAGTCCCTCGGTCTTGTGACTCGAAAAGACTTCTTCGAAGAAAAACAACTTGTAACACTCCGAGCTCAACACTAGATGGCAGGATAATGCACAGCATGTGAATCTGCAGCGTCTCATGCCACAAACAGAAGTACAGTGGGTAAGTGACATTTTCCATATATATATATATATATATATATATATATATATATATATATATATATATATAACCTGATATAAATATTACCCAGACCATTGCACAAACTGATGGTTAGGAGTCACTTATTGACTTAATCACAGAAACAGATAAGAACAGTGATACCGGGTGTGATCATGACCAAGTACTTACAGGCGAATGCGGTGCCCAGAGAGTTGTGGGTCATCAATTCACCACATATTTTACTTGATGACTGTGGTTTTAGGAAAGACTGGCCACTGATGTCTTGGCGCTGTACTCATCATCAAAACAGCCAAGATTGTCGGACGTCCTGACTAGTAAGATTCAAATCAGTGAAAACAAATGTAAATCAATGGTACAGACCCTGACGAGTGACCATGCTATACTAAAATGTGAAGTTTTGGCCCTAAGAAATTGCCAAACCAAAGTAACTCACACTGGAAGTTCAGGGGGATTTGGAACCAATCAAAAGAATAAAATGGAATATGGACATTCAAGCAGGGATGGGTGCAGAAATTGAGCAGTTCCTAGAAGAGCTCACCAGAAGGGATGCAAACAAATGGTAAAATATAGATCTATGGGGGTCTTTAGCCTCCTTTCTAATGGACAAGGATGAATCAGGCCAACAGTATAGACCCTGCGCAGCATCAGATCACACAAACAGAAGCGCTCCTTAGGGACAAGTATCAGGTTTATAATAAGAATTAAGTTCAGCCCTTAAAGTCCAGGGCCAGTACAAGGATGGAAACTTATGGCTATGGTGCAAGATCTCCTGGATAAGATCAAGATATAGGAAAGATCAAGATATAGGAAAGCTCTACATGCCAGAATAAAGGAGTGGGAAGTAAACACGTATGCTCAACCTCATGAGATCATTAAGTCAAAAGGATATGGATAAACAGTATGTCAGCACCAAAGCACCAGCATGAAGTACCAAACATATCCCCTGCAGAATGGAGATGTTCTTCGGACGTCTATTTGTGAATGTATCTGCAGCTGGCCCCCCGTCGTAGTATTTCAGTCTGAACGATGCACAACTACAACAGAAATAACACAGGCCCAAGTGGAAAAAGCCATCAACGCTATGTGCACAAATGGTGCGCCAGGCAAAAGTGGCATTCTAGCTGCAGTATCTAAATTGGTATCCAAAAAAATGGGCTGTAGCTATGACTTCAATATTTCAATCTTATACGCTAGAAGTATCTATACCGGATGGATGGAGAGGTTCACTCCTAGTTTCCTCTAAACAAGAAAGGGGACCATTCCTGCCCATGGGAATTACCAGTTGATTGCCTTCCTGGATGGAGAGGGGAAATTCTATGCAAGCATCCTCAATAAGGAATTGCAGAAATGGGTGACAGAGAAGAAACTGATTCCTGTCAGCCAGACATGATTTCAAAAGTGCTGCCATATTGAGAATAATCTATTTTGAATCACGCACCTGATTGAAGAAACAATGGTGACCAAGAACAAGGCCCTCTATGGAGGGTTTATTGCGTTTAAAACAGCCCTTGAATTTGTTTCCTTGTGGATTGCACATCCCATAGCCAAATATGTCTTGAATTTTGCTTGATCTCGCAACATCTGATACTGAATGCAAATTTCTTAGCACATCACCTAAAAGATAAAAGCCAGCAAATAACAATACTTTAAAATGCGCAATATAGAGAGTAATACATTCTTCACTTTCAAAGGGGCATAGTTATTTGAATACCTCATTGCTTGATCGGGAAGCACAAGAGATCTGGGCAAGTTACCTCCAAGTGGCCTTAGCTTAGAAGCTGCTGCTAAAACAAGCACAATAAATATTTTGTCATTTTTTAAAACTTTATTTCAGCTTTTCAGCCATAAAAGAACATAAAAGAAATACAATGCATAAGACTGTGACAGTGAGACAATGCACTTCGATAAAAATAATTCTGAGATAAAATTCATTCAAGATCCTAAAATAATTTGCAAATATTTACAATTTTAAAATTAAAGCAATCAATTTAACACAAGAGATTCCTAGCAATTCATAATTGTAATCCCCATCTTCAGTACAATATACAACCTAGCCCCAGATCAATCCTATTAAACTCTACTCTTTAATAATAGGGAACAACTCTTAATAAAGTGATTGTGCTTTCCTTTAGAGCCTAGCTTTGAAGATACACTGAGGAAACCTTCACCCTTCTAACTCCAATATATAACATCTTCAGCAAATAATAGAAGCGGGATTTAGTCTAGGTTCCTCTTTCCATCTCTACTTACAATATCACATTCAAGATCAAGGCCCTCATTATGACATTGGCGGTAAATCCCACTTACTGCCACGCTGACTGCCGCCAACTTACCGCCGCTGCCGCAGATAACCATTCACCATATTATGACACACACACACACACCAATCTGTCAGTATTCAGCCACATACACAAATCTGCCAGCCCAAAGGTCAGTGATAATCAAAACCCACACCTTTACGCCAACAGAACAACGCCCATCACATTATAACCCATGAATCACCACGGCGGACATTCAACAGCGGTAAACCATTGGCGGTACATACCGCTGCGCTCAAAATGGACACACACAAACAAAACAACACCACATTGGACAATTCAAACAAAACACACCTGACACCCATACACACACCACACCCACCCACTTGCACCACTATAAAACACACACCCACATTATCCACAACCTTTTACAACTACAAACCATTGCCACCATAGAGACAGCAAGACCACAGACACAACCAGAGCCACACACTACTCACACCTATACACCACTCACGCACCCCACATCACACACCCCAACACATTACCCAAAACACCCTCACTTACACACCTCACACAACACCAATGGCACCACAAGACATCCCCGCTTCACAGAGGAGGAGATAAGGGTCAAGGTGGAGGAAGTCATCAGGGTAGAGCCACAGCTATTTGGAGCACAGGTGCAGCAGATATCTATAGCTAGGAAGATGGAGCTATGGCAGAAAATCGTGGACAGGGTCAACGCCGTGGAACGGCACCCAAGAACTAGGGATGACATCAGGAAGAGGTGGAACGATGTACAGGGGAAGGTAGGTTCCATTGCATCAAGACACCAACTCACTGTACAGAGGACGGGCGGTGGACCACCACCTCCTCCCCCACACTAACTGCATGGGAGGAGCAAGTGTTGGCAAACCTGCATCCTGAGGGCCTGGCCGGAGTAGGAGGCGGACTGGACTCTGGTAAGTCAACTCTCTACTACTATCATCCCTCTACCTGCATGCCATCACATACCCCCACCCTCACTCCCATCACTCCACCACTACCCACACACCCCACCATCACATCTCACACATCCCAATGCCAAGCCCTGCATGCTCTACCAATGCATGGACACCACTCAGCCCTGAATGGACACTCATCACTAAAGCGTGCACACTAAAAAGAACTAATCATCCCACCATACACCACCGTACACAAGTGAAAGCTGCCAGGGCAAATGCAACCAAAGAGGGCAAGCCACACATGCACAGTATGTCAGACACAGAAACCATAACACATCATTTACATCCCAACAGTGGACTGGAGAGGAGGTGCCAGCAATATCCAGTCCCCCAACAGAAGAGGCCCACAGTGATGACAGCAACTCTGGTCTTCAGGATCTGGATGACATACCTGGCCCATCAGGTACCTCTGGGCAGCTGGGTACCCAGGCCCAGTCACACACCACCACAGAGCCTTTCCCATCAAGAAACACCACCACAGCACCCACCCAGCGTACCCATACCTCTGTCCCCAGGATATGTCAATCAGCAGTGTGTCCACCTCTACAGGGACTCCAGGCCAAGACAATCAGGGACCTGCTTTAAGTGGCAGTGGGCACATGGTTGAGGGGACACTGTGAGTACTGCTGTGCGCAGGGGGGAGTACAGGCCCAGGGAACCGACTCTCGAGGAGGCACTTGCAGAGATCCTGGGAGTATATCAACATTCCCAGGACACGATCGGCCAGATCCTGGACAATGTTCAGGAGAACAGGAACCTGCAGGAGGGACAGTACCAGGGGATCAGGGAGGACTTGCAGGCCATCAACAACACCCTGTTCTCCATAGCAGGGGTTCTGGCAGACATGGCCAATATTATGAGGGAGGCAGTCACACAACAGCAGGCCTCTGCCACTAACCAGACATCTGAACAGCCTTCCACCTCCGCTGACGCTAGTGGCCAGGAGGCCCCACCACAGGACTCACAGTCCACCAGCACCCCTCCTCCTGCAGAAGGAGAACCACCCTGCAAACGTTCCCTGTGATCCAGACAGAAGCCAGAGACACATGCCCAGACTCCCGCCAGGAAATTAGACTCTCCTGATTGTCACCCTTGTGTCCCACTCTGTCACCCTGTCCACCTTGAATTGCCATTGTTCCCCTTCCTTTGTCCCCTTGGACAATGCACCTGTGCTACAAACAGACTGGAAGAATACCCTGGGCTTTCCTTCATCATCACTCCATCCCATTGCACTTGCCCCTTCATATTTTAGCCTTTCAATAAACACCCTTGGAAAAAAAGTTTGTAGTATATCAAATCTTTCAAGTATGTATTCATTTAAACAGGTACAAACATTGCAATTCAATTGTACAGAAAATGAGCCTGTAGCTGGCTGCAGTGATCACACCAGGAGCATATGTGAGGTCACCAACATCTGCAAAATGAATTGCCAAAGGGTACAGTAAGTGGGCATATAAGTGGGAAAAGCATGCCAGTGCCACAGAAATTCAAACAAATGACATTGAAATGTGAAGCAACACTGTCTTACCTGTGTGTCATTGGAAGTATTGTCTGATCACTGATGTTCTGTTGTCCTCATCCTCATCCTCTGCCTCCTCATCCTCACTGTCCACAGGGTCCACTGCTGCCACACAGGCATCTCCAGCCTCCTACTCCTGCAGAAAAGGCACATGGCTTCTCAGGGCAAGGTTGTGCAACATGCAGCATGCCACTACTATCTGGCAGACCTGTAGCACAGTGATCCACCTGTTAGATAGAGGCACCGGAACCTGGCCTTCAGGAGGCTGAAGATCCTTTCTATTATCCTTCTGGTTCGCCCATGTGCCTCATTATAACATTCTTCTGCCCTTGTCCTTGCATTCCTCACAGGGGTCAGCAGCCATGATAAGTTGGGGTAACCAGTGTCACCTGCAAATTTTGAGGGACAACATTTTGCCACACACTATCCCATATGGCCCACACCATACCCATACACCAACATCTAGTGGGTGAAAACTAGGGCTCACCTATTAGCCACACCCTGTGCCTTTGTAGTTGGGCCATCACATTTGGGATGCTGCTATTCCTCAGGACAAAGGCATCATGCACCGACCCTGGATACTTAGCATTGATGTGGGAGATGTACTGGTCCGCCAAGCACACCATCTATACAGTTATAGAGCAGAAACTCTTCAGATTTCTGAACACTGTTCATTCTGACGAGGGGGAACAAATGCAATATGTGTTCCGTCCGCACCTAATATGTTGGGGGTCTGTCCCATTGCATAGAACTCGGCCTTCACTGTGGCCAAATCTTCAACCTGGGGAAATACAATGTAGCTGCACATGTGTTTAATCAGGGCAGTCAACACTCTTGTTAGCACTATTGAGAACATTGGCTGTGACATTCCTGCTGCCAAGCCCACTGTCACTTGGAAAGAACCAGTTGCTAGGAAATGGAGCACTGATAGAACTTGCACAAGAGAGGGGATCCCAGTGGGGTGACAGATAGCAGATATCAGGTCAGGCTCCAATTGGGCACACAGCTCTGTGATTGTTGTCCTGTCAAGTCTACAGGTGAGGATAATGTGCCTGTCCTCCATTGTTGCCAAGTCCACCAGGAGTCTATAGATGGGTGTATGTCTCCATCTCCTATTCATCCGCAGCAGTAGCAATCTATGCGGCAAAAGAGTGAGGAGCCGGTCACAAACGGAACAATGGAGCTACAAGAGAACTTTGCATGCTGTTAACTTGTAATGGGTAAGTGTGATTTGTACAGTATGTCCTAATTTCACCAGTGATGCAGCAATTATCCAGGGCCTGCAACCGCCCACCCCCCCCCCAAAATGGCGTCCGCCTGTCCTGTGTGGAGGGACAGGTGGAAATGCGGTAATTCCGCTGACATTGTGCACCGTTACGGGAGGCGGTCAGGAACCGCCATGTAACTCCTCATTGGTTAACATTGGGCCCTATGGGATACAGTGGCCAATGGTGATCTAAGCTGGAGGTGACGGTATGCACCGCCACGGACATGACCGCCATTTTCTATCTCAACCCTCCCTTGCTACCTGATCTTTAACAGGAGAGTACCTACACTGCATGTGCTGCTGTGACCTGTGTCTGGAACCTACCATGGCCCCAGCCTTCACGTTGGTGGAGTTGGAGAAACTAGTGGATGGGGTCCCACCCCAGTACGGGCTGCTGTATGGGCCTCCAGACCAACAAGTGAATACACTGTGGGCACGGTGCATGTGGCATGAATGCATGGCGTGGTGTATGTGAAGGCCTTGTGTAAGGGGGGTGGCTGGATGTCCTCTGGGCTGTGTATTGGTTGTGTGCTGGGCCATATGTGTGTAAATAGAGATGTGAAGGGGTATGGTGGGCCATAAGTGTAACAGGACTGTTTGACTAATTCTATTTTCCTGTGTGTATATCCTCTGCAGGTCAGCGCCCTTCAAAAGAAGGGTATATGGCGTGCCACTGGCAAGGACGTGCGGACCCTGGGGGTCTACGGCAGGCAGAACACTGTCGGAAACGGTGGAAGGACCTGAGATGCTGGGCACGGAAGTCCGACCCCCCTGGTGGCCTGCATACTGGCGGTGGCCTATCCTGAGCTGGATGGGCGCTTGAGGGCATCACAGCAGCCACAAGGGGGTGAGTACAGTGCCCATCATTACAACTTACGCATGGTAGGGTGGTATCCGGGTAGGGGATGTGTGTCAGTGGGTGCCCCTAGGCCAGGCCTGACATTGCAGCATAGGTCTCTGGGTGGCTAGAGTTCATATGGGATGTGCCCCTCCCCATGCCTTGGCTGCAAACGATTTCTCTGCTAGTGCTATGGTATATTGCGTAGGGCTATTCCCTGTGTGTGAGGGTGCTGTGTACGCCAACGGTGGTGTTGGTGCAGCCATTGACCAAGTGTATCCTTTTTCTCTCCCCCCCCTTTTTGTTTTGTCACCCTGTCCTTATGTGCATTAGCATCATCTGGCGGAGGAGCAGAGGCACTGGTGATGGAGGGAGCTACATCCCACAGGACCCTGGAGGCAGAGTCCACTGACGGTGAGGGCACCAGTAGGACGGAGGGCAAGGGGAGCACCACGGTGGAGATTCAAGGGGACAGTTCTGACACAGATTCCTCCTCTGATGGAAGCTCCCTGGTGGTGGTGGACACCTCTGTGACCACCCCAGCTACAGGTACATCCGCCACCCTGTACCAGCACCGCCCTCCCAGTAGCCCCACAGCGAGTTGCCCGTGCCCGCTTACCCAGGAGGGTGGGCTTCTTCTTCGCCCCAGGCACCTCAGGCCCTCCCCCAGTTAGCCCTGCTGCCCTGAGTGTGGAGGCTATTGACCTCCTGAGATCCATCTCAACCATTGTGAATGCCATCCAGGGGCTGGCAGCCCAGATGCAACAGACTAATGCATTCCTGGAGGGCATTCACACTGGATTGGCAACCCAACAGAGATCGATCCAGGCTCTGGTCTCCTCTCTGATGGCAGCCATTGTCCCTGTTTCTACCGTCCCCCCCTCCACTTCCTCTTCCCAGTCTCAGTCTCCTCAGCCCTAGCCCCAACCCATCCCAACCACACAGCCAAACGAGCACGCACACAAGATAACACAGAAGAGTGGTACAGGCAAACACAAGCACCACACTTCATCCCACAGGCACTCACACAAACACCATCCAGATGCAGGCACACCAACATCCACTGTATCCACTTTCTTCCCCCTCCACCTCCCTCCCAGTTCTGTCTACACTCACACCTGCATGCACTACATCATCATCCACTACCAGCATCATCACCACACCAAGCAGAAAACACACCTCACTGGCAGACACCTCCACAACAGCCATGCACATGTCCCTTGTATCCTCTCCCACTGTGTCCTCCCCCTCCTAAGGTACACAAACCAAAGCACTCAGACACCCAACAGGCATCCACTTCACAACAGCATACAACCCATGCACCTGCACCCAAAATCAGCTCCAACAACCAATCCCTCTTCCTCCACTCCCATTCCTTCTCCCTCTTCCCACCCCAATGTCCTTAAAAAACTGTTCCTATCCACCATTGACCTCTTCCCTACCTCCCGTCCTGTACGTATGGCCAGGGTAGGAAGAACCCAGCCAAGCACCTCAGCCACCCAGTCCACGGGCCCAATCGTCACCACACCTACTCTTGATGGAAAATGATCCAGGCCACGTGTCCTGAAGTTGAAGGAGCCTGCACCAGGCACCCTCAAGGGAAAGGAGCCTGCCCCAGCTGCCAGAAAAGAGCAAGGAGCCTGCCCCAGCAGGCAAGAAGGGAAAGGAGCCTGCCCCAGCTGCCAGAAAGAGCAAGGAGACTGCACCAGCAGCTGCTAAGAAGGTAAAGGAGCCTGCCCCAGCTGCCAGGAAGAGCAAGGAGCATGCACCAGTAGGCAGGAAGAGCAAGGGGCCTGGGGCAGGAACTGTGACGGAGCCCTCACCACCAACCATGGTTGTGCAGTTGTCTGAGGTTGCAGGGGATGGGCAGGAGCCTCCCCCCACCAGCAGTATCACCACCACTGAGCAGCTGTCCCCGCCGGCGGACGGTATGTAATGCTGCCTCCATGGGCTGCTGTGCAAATCCAGTGGGTATGACACCCACCTGAGAGACTGTGACCTTGCACTCCCCAGGATCAAGAGCAGAGGGCACGAGGCCCCCTCCAGAACCAGTGGGTAAGACACCCACGTAGCCAAGACTCCCCAGGATCAAGCGCACAGTGCACGAGGCCCCCCGCAGAACCAGTGGGTAAGACACCCACATAGCCAATACTCCCCAGGATCAAGCACAGGGCATGTTGTCCCCTCCAGAGCAAGTGGGCAAGTCACCCACCCCAGAGACTATGGCCTTGCACTCCCCAGGAGCAAGCACAGGGCATGTTGCCCCCTCCAGAACCAGTGGTCTTGTTCCATCTCCCGGCTGAGGTGTCCCCGTCCCCTGTCCCCCTGAGATACCTGCCTGTTTACCATCTGATGCTCCAGCAGTGTTCTCTCCATGTTGATGCTGGTGACGTGTGGCCTTCGACTTTGGCTTGTGGCCATTTGGCCTACAAACATTGTGGACTGGGCCTTGTCACTTTTTGTGTAGATATGTATATATCTATTATCGTGCCTAACTTATTTTCCTTGATGTGTTGGTCTCATTACATTCACTTTTTCAAAATCGTTTTGTCCTTGCATTATTCATCCGAGTTCCCGGGTAAAAATGTTTTTGTGATGCAGCTGATTGTGTGTATGGTGTTGGGGGGGTATTGTGCGTGTGTGAGTCACTGTCTTTTCTCCCCTACCTCCCCTGTGTGCTAGGCAGCTGTACTCACCGCCGTCTTCGTCGACATTGATGTTCGTGGTGGAGCAGCAAATAGAAGATCATGGGGAAGACATGCAGCTTGGGCTCTATGGCAGCATGGTTGTTCCCTGTGTCTCCAATGGTGAGTCCTTTCACTTCTGTGCAGTGTTTCCACCAGGCTTTTGATGTCGTTTGTACTGCCCCGGAAAAGGTGGTGGTTTGCTGTGTCTTAATATGGTGGGCGGAACGTTCCGCCTGGCTGTAGGCGGCTACCACCGTGGTGACTGCTGTTTCCGCCCTGGCGGTCCGTGTGGTACATTGGCTGTCTATCGGAGATCTTTCCGCCATGGTCATAATTTGGCGGTAATTACTGCCTGCCTGCTGGTGGTATTACTGACACTTTAACACCAACCACCAATATTTTCATAACCGGACCTACAAATTCATACAATGCTACATCATATCATCATCTAAAATGCCTTGTATTTCAATTAGAAATCGGTCTAAGGCACAAGTCACATTTAAAAATCTCATGTCTACCAAAAAGTTAAAAGCTTGAACCCAATTAATAATATTATATTCCAGTAAAATTGGCTTTAGAAGCTTCTTGCATGCATCTAAAAACCATAGGCAGTCCAATAAAATGTGTTGGGCACTACATTTTTGTTTTAAGCCACAAGTACAGAAGCCCAATTCATCTCTAATTACAATTTTTTTGGGGGGATCCATATAGCAAGGGTTTAGCCCAACCCTAAGTTTTAACAGTGCGTCCCTTAATTTTAGGTTCAGGAGAGACTCTATACAAGGGACATTTTCTTCATTTCTCTAGCTATGCAACATAAACTGGGTGGATATTTGCCCCTCCAGATACCTTAGATCTGTTTCTCTAGCCCTATTGTTAACCACAGCATGCAATTCCTGTTTTGAAATCTGTTCTCTTTGCCTCTGTGTAGGCGCTAAGCCTAGAAAGGCACAGATCTTTTCTAGCCGTCCTCTCACTTGGTTTGCCCAGTTCAGCTCACTTGCCTGTATTTCTCTTTTATATAATCTTGCGATTTTGTGAATCTCCACATCAGACAGACTCAGCCAATATTTCAATCCTGCTTGCATTCCCTGATAGCTCCACCCCGTCATTTGGCATTCCACCCTTATTGCCTGAATCATACTTGTGGGGGGGAGCGAGTGCAATCGTTTTACACATCTGCTTTATTCTGCATCCCAATTCAGCTTCCCAACAAAGGATAGAATTTCCACCCCATATTGAAATTTAGGGCGCACCATAGCATTAAAGACAGAAAGTACTGGGTGAAGGGACGTACCTCCATACTTTTGACTAAATTGTTTTGAATGCACGGAGGCTGTTACTGCTGTGGTTTTAATGTCTCAATATGCTCTTTCCACATTAGATTAGAATCAAACCAAATTCCTAGATATTTATATTTATCAACTAATTCTACATTATCAGGGACAAGGAGAACTCCTGCTTTCTTTTCCCTAACACCATTATTTTGGTTTTGTCTAAATTTAATGTAAGTTTTTTATTTTGACAATAAGTGTAAAAGGTATCTAATTTTCTTTGCAGCCCCAGTTCTGTCATGTCAACTATCACCAAATCATCAGCGTATAATAAACAGGAGATATGAGTGCCATTCCTGGGCTAGGACACATCCTTGTTGTAACCCATTCTTTATATGTATTTTCTTAGAAAGTGCTCCTTCAGTATCCAAGATCACCTAGGCCCAGTTTTGCGAGCGTAGTCCCTGAAGGAGGAAAACTAAGTCGGCATCAACCCGAGCCGCTTCAGCTTACCCCATAACAAATTTCGGTCCACCAGATCAAAAGCTGGCACGGAAGTCCACAAAGCAACTGAACAGGCATCCTCGTGCATCTATTGATTTTTTTGATAGTGCCCATAGACTAAAGCAGTGATCTATTGTCGAGTGGCCTTCTTTAAGGCCCTCTTGCTCTACAGGGATCAAATTATTTGACTCTACCCATGCATTCATTTGCCCCAGTAATAACTTTGCGAAGATTTTTTCACCCACATCCAACAAGCTAATTAGGCGATAATTCTTTGGATGTGTTGGGTCATCTTTTTTTGTGAATTGGCCTTATTATTGCACCTTTCCAATTCTCCGGGATAAAGCCAGAGTCCAGGATTTTATGAAAGGTGACATAAAAAAGGTTTGCCCACCAATCACTAATATTTTTATTATTATTGCTGGCAAGTAGTCTGGGCCTGCTGCTTTAGTTAACTTAAGAGCCATAGGCCCTCATTCAGACCTTGGCGGGCGGCGGTCGCCGCCCGACAAAATCTGGCCGCCGGAAGACCGCTCTGCGGTCAAAAGACCGCGGCGGCCATTCCAACTTTCCCGCTGGGCCGGCGGGCGCCCTCCAAAAGAGCGCCCGCCGGCCCAGCGGGAAAGCCCCTGCAACATTGAAGCCGGTTCCGAAAGGAGCCGGCGGTGTTGCAGGGGTGCGACGGGTGCAATTGCACCCGTCGCGATTTTCACTGTCTGCAAAGCAGACAGTGAAAATCCTGATGGGGCCCTGTTAGGGGGCCCCACGACACCCGTTCCCGCCATCCTGTTCTGGCGGTGAAAACCGCCAGAAACAGGCTGGCGGGAAGGGGGTCGGAATCCCCATGGCGGCGCTGCAAGCAGCGCCGCCATGGAGGATTCCCCCAGCCGGGGGAAATCCGGCGGGAAACCGCCGGACCCGGCTGGGCGACCGCGGCTTCACAGCCGCGGTCGGAATGACAAAGGAAGCACCGCCAGCCTGTTGGCGGTACTTCCGTGGTCGTTGACCCCCATAATTACATCTTTTATCTTTTGCAGGGAGTAAGATGATCTTAGGGCCCCACCTACCTCAATTTTATTTCCTTGTTCTGCTCCCACATCCTTCCCTCCATATAGTTTACATAGATGCTTATTCCAATCTTCTTCTCTAACTAAACACCTCATATGCCCTGTAGCTTATCCCCCCTTAACCAACTGCCAGAATTTCCTGATATTGCAGGTTTCTATAACATCTAACATTTCTTCCCAATTTGTATTTATATATTCACGTTTCCTCTTCCTCAGAATTTTCTTATATTCTTGCTTAGCCAAGCCTAACTTCTGTTCTATTCCCTTGGTGTGCTTTTTCCTTAATTATCTTTCCAATTTCCGTACCTTCAGCTTCTGGATCCTACACTCTTGATTATACCAGGTATTCTTCTTGTCCCTTCTGATTTGGCCCTCAGCTTTATCTTTTCTTTTAATTTCTACCTTCAAACAATCTACTACTTGTTCAATTGCCCTATTATATCCCTTAAATATATCGTTAGTATCCTCCCCTACTCTAAGATCTCTATAGTGCATGCTCAGCTCATTAAGTACTTTTAAGCTACTTTCTGTAATTCGGGTAGTTAGACGCAGGTACCCCACCTGCAGTGCCACCACTCTTTCTCTTTTGTCGCATTTTTCCCTTTCCTGAGTGTTAGCTGTATGGGCCAGTGGTCACTACCCTCTAGGTGCACGACGTCAAAGCTTGTCACTTCACTGAACTGCCTGGTGTTTATGAAGGCATAGTCAACAGGGCAACCCTGGGTGCCTATTCAGAAAGTCTGCTTTGCTGGGAGGTCTGTTTCCAAGCGGCCATTAATACACAACAGACCTAGGGAGCCCAAGAATCTAACTAAGGCCCGATCCCGAGCAAGACTCTCTGTTCTAGGGAAGATGGCTTGCGGTATATGTGTAGCTAACATCAATTTTTATAGTATATACTATTACTTGTTGGGTCTAATTTATGATTAAAATCTCCCAAGATCAGGACTAACTGCTCTATATTCCCTGTGCATATTACTTCCAGATCCTCCTCAAATAGACTCTGCTGGGTTTGATAATCTGCTGTCATTCCCGGCTGGATGTATACATTTATTAAGATAAGCTGCCTAGTCCCTCCGATGACGTCATAAAGATCTACCTTGCCTGCTAGTAACCAGCAACTTTTTATTTTTATTTCTGTAAAGCTATTAGCTATTCTAGTCGAGGTCAACGTAATTAGGCCACCCGGGCCTTTCCTAATAGCTTCTTTAAAGAGCCTAAAAAAAAACATCTATTGGCTCTGGTTCTTCACACAACCAGGTTTCCTGCAAATATCATATTTTCCTAACCTTTCTTTAAATTAATCTTCGTTTTCATGTTTCTTATAGCCTCCTAAATTCCAAGAAAAAAACAAATGGCTGTGTAAAGAAGCTGATTCCTAATCCACCTCACTCGATTCCCCCTCACTATTGACATTGAGGGGTTTTGCAAGGAGCTCAGAGCGTTAATCTGCCCTTGTTCCCATCTATACATGTTCTTAACATTTTACGACTTACATAACTGTCCTGTACTTGATCAGGGAGCAGCCCTACATGGTAATTGAGGGCTCTATAATTTACTTCTCCTTTCGTCAATTCCCTCAGAGGGACCACCCTTACGCCCTCCTTCTCTAGTTCTTTCTCTCCCTTCAGTACTAATTGTCTGACATATCCAGAATAAAAAAGGGCCTTTGTCACCTCATTTCCCTCACGATTTGTAGTGAATCCTATTTGCTTTATGTCTTCTGACCCAACCCCATATAGGCTAGGGCATTTACTCATAGTATCTTATTAGCAGGAGCGATTCAAGGGCTTAAGGTTCTTCTTCCATTTCCTCCCAATCTCCCTTCAACACAGTTCTAGGACCACCCACGTGTTCCCGCTTCCGTTAACGAGCTCCAACTTCCTTGTTTCCCTGAGTTCCATCGATGGTGGATTTTCATGATATTCTAATCTTTCCTCCGCCCTGGCTTTACCAATTTTTGCTTTCCTTTCTGTGACCCTATCTTCCTTATTTTCCTTATTTCCTTTCATTATTATCCTTTTGGGGCACCTGTTCTCTTTAGGTAGCTGAATATCATCAACTAACCTAGAGTTACCTTGAGATATATTTCCACTTTTAGAGATAACCATTTCTTGCTCCTGTTGCGTGGGTTGTTATAGACTTTAGGAACTCACCTCCCCTTCTATTTGTGGTCCTTTTCCTTTTAATTGTCCTCTGTTTGCTTCAAGGGATAACATATAACCCCTTGTGCTCCACCATTGGCCTCTTTTTATCACCAGCATTGGTTGTTTTGAGATATATTCTATTGGGATCGTCGTTGGCATTATTACATCACTTACCCTTCCTTCACTACTTTCAACTGGTGTACTTGTCTCCTGATCCCTTTTCTCTATCACTGGCCGCACCAGATTTGGCATACAACTATTTATTTGTCTCAACTCTCCCATTATCCGTTGTAGTTGTTTTTTATGTGATTTGCCTAGGCTGTTATTTGCTGTCAGCACTTCTAGGATAGCCTGTAAAGTTTTCTGCATTAAAAACATAACTTATAACATGGATGTTGCAGGGATTGCACATGTTTCAAAACCTGAAGACGACTGTTTGTCCATGGAGGGGGATATACCCCCTTTATCTTCCTCTTCAAGCCCTTCCTTCTCCAACACAGGATAACATAAATGGCTCTTCTCCAGCCTTGCTTGTGGGGACAGACAGGACGAGGAGGATAACCTTGGCTCTGACCCAAGCAAATGCAACCCTCCACTCCCTTGCCCTAAGAACAGCTCCTCGGCCTCCAAAGAAAAAGAGTCACTGGATGTGACCCGTTCAGCGTTGGGCTGATTAATTTTTTATTAATTTTTCTTTTCCGTGACCTACGGTACATTAGGAGCCTTTCTAAAGTATTTCCGTACAAATTCTTTAATGGATGCACCCAATGGTGTTATGGCCGTTCCTTCCCTACTAGTGACGGGGCGTCCTCCTGATCTGATATCAATGCAAATGTCGGGAGCACATCTCCTCCTTGTTCAGGACTAATAACAGTATTTCCCAAAAGCCATCAGTCCTTTGGGGTTCCCTTTGTCCTGCCGACCCCCTTCGTGACCTTCTTTGGGCCACCCCTCACCCCCACGTGTCCGCCCTTTGCTTGAGGGCATGCGAAAGCCGCTAGTTCTCATATGAGCAGGTAAAATCCATTAAGGAGTTTCCTCTTGAACTTCGCAATATCTCCAATACTTAGATTCCCAGCTTTCCTAGTTCTAAACCCGCTACCGTTGCCACCACAACCTGTATGTCTTGACTCCAGTTGCCCACAGCCCTCAATACTCAACGCTGACCAGCAAGCACATCAGGGTACAGCAGAGTGTGATACAATTCATTTACTCCAATGCACCAACGGTCACTTTGATTCCATACAGTTGTGGGCAGTCACACACAAAGACTCAGAGGTTGTAACACAGAGGTGGTGGGCAAGAGCACAGTAGCAGCAAGGCGTGCAGCAGACAAGATTGTAATTTAATTTCTTGATTGGCGGTATTAATAGGTGAGCTTTGACAATGCTTGGCCTGGTGTCATTGTGGTAATTCCTGGCAAATCCTGGGCACCCACCCACCGCCCCTGGCAGAAGCTGCCTAGCCGGCGTCTACTCACAGTGCAATGTGCCAAGTCGTGCCAAGCCCTGTGCGCGATCCGCCTGCAGGAGACAGTAGAGCAGACGGGGGCCAAGACACAGGGGCTGGGCCATTGGGGCTGGGTTTGGGGACCTGCTGGGGCCACCGATGCTCAAATGCCATCCACCATCTGCCGTCCACCCCGGCTGCCCCAGATGCTCCGGCTCCTCCACTCCCAGACGCTCTGGCAATCAGCGATAGCTCCTTCCCCTCCTGTCAACGTGCGGCTTGCAGCGTGTGTGCACAGTGTCCTCTCCGCGTCCTCTCCACATTAGCCTGTCCGTCTGTATTGTGACTCCTGTGGGATGCACTGTCCCGGGTCACAGCTTTGACTGCCTCAGTACGGTGAATTCAGCGCCTTACAGCCACCATCTTACATTAAAGGACCCTACCACTAGCATCAACTGTGATCATTCTTTTTTGGGAATCTGATAGAGGCATCTTGTCTTGTTTTCTCCCTCTCTCTCTCTCTCTGGCAACGTGGGAGTGGACCAATGGCAAAGCTTTGAGGACCTGATAGAGGCTTCTTGTCTTGTTTTCTCTCCCTCTCTCGCTGGCTACGTGGGAGTGGACCGATGGTGAAGCCTTGATGATCCTTTCTGCTGATCTTGCTGACGCTCTGTTCACCTTCTTGACTGAGTGTGTTTTAGATGTGGCTTCTACCCAGTTGTCTCAGCGACATAAAGCCTCCTGCATGATAATGTGCCTTCTTCTCCCTTTCCTCCCCGCCATGTTACACTCCACTTGATGGGGAGGGATATGTGAGTACTGAAGGAAAAGGTGCATGGTAGTTAGACAGCAACGCTTTATGTACCAAGTGTTCCTCCAATCTATCTTTCTCAACCACTTTGCAAGAAAATGAAAAAGCACCTTATGAAATTAAGATTTGGTTTAATCCTTTTAAAAGCCTATTCGTATGGCCGGAGGGAACTTGATGATAACAGGAAATGCAGACTTTGTGCAAGAGGAGATGAATCCTTGTCTCACATTCTCTGCATCTTTGAAATGCGAATTCTGCTAAGAAACAGCCGGTTACATATTCGGAATAAAAAATATCCAGACTTTAAAAAAAACAACAACAAAAAAACGTTATTTTAGATTTTCAACAAGTATACAGCAAGTAACAGTCTACATTGCAGTGGCTTTTGTTATACAAATAGTCTTCACATGCAGAACACCTATAAAAAAGGCAAAAACATTATGGTGATGTACAGATTATTGATATTCCGTTACGTTATACCATTGCAGAACACATATTCAGTGTCATGCCCATGCCCCTACAGAGCCCACAACATGTGCATCACTATGAGGGTTTAATTTCCCATCAAACACTTCTGTCATTCCATGTAATAATCCATATACATGTGAGGGGCGAACTTGTACTTTATGTTAAACCCTTTAGTCCAAGATTAGATCACATTCTGAAACATGCCTTAGGTTTGGGTTATCCCTCGTCCCACCTCCTGACACACCCTCAGCTTGTTCGTCTGTGCGATGCCCTAATAAGTAGGTTTGGTAAGACCTCAAATGTCCCTCAGGCTACTGCACATACGGAGGAGTTCTTTGTAGTTGTCAGATTGCGTGTTGCAAAAGGCCATATCACTATGCCATTCCCTGATTGTGGGAAGTGGGCCACATGCCCATCGCATTGCCACCCTATGCCTTGCAAGCAACAAGCTTTTGCCACTAGTTGGCGAACCTCTCTACCTGCAACTTTATCATATCCTAGCAGCACCAGGAAGGGCATCCTGTTCAGTGTTTCTGATGTAAGAGCCTCTAGTTCTTGAAATACTGCCTGCCAAAAATGTTGAATACCCGAGCACTGCCAGGCTAAATGCAGGAATCCATCCTCCCCACAGCACGTACAGCTAGCATTATCTCGTAACCCGTAAGGAGCAAGAGGGACCGGTGTATAGTACACTCTATTAATGTACTTCAAATGGATAAGTCTATGTCTACTGTTTAGTGAAACAGTCGTTATGATTAAGCAGCAGTAGTGCCATGGTTGGTCCCTGATATTGATCCCCAGATCTGTTTGCCATTCCCATCTCGCTTTCATAAGGCTAGGGCTGCATGCTTCTTGGATGTATACATAGAGTCTTCCAACTATATGAAGGGGGTTGTCGTTTGCAGTACATAAGACTATGGCAACAACTCTGGTGGACTAAGACATTATCACCCAGTAGCACCTTCAGTGTGTGCCTTTAAATATCCAGACTTGCCAGGACGCCATATTTGAAAGGCAAATCTAAGCAGCTATCTATTCACTTTGTGAAGTTCCTTAAAGGATTTTTTCATTTCTGCAGACGACCTGACCCTGCTGGAGGACATATAATATCGCTGCAATAAGCAGGCTTGAATACATTTGATATAAGGGTGCGGTTTGCGTTGACATGCTGCTATGTATTCATCCCTTTGTCAGGCTTACATAAATAAAATTCTTATTACACCCAATTAGAAGCCATAAACTGCACCTTAGGTACATTATAAAACGCCCCTTCAAAGCAGTCTAATTTCGGAGGCATACAGTATTTTATCGATTTTAGCATAGAAGTGCGCCATAATACATGGCAAGAAGTTGTGCACTGTTTTTTGCAACAATGGGACCTTTCATAAAAAGTCTTTTTTAACATATATGTATTTATAGACTCATAATCAGACATGCTTAAAATGTTATTCCTTGGAGAATTCTTTCTTTGCACTGTTATGATTTTACTTCAATGCACAATAAAGTACTATCTATCTGTGGTACAGTTATCTGTCCACAAAAAATATTGGAAGAGATCAACAAAGAAATGACTGATATGAAAGATTTTCTCACCCAGTCGAAAATTCAGAAACTGAGCAAAGACATAAAACAGTTTTCTAATGAAAAAGTATATCCTTACCCTATGAATTATTACACACCTCCTAAGGACCAAGACACTAAATAGGCCGACCACAACGTTTCAGAAGGTAGCTCAAGTGACTCAACAAGATGGAGTAGTGGAGAAAAGAATAAGGGAAGACACAGGCAGAGGGAGGAGTAGGGCTTGGTATTAACATTGGCAGGGGCCAGGCTTTGGACAACAACCCGCCCCTTTTTTCTAGTACTTACCACATTTTGGGGCATGGGTGAATCCATTCATACCCAACCAACCACAGAGATATCCTCCAAAGTGCAGACCCTTTTTTTTTTGTGAGAGGCCAGAATCCCCCAAGAGGAAGGAAAAAGAAGGAGATCCGATGGGAAGACAGAAACCAGGGCATCCAAATCAGGAGCAAAACCAAGGATTGAACACCAAGCACAAGCACAAATGACCCTTAGTGTTTAACCTAACTGGAAAAGCATTGATGTCTGAGCAGATGTCTGTCCTAAGGATGTGGTTTTGTCCCCACGCCCCTTTGACCGATAAAACTCCATGCCTTCTTTAAGGACAAGTAAGAATCGGAAGATGCTGGTGACACTAACCTACCGATGAGATCAATGTTTTGCCCCCCCAAAACAAAAAGCTGCAATTTCTGTTGAGATACAGACTTTTGAACAAGCTGTATTTAAGGAAATCAAATCAATTGATGTATCAATCTTTAAAACCTTTCATAATATCACTCATAATGAGCTACAGGCTTTAAAAGAACTGGCTAGCAATCCGGATATCATCAGTAACCCAGACGATAAAGGGGAGGCATTGTACTCCTCACGAGGACCGACTATGTAATTGAGTGTAAACGCCTGCTACCAGATGGGAGACACTAAAGGATGATTACAGATGATCCCCAAAAAAGCGACTACAGACCATAATACGTAATTCATAATATGGTTGAGGAGGCAGAGTTTGGTGGGTGGATTTCAAAAAAAGAAGCAGACTTTCAGGTGAACAAAGACCCCACAACACCCTATTTTTTACGTTGTATCCAAAATGCATAAGAAAATAAATTACTACCCCTCTGGTCTCCTAATCTAGTATCTGGTATTGGTTCCATGCTTGAAATATCTGTCACAATTTGAAGACTTCTTTCTCCGACCCATTGTAGAACATACACCGACCTACCTTTAAAAAAGAAAATTAAAAAAAATTACAAAAAAAACTTTCTTTTCTTTTTTTTATTTGCATAACAAGAAGTAAAAAAAGACACACAATAAGCATACAGAGATCAAATACTGATAACATGTCAGCAGTCAGGCATAAATAGCAAGTAATATCGCAAACAGATGTCCCATGGCAAGTAGCTGGTCTCTGAGAGACGGCTAGTAACAGGCTATTTAGCTATCGATTGGGTCTCAGGTTCTTCAAAATACAGGGCATATAGATAGTATCCCACAGCATGGTAGTAGAGGGGGGTATAAAGCACCCCAGTGGAAAGTGTGTGTCACCAATTCAAGTAGGTACATCAGAGTCCAGTGTTAGCAAGTACTTGCACAATGGCTGCCATATATCTTTGGCCGGGATGTGGGTGTTTGTAATGTGGCATAGACTTCACTAATCATGTCACAGTACACCATGTTTTTCAGTGAGTCTCAGTGGGGCAGTGCTTGTTCCCCCAGTGTAATGGCAACTCTCATTTCACAAGCAATAGTGTAATGGCGGTGAATCTACATATGCCTATTGGGACATCTTTGACATATCCCAGGAGGGCCAGCCAAGGACTAGGGGCAGACGTTCAAAACGTTTTGCACGTCGCAAACAGCGAATTTCGCTGTTTGCAACGTGCAAAAAGCACATCCCAATGCCCAATCCCCGTTTTGCGAGTCGGTAACCTGGTTACCGATTCGCAAAACGGGACTGCGAGTCGCAGTTAGGAAGGGGTGTTCCCCTTCCTAATTGCGAGTCGCAGCGCGATGCTGTATTATTTTGTGACCTCGAACGCGGTCACAAAACAATCGCAGTTACCTCCAGTGTCACACTATCGAATGTAGATGGTGAAAGGGACACCATCCTACATTCTGAATTGTGACATGCAAATTGAGAGTCGTTCTGACTCGCAATTTGCGAGTCGCAATTCCGATTTTTACTACATCTGGCCCTAGGTGCTAGAATGGTTCCAATCATGGTAGAAATCAGGGAGAGGATTTTTGTCCACTACACCTGTATGTGTGGGCAAGTCCAGCTCAGATGTCTGAAATCGGCATCATCTGCTTGGCACTTAGAGCATTAGGATGATTGTGTGGTGTCAATTCTAGCTAGGCTGTGAGGTGTGGTGTATGCACGATGAAGGAACTTATAGTGTAAGAACTTGTGCCTGTGATTAGAGGAGATAAGCTTCATTTTGGTGCAACAGTAGTGCAAGTTCTTGTCAGGTAGTGTAGCGAATGCCCCAGGCCACGCTCCTGCGCCGCCCTGATCTTTCCGTCATGTTCCAATTTTATGGCAATGCATGCCTGGTACAGTCTGGAGACCAGGCACCCCCCTCTGTAGCCGTAATGACTAATGTCAGTGGAGGGAAGTCATAGAGGGCCAATGAGTAGGAGGGTATCCTAGTACGCAGCGTATTGTGCAGGTGCTGAAGTATAAAATGATCCATGTGTGGATAGAGAATAGTGTCTGAGTGGGTGATGACATGGCCATCTATGAAGAGGTCCCCAATCATATGTAAGCAGTGGCATAACGAAACATGAGGGGCCCCCCCAGCTCCTCCGACCCAGTCAGGAGTCCAAGCATAGTGGCAGACAGTGCATGGTGCGTGACTGCATGCTGCAAATGGGGTCCCCTGGAGCTCGCGGGCCCTTTCACAGCGGGTGTGGGTGCTAATGCTACGCCACCGTATGAAAGATGAGGTTCCAAAGTTATGCTGGACCAGTTTTTCTTGTGTGTTGGCGAACACAGTAGATAATACCAACAAAAAATAGGTAAAATCTTCTTCGAAAAAGAACAACATTGGATGTACTGCCTCCAGATGTTCAAAACTGGACTTAATTATAATATGTCATGGTTGGCATTTTTATGCTGAGAGTACCTGTCTAATAATGTTTAGTGTAACACACTTTTAAAGAACTCAATTTTAGAATACATTTTAAAGCATCCATAAGTGAAGAAATTGACTTCCCCTTTATTTTATGTGGGATGTTCGTTCTCTCACATTAACTGTAGCCATATTGGATGAAGTAATAATCAATACTATTGCCCCATTCTGTATGTGTGATGTTCTCTTTTTACATAGATTGTAGTTGTAGTTGTTGAAGCATTGCTTTTGAAATGCCCCATCTGTTTTGGTATCCTCTCTTTAATACATTGCTCTCATTCAGTACCAATGTACCTATTAACCTTGATGATTGCAGATTTACGACTACATAGCCGAGTTCCAAGTTTGAATTTTGCAGATGGGTCTATTCGGTACCAACGTTCCGATCAACCTGATGACTCCAGATTTATGAACCACATAGTCAATTTTCAACTTCAGTATCTACACGACTTTGTTTTGACTTCTTTTTTTAATTTAGCTTGACTGGTCTTTTCCCATCACTTATATTGACCTGGATGAAATTACATTTTGAATTTGACATTTTAATTAACTATGACATTGACCATACAGACTTGCTTCCTTTTTTACACTAATCAGACTAATTTATTTTTCCTTCTTTTGCATTTTGTTCTTTGGGGTGTTGACTGAGCTCTACTCGGCCCTACCCATACTAAATGTGACATGACACACGTATGGATGCTACGCTGCGGGCGTATCCATATCGGAAAAGACCAATCTGGCGTTTATTTAGCTTCTGCAGTGGCATTCATCTCTAACATGCATGGCTTGGAGGTAATAGTAGGTTGGAATACCAGGCTAGGACCTTTGACGAAGTAAGTGCTCACTCCTGTGGGAGGTTGGTTGCTATTTTCTTTGGGTTGAGGATATATTTTCATAACTTGCAATATGTTACTGACCTCGCAGTGTGTGACTACAGGGTCGAACTGTCTCTATTGCTACCCTCTGGGGCCATATTCACTCCCTTATCAAGGTACTGACCTTTCCTCATTTTTGCTATCCATATTATATTGTCTCTCACCATATGCATGAAATACATGTCTTTGAGGATAATATATAGTTTTCACCCTGACAGTACCCAAGGTTGACTACCTTTGACATAATTATATAAGTATGCTGCTCATATCGTCTGCTGTCTGTGCACTATTACCTTTCAGAGGGGAGGTTTCTGTCTGTACACTGTAAAGAAATATGATTATGATGTGCACTAATGGTGGAATGACTACATTGTCTTGTTACGAATTACCTAGAATAGGGTAATTTTGTTATTCTTTTCATGCTTTCTCATCTTTTCCAGGTTTTGAGCGATTGTAACCTAAGGAACTGTAAGTTACTATGCTGGCATTATAAAAAAAAATCAATTATTGTGACACTATAAACAGGATACTCTCCTTATACCTAGATTAGGGATCTGTTTATTGAGGTCCTGATGAAAGCCATGTGACCCGGCTGGGCCATGGTGGCTGAAACATGTGGATCCCGACAGATCTTAGATGTAAAGGATCACTGATTAATTCCCAGTTTGCATTCTTCTCTGATTTTAACCTTACCCTGGTCCCTGTGAAATTAAATAAAGTCAGTAAGAAATCAGAGGTATTTTTTTTGTTTTCAAATGTAGTGTATTGCATTTTATGAGACATGAACAGCCGTTGGTACAATAAATGACAACATAAATAGCAACGTGTGTCAAAAGGGTGGTATCAGCCATACATACTTATGACTAAGCACGACAAGTACATACAGTGTATGAAGTTACATACAGCGCATTGAAACATATTAGTAAATGTGTCACAAGGATGAAACCGGAGATAAGCAAATATAACCCCCAAAGGTAACAACACTCCCACCCCCTAACCATACTACCCCCTGAAGTCCATGGACGGGTCCCCTTTCCCTAGTGATACACAGAAGACAACACATAAGTCATAAAAGAAAATATACCATATAAGGGGAATGGTCATGAACATGAAGCATTACTGCCTCCAGATGGCCTCACATTGATAATACTAATGTAAATTATGACAAGCTGAGCAGACTAAAGGCGCTACCGATTTAAAAACAAGTGGCACTGACATTGACCAGAGAGACGAATTCTCTACAGATAGCAGGATCATCAGCCAAAATACAATCCCTATTACATACCAACTTCCCTAAGCACATTGGTGAGCTGGTCTTCAGAACATTCAACGCTTCGAGCACTACAGGGATTGTACATTTCTTTAAGGCTGTTGGGTCTGGATTCGTTTTCATCTTCTAGACTGTCTTCAGAGTCATTCCATCAGCTATCCAATCACTCTTTTAAACTGTGTTTGGCGGCTTTCCTTTGACTTTGGCACTAATTGGCGTAATACTGCTGCTGCTATTTCTAATACACAGTGGTTGTGCTTTCTAAGCTAAGCGGAGTACTGGAGCTACTACCACCAGCCAGGCTGTGTTGTGATCGCATGGTACAGTTCTTTGCTGCAACGTTGATGGAAGAATTGGAGCATGATTGGTCATTGTCATTCTGACCAGTCCTGTTGTGCGTGCAACCTGTCTTTCATTGCATCTGGTGCCTCTTTGAGGGTCTACCATTAGTGTGTCTTGCCGTTCGTGCCTTCTGTGGACAAGGAGCGACTGATGTTCTCGATGAGGGTTCATTCACGGTCGTGCCCCATGAGAGTGAGGTTGGTTTGCAAGGCCAGTTATGAGCCACCGCTTGTGAACTATTTGGCTCCTATGACATCTGGCATTATAGATGGTGCTGCCTACGCGCGTGATCCTGCGTTTGAGGCTTCTGCACACTTCTGCTCCGATGGATCCATCTGCCGATTCTGTGATCGATCTGACATCTGATGGTTTGGAGTCCTTCCTGGATCCACTCCCATTTGATGACTTTGGAGACAATCTTCAGGATCATGATTATTGTTGAATGATTCGACCATTGGCCTTATTCAAAGTTTTAAAATTTAACACCAAATTGCCTTATTAATTTGACTCACATTTGGCCTGCAGTGCTTGTCATGGTTGCGATATTATTTCTTTGTATGTTTTTAGCCTGGCTTTTAATTAGATTTTAGACTGTTTTTAGCTCAGAGCATTTTAGAGTTGACTCATGCACCCTCAATAGCGAGTTAGCATCCTTGTTTCGGCAATGGGGATGGTGTGGTGAATCCAATTTAGTTTTTATTGGGACTCAGGAGTTTAGCTTAGCCTTTGGCTTGCACATTTGTGTCCCCGTCACCTATTGACTTTTAACCTACTTAGTTTGCTCTGTTTTAGCCCATTTGCTTTATTTTTGTTTTTTTTAAGATGGCTGCCATTGTTTATAGTTATCCACTCCAAGAACAATTGGGCAAATTTGGATAGGACTAATGCCCTTGAGACCGTGCTCGGGGCATTAAATCACTACTGAACAAGGATATAAGGTACCACCTGAATGTAGCATACCTGGAGCACAACCACATATAGACCATTGTGAATAAATAGTGCTATGTAGAAAACAGTAACTATACTCACTGGTAAATGAGTGGGGTATGGCCTCTCCTTCCATGTGTCTGCAAAAATGTACCCTTTGTCCTGAAATTGTATCCATGCTCTATGACAACCCTACAGTTTACGTGGGTATCACAGCACGGATTAAGGGCGCCGGTCAGTTCGCAAAGTCAGAAGGAATATAGGGCCGTACAGCGGCGTCAGGGTATGGAGACTGCTGACAAGGAGCGCCCTACGGCTTGCCGCTGCTGCCACGCCTTGGAGTCGTACTTAAAGGAAGTTATCAGGAAGACGCGACGCAGGAAAAGCAGGTGACATAACTGGGTCAGAGGTCTCGAAAATGCAACGGGTAGTTGTAGAGCGAGCACCTAGATGCGAGTAGGGTCGCGATTTGCAAACTGTTTTTTCCAGTTCAAAACTGTTCCGCTTTACAGAACACTGACTCACTATCGACTGGTCCTTTTTGTTTTGGTGCATACTGTCGCTCCCGATCCGTGAACTGTGGTCCAACAAATCCGCAAAGGGCCAAAATGCAAGCAATGTGAAAATGTTGTGCACCGTGGTTGGAGACTTGTTTCATTCATGTTTTTTTTGTGGTCACTACCGCAAACAGCATGGGGAAGTGGATTGTCCCACTCCGTCTATTGGCTAAAACACACAGTGACATTTCATTCTGTCCATTCACAAGGAGCACATCCGCACAAAAGTACTTCTTTCTGCCATGTGCTACAAACGGAATGTAGGCTTTTGAGACCAAAGAATATTTGTGCTTTTAACCAGTTTATTTTTTATATATTGGTGATGGTCTGGCAGCTCCACCAACAAAAACGTTTCCAAAATACAAGACAAAAACAAGCAATGACAAAGCCGAGTAGCCGCAGCCAAAACCAGATTTAAAGGCTTTGCCAATACTTGTATTTAAGCTGCCTACTTCATTGTTAAATTTCAGCTGCTGTTGTATTCTGCGGACGTAGTTTTATCCCCACGGCATTTGCACACACTGTTTCCTGCAGTGCGTGCACTGCACAACTGGCAGCTCGTCACAAGTGTCTGATGTGAGGGGGATGCTAGAGGACCCATGGCAGATAGCCGCACTCTAGTGCAGCTCCGCTAGGAGCTTCAATCTGCCAGGTATCTTGCTTTCTGGCTCTTACCCTCTCTAAAAACGACCTCGCAGGCATACTGGAGGCCTAAAGAGCTGCCAGCCACGACTCCGACTTTGGCGATAAATAGCGGATGTGATCTGCCCTGTGAGAGAGGACCCGCATGGCAGCTTGTGATTGAGACTGCTGCTGAGGGTGCTGCTATGAGCGGCCGGTGCTGCTGCCGTGGGCAGACTAAAGAGCAGCTGGGGCCCGAATGACCTGCGGGGTTGAGGCGCTGTGACGGCGGCAGAGGAGCGGTACAGCCGGATGGAAACGGTGTACGAGTGCGCCCCTACTTGATCGATAGGCTGCAGTGGCGCAAGCCGGCGGCCCGCGGACAGAAGCGGGAGGACAGATGAGAACCTGATGGCGGCAGACAGAATTGAGTGTTGGAGACACAGGCCAGGAGGCCTGCTAAGAGGTATGTGGGGGCTATACAAACTAAATAGTGGATTTCGCGCCTTAGGCCAATGGATCGACACAACATTGATTTGAGAGGATGTCAAGGGTGCATGTCATAATAAACATCAACAAGAGATCAATAATCTAATCACTATACAATAACCACATCAGTTTATTAAGAAGGATTATAAATTTATTTCCCTATATTAACGCTAAAGTCACAAAAATAATTCTCAAACATAAAAGATAAGCATATAGAATCATCAACGGCTGATTAGAACGCCTTATATGTCTGAGTTTAATCAAAGCAAGTAAACAAATTAATTCAAGTATTATAACACAACGTCTTGTCTGTGGATCCATTGTTCCATCTCGTCCAAATCTTAGGTTCAGGAAGAAACATCTAACATAGTTGCCCTCTACTTTCACCCTCGAGGAAGAAACCACACAGCAGTGACAATTTTCTAAACAATAGGACAGTCAAACTCGAGCAATGATCTAATAAATCTGACCTTGTGAGACATAAAACAAAATCCCACTAGGGGTAGCTGTCCTCATGTCTATAAGCTATTAATCACACTCTTTTAAGTAAGCATTAATCAATGAAAAACAACTGCAAATTTTGCTAGTTAGCCTAAGCAGAAAACAAAATGAATGATGGTGGCCATTTGCAAAAGTCACCCGTTTTTCACATTTTAGTTCATCAATGATCAGTACATTATTAATTAATAAAATCATCAGTAAAATTTCCGCTCATGCAGAGCTGATCTATGTGGGGGCACACACAGCAATGCTCATCCTACAAAGTCGTATCGGGCAGAGCAGCTATAATATAGGACAGACCTGCTGACACTAAATTGGGATGGTAGGGGCGCTTTACGCTGGTGATGGTTGGTCTGCTCTTGGTTCATGGGACATTACAGACATGCTGTATATTGACTTATTGTCGCTAATATCTGCTGCACTTTCTGCCACAATTTCCCAGGAGTGGCACTAACCAGCCTGGAGGTACCTGGCACCCGGACAATAAAACACTTTTTACTGCATTGGGTGCGAGGCGGGGGCCGAGCAGACAGAGCGGGACCTGGCAGCGCTACAGCACCTTCTGGTCCGAGGGCATTGGTGGAGTGGTCTTCGGGGCGGCGAGAGTGTCAGGGAGCCAGCCCTGCTGCTGCTGAAGCCGTAAACTCTAAAAAATGGGAAAAACAGATAAGACTCAACTACGGCTCATGTTTGAGTCGTGGCAAACTGACAAGACCCCGCTGGATATGGCCACATATCAGGGAATGGACATGCTCAGTCAGAGAGCAGCGGTGCTTCAGACCACACTGCTAGCCATGCAACAGAGTTTGCAATCTATCAATGGCAATATTGATACCTTAAATCTGTGTGTGGATCACCCGACTACCAAACTGGATAAACAAAGAGGCGCCATAACGACGGCAGAACACTGCATCTGCAATGGAAGATGTCATGCAATTGATGAGCACTAAGTGCTTAAACATGGAAAAGGTGCTGGCTGTCATACAGACCAAGATTGAAGACTTGGAGCCACTTTTCCGCCATAAAAATCTGCTTGCCACAGGTGTCCTGACATCGACAAAGACAGGCAAATGAAACAGTTTGTGGAAAATATGCTAACTGACATCTGTGGGTCTGACAACCTATCGAACCTGCTGGTGGTGAAAAAGGCATACAGATCTCTCTTGGCAAGGCTGCCTCTGGGGGTCCCAATGCGCCCAATAATAGCCAAACTAATAAACTGTTGAGATCATGATGTAGTGCTCCGGCTAGCGCAAGAAAAGGAGGACATCAACCGCCAGGGAAACTGTGGCATTTTCCCCATTTTTCACAGCAACAGCGCAGGCAGACTGCAAAGAATTTATACCTGTCAAAAAAAAAAAAAAACAATAGAAGGCGGAGATATCCTATGCAATGCTCTACCTGGCCCACCTGCGCATAGAGGGGCCACAAATATCTTTATAATGCCCAAGGCAGCGATGGAGGTCCTTAAAAAAACTTTCTCTAAGACATCGTGAACAGTCGGACGCCAAGATAGAGAGCACTTGAGGCGCTGCGGAAATGACTACTGTTGGAACTTCCTGATGTTTGTCCCTTTTGTATCAGGAAATACTGCTTGTTCCTGGAAAAGGGGGGGGACACAAAGCACAGGAGCAGACATGTAGGCTAGAGAACCAGGATGACCAGCTGGATATGGTCACTAATAACAACGCCCTCCATCCTCCTATCCATGTGCAATGTTTTGTGGCATTGCTTGACTGGTCCAATGCTTATTTGGTCCTAGGCTATGATGAGGACTACTCGAGTGCCCGAGGCATGGCAGTTTTTACCTGGCCGGATACTAGTGTGTCTTTCGACCACTTGTGTTCAACTGGAGGGTCACTTGGATTCTGGTCACCCCTACAAGGGTACACCCCATATGTCTCTCGAATGTGTTATACCAGTGTACATCTGTTATCTTTTTTGTATACAGATATGTGCCTTTCGCTTCTAGGTTGTGCAGATACCTTTCACATGAGTGGGATGCTGAAGTGGGTGGAGGGAGTGCTTATTATCTTTTTTTAGTTGCCACAGAAATATTATTATTGATTGCCATTATTTGCAACATCACATGGTGCTTGACATGCTGTACAAATCATCTATTGTTTACAAACTGCTGTACATATATCCTTTTAATCCTGGCCTGTATGTGAACTTAAAAATCCCCGTAAAACATGTCAGGTACTCCCATATTTAGACAGACACTATATTAAAATTGCATTCCTACAGCAAACACCAGACAGAGCACACTGTAGATGTCTGGTGGGCAATAGTTCCCTTAGCCTCCTCATACTCTTCATACTGTAGGGGAGTGTTAATATTAGTTTTAAAAAAATCCATACCCTTCACTGTCATTCACTAATAGACAATCAAGGTAGACACGTAATGGTGCAGGGCAATTTGAGTGGTACTTAGGTGACTCTGCTTAACACCTAAAGGCCAAATACTGATGACCCTGAATCTGTACATGGCTCTGGAGCAGCTTGCAGTCCATACAACAGTCTGCTGTCCTATGGAGGGGTGATCTTATCACGCATCTAGATCCACTGCTGGATCAGTCTATGAGAAAAGACTGGCATGGTAGACACGCTACCAGGGTCCTATGCGAAGGCATGGAGAAATATGGACTAGTGGACCTTTGGTGACTGCAAAACCCTGGTGGACGAGAAGGGACTTTTGCCTCCTTGGTGCACAGCTTGTGGTCCCGACTAGATTACTGTCTAGCAACCAGAGAGGTGAGTGCCTGGACTGTTGAGGTGTAGCACCCATCCAAAAAAAGTTTGCGGACACATTGGCTCCGCACCTTCTTGCGATGTATGAAGAGGGGTACACTAGGCAGGTGCTCCCACCCTATCTCTGTGAAGCCCTGATCATTGCATTACTGAAGCCCGACAAACAACCAGAGTTCTGTGAGTCATATCGACAGCTGTCGCTGATTAATACAGGTGCCAAAATATTGGCAAAAATACTGGCTACTAGACTTCATTCGCTGCTGACTAATCTGGTCCTATCGGACCAAACAGGTTTTATACCTACCTGTTCTACAGCACAATCTGTGAACACTGTTTGTGTTCCAGAACCAACTTGACCCCAGGGGACATTGTGCCCTATGCTCTTGATCCTGGGGAGGCTGGGGTTGGTGGGTGTCTTACCCACTGGTTCTGGAGGGGGCATCATGCTCTGTGCTCTTGATCCTGGGGAGTACAAGGTCAGTCTCTCAGGATGGGTGTCATACCCACAGGATTTGCAGGGGACGGGCCGCACAGCAGCCCATGGAGGCAGGACTACATGCCGGTGGTGATGGCTGCTCAGTGGTGGAAGTGGTGGTGCTGCAGCCGCTGGTGGGGGGAGGCTCCTGCCTATCCCCTGCAGCCTCAGATGGCTGCTCACTGGTCGTGGTGCTGCTGCTGGGGGGAGGCTCCAGCATCTCCCCTGCAGCATCTGATGGCTGCCCACTGGTGGTGCTGCTGCTGCTGCTGGTGGGGGGAGGCTCCAGCCCATCCCCTGCAGCCTCGGATGGCTGCCCACTGGTGGTGGTGGTGGTGCTGCTGCTGCTGCTGGTGGGGGGAAGCTCCAGCCCATCCCCTGCAGCCTCGGATGGCTGCCCACTGGTGGTGGTGCTGCTGCTACTGCTGCTGGTGGGGGAAGGCTCCAGCCCATCCTCGCCAGCCTCGGAATGGCTGCACAACCATGGTCGGTGGTGGGGGCTTTGTCAAAGTTCCTGCCCCGGCCCCTTTCCCTTCCTGTCTGCTGGTGCTGGTTCCTTGGTCTTCCTGGCAGCAGATGGGACAGGCTCCTTGCTCGTCCTGGCAGGAGCTAGGGCAGGCTCTTTGCTCTTCCTGGTAGCAGCTGGGGCAGGCTCTTTGCTCTTCCTGGCAGCAGCTGGGGCAGGCTCTTTGTTCTTCCTGGCAGTAGCTAGGGCAGGCTCCTTACCCCTGAGGCTGCCTGGTGCAGGCTCCTTCACCCTCAGGACATGTGCCCTGGATCCTTTTCCACCACAAGTGGGTGTGGTGAATGCTGGGCCTGTGGACTGGGTGGCTGAGGTGCTTGGCTGGGATTTTGCCACCCTGGGCTGACGGGCAGGACGGGGGCGGAGGGGTTGGAAAAAAGTCCATGGTTGGTAGGAAAAGCTTTTTAAGGACATTGGGGCAGGAAGAGGGAGAAGGTTTGGGAGTGGAGGAAGAGGGAGTGGTTGTAGGAGGTGTCTGTCTGCTGATTTTGGGTGCAGGTGCATGGGCTGGATGCTGTTGTGAGGTGGATGGCTGTTGGGTGTCTGAGTGCTTGCGTTTGTGTACTTATGGGGGGGGCAGACAGTGGGAGAGGACATAGGGTACGTGTGCATGGCTGTTGTGGAGGCGTCTGCCAGTGAGGTGTGTGTTCTGCTAGGTGTAGGGGTGATGCTGGTAGTGGAAGAGGATGTAGTGCATGCAGGTGTGAGTGTAATCTGAAATGGGAGGAGGAGGGGGAGGCAGTGGAAATTGTGGATGTTGGTATGTCTGCATCTGGATGGTGTTTGTGTGAGTGCCTGTGGGATATGTGTGGTGCTTGTTTTTTGCCTGTGCCACTCTTGTGTGTTGTCTTGTTTCCACCCACTCCCCTTACACGAGGCCTTCACACACACAACTCCATGCATTCATACCACATGCATCGTGCCCACAGTGTACTCACCTGTTGGTTTAGAAGCCCATATAGCAGTCCATACTGGGCTAGGACCCCATCCACCAGTCTCTCCAACTACGATGAAGTAAAGGCAGGGGCTCTTTCCCCAGTCACATGGGCCATGGTAGGTTCCAGACACACAGGTCACAGCAGCACATGCAGTGTAGGTCCTCTCCTGTTGAAGGTCAGGTAGAAAGTGAGGAATCAGATAGAAAATGGCAATCAAGTCTGCAGGGGTGCATACTGTAACTGCCGATGTAAATCACCTTTGGCCACTGTACCCCATAGGGCTCCATTAGAACCAATGAGGAGTCGCACAGCGGTCCCTGCAACGGCGCATAACGTCAGCGGAATTACCTCACTTCCACCAGTCCCTCCAAACAGGACAGGCGGACACCATTTTGGGGGGGGGGGGAGGGGAGGAGTTAGGCCCTGGATAATTACTGCATCACTGTGAGAAAGTAGCCTCTTTCTAGCCTTGTTACCCCCACTTTTGGCCTGTTTGTGAGTATATGTCAGGGTGTTTTCACTGTCTCACTGGGATCCTGCTAGCCAGGGCCCAGTGCTCATAGTGAAAACCCTATGTTTTCAGTATGTTTGTTATGTGTGACTGGGACCGTGCTAGCCAGGACCCCAGTACTCATAAGTTTGTGGCCTATATGTATGTGTTCCCTGTGTGATGCCTAACTGTCTCACTGAGGCTCTGCTAACCAGAACCTCAGTGGTTATGCTCTCTCTTTACAAATTGTCACTAACACGCTAGTGACCAATTTCACCAATTCACATTGGCATACTGGAACACCCTTATAATTCCCTAGTATATGGTACTGAGGTACCCAGGGTATTGGGGTTCCAGGAGATCCCTATGGGCTGCAGCATTTCTTTTGCCACCCATAGGGAGCTCTGACAATTCTTTCACAGGCCTGCCACTGCAGCCTGAGTGAAATAACGTCCACGTTATTTCACAGCCATTTACCACTGCACTTAAGTAACTTTTAAGCCACCTATATGTCTAACTTTTACCTGGTAAAGGTTGGGTGCTAAGTTACTTAGTGTGTGGGCACCCTGGCACTAGCCAAGGTGCCCCCACATCGTTCAGGGCAAATTCCCCGGACTTTGTGAGTGCGGGGACACCATTATATGTGTGCACTGTACATAGGTCACTACCTATGTACAGCGTCACAATGGTAACTCCGAACATGGCCATGTAACATGTCTAAGATCATGGAAGTGTCACCCCAATGCCATTCTGGCATTGGGGAGACAATTCCATGATCCCCCGAGTCTCTAGCACAGACCCGGGTACTGCCAAACTGCCTTTCCCGGGGTTTCACTGCAGCTGCTGCTGCTGCCAACCCCTCAGACAGGTATCTGCCCTCCTGGGGTCCAGCCAGGCTTGGCCCAGGAAGGCAGAACAAAGGACTTCCTCAGAGAGAGGGTGTTACACCCTCTCCCTTTGGAAAAAGGTGTCAGGGCTGGGGAGGAGTAGCCTCCCCCAGCCTCTGGAAATGCTTTGATGGGCACAGATGGTGCCCATCTCTGCATAAGCCAGTCTACACCGGTTCAGGGATCCCCCAGCCCTGCTCTGGTGCGAAACTGAACAAAGGAAAGGGGAGTGACCACTCCCCTGACCTGCACCTCCCAGGGGAGGTGCCCAGAGCTCCTCCAGTGTGCTCCAGACCTCTGCCATCTTGGAAACAGAGGTGTTGCTGGCACACTGGACTGCTCTGAGTGGCCAGTGCCAGCAGGTGATGTCAGAGACCCCTTCTGATAGGCTCTTACCTGTGTTGCTAGCCTATCCTCCTTCCTAGGTAGCCAAACTTCCTTTTCTGGCTATTTAGGGTCTCTGCTTTGGGGAATTCTTTAGATAACGAATGCAAGAGCTCATCAGAGTTCCTCTGCATCTCTCTCTTCACCTTCTGCCAAGGAATCGACTGCTGACTGCTCAGGACCCCTGCAAAACCACAACAAAGTAGCAAAGACGACTACTGCAACCTTGTATCGCTGATCCTGCCGCCTTCTCGACTGTTTTCCTGGTGGTGCATGCTGTGCGGGTAGTCTGCCTCCTCTCTGCACTAGAAGCTCTGAAGAAATCTCCCGTGGGACGACAGAATCCTTCCCCTGCAACCGCAGGCACCAAAAGAACTGCATCACCGGTCCTCTGGGTCCCCTCTCAGCACGACGAGCGTGGTCCCTGGAACTCAGCAACTCTGTCCAAGTGACTCCCACAGTCCAGTGACTCTTCAGTCCAAGTTTGGTGGAGGTAAGTCCTTGCCTCCCCACGCTAGACTGCATTGCTGGGTACCGCGTGATTTGCAGCTGCTCCGGCTCCTGTGCACTCTTCCAGGATTTCCTTTGTGCACAGCCAAGCCTGGGTCCCCGACACTCTAACCTGCAGTGCACAACCTCCTGAGTTGTCCTCCGGCGTCGTGGGATCTCCTTTTGTGACTTCGGGTGAGCTCCGGTTCACTCTTCTTCGTAGTGCCTGTTCCAGCACTTCTGCGGGTGCTGCCTGCTTCTGTGAGGGCTCCCTTTCTTGCTGGGTGCCCCCTCTGTCTCCTCACGCAATTGGCGACATCCTGGTCCCTCCTGGGTCACAGCAGCATCCAAAAACCCTAACCGCGACCCTTGCAGCTAGCAAGGCTTGTTTGCGGTCTTTCTGCGTAGGAACACTTCTGCAAGCTTCTTCACGACGTGGGACATCCATCCTCCAAAGGGGAAGTTTCTATCCCTCTTCGTTCTTGCAGAATCCACAGCTTCTACCATCCGGTGGTAGCTTCTTGGCATCCTCAGCTGGCATTTCCTGGGCATCTGCCCAATCTCGACTTTGTCGCGACTCTTGGACTTGGTCCCCTTGTTCCACAGGTACTCTCGTCCGGAAATCCATCTTTGTTGCATTGCTGTTGTTGGTCTTCCTTGCAGAATTCCCATATCATGACTTCTGTGCTCTCTGGGGAATATAGGTGCACTTTACACCCACTTTTCAGGGTCTTGGGGGGGGGGGCTATTTTTCTAATCCTCACTGTTTTATTACAGTCCCAGCGACCCTCTACAAGCTCACATAGGTTTGGGGTCCATTTGTGGTTCGCATTCCTCTTTTGGAGTATATGGTTTGTGTTGCCCCTATACCTATGTGTTCTCATTGCAATCTATTGTGACTATACATTGCATGCATTACTTCCTTTTGCTATTACTGCATATTTTTGGTATTGTGTACATATATCTTGTGTATATTTGCTATCCTCATACTGAGGGTACTCACTGAGATACTTTTGGCATATTGTCATAAAAATAAAGTACCTTTATTTTTAGTATATCTGTGTATTGTGTTTTCTTAAGATATTGTGCATATGACACCAGTGGTATAGTAGGAGCTTTGCATGTCTCCTAGTTCAGCCTAAGCTGCTCTGCTATAGCTACCTTCTACCAGCCTAAGCTGCTAGAAACACCTCTTCTACACTAATAAGGGTTAACTGGACCTGGTACAGAGTGTAAGTACCCCCTGGTACCCACTACAAGCCAGGTCAGCCTCCTACAAACACTGTTTGATTTTGGACATACAGGACAATTCTCATTGACCCATTATAATTTGACAGCATGCATTGTACTGTTGTAGCCCCGGCTACTCACTCTTTTGTCACTTCGATTGCTACCGCTGCAGTTCAATAGGAGATGGAGACATACCCCCGTCTACAGAGCCCTGGTGGACTTGGCAACAATGGAGGACAGGCACATCATCCTCACCTATAGTCTTGACAGGGCCACAATCACAGAGCTGTGTGCCCAATTGGAGCCTGACCTGATATCTGCTATCTGTCACCCTACTGGGATCCCCCCTCTTGTGCAAGTTCTATCAGTTCTCCGTTTCCTGGCAACTGGTTCTTTCCAAGTGACAGTGGGCTTGGCAGCAGGAATGTCACAGTCAATGTTCTCTATTGTGCTGACCAGAGTGTTGTCTGCCCTTATTTAACACATGTGCAGCTGCATTGTATTTCCCCAGGTGGAAGATTTGGCCACAGTGAAGGCTGACTTCTATGCAATAGGACACATCCCCAACATAATTGGTATAATTGATGAACCCATATTGCATTTGTCCCCCCGTCAAAATGAACAGGTGTACAGAAATCTTAAGAGTTTTCACTCAGTGAATGTACAGATGGTGTGCATTGCGGACCAGTACATCTCCCATGTCAATGCTAAGTATCCTGGGTCAGTGCATGATGCCTTTGTCCTGAGGAATAGCAGCATCCCAAATGTGATGGCCCAACTACAGAGGCACAGGGTGTTGCTAATAGGTGAGCCCTGGTTCCCACCCAGTAGATGTTGGGGTATGGGTATGGTGTGGGCCGTATGGGCTGGTGTGTGGCTAAATTTGTCCCTCAATATTTGCAGGTAACTTGTTACCCCAACCTATCATGGCTACTGGCCCCTGTGAGGAATGCCAGGACAAGGGCAGAAGAACGTTATAATGAAGCACATGGGCGAACCAGAAGGATCATAGAAAGAACTTTTGGCCTCCTGAAGGCCAGGTTTCGGTGCCTCCATCTGACAGGTGGATCCCTGTGATACTCACCCAAGAAGGTCGGCCAGATAATAGTGGCATGCTGCATGTTGCACAACTTTGCGTTGAGACGCCATGTACGTTTTCTGCAGGAGGAGGAGGAGGAGGATGGAGATGTCCATGTGGCAGCAGAGGCAGAGGATGAGGCAACAGAACAGCAGTGATCAGACAGTACTTCCAATGACACACAGGTAACACAGTGTTACTTCACATTTCATTGTCGTTATTTTAAAATGTTTGGCACTGGTATGCTGTTATTTCCCACTTCTATGCCCACTTACTGTACCCTTTGGTAATTCATTTTATAGATGTTGGTGCCTCACAGTAGCTCCTGGTGTGATCACTGCAGCCAACTACAGGTCTTTCATATGTGCTTATTTTCTGTACAGATTATTTGCAATGTTTGTACATGGTTAAACGTATACATACTTAAATAATGTGACATACTCCATACTTCCATTTGTTTTAAGGGTGTTTATTTAAGTGCTCAGATATTGAAGTGGAAGTTCAATGGGATGGGGTGATGATGGAGCAAATTCCAGGGTAGAGTTCCAGTCTGTAGCACAGATGCATTGTCCATGGGGACATAGGAAGGGGAGCAATGGCAGTTCAAGGTGGACAGGGTGACAGAGTGGGACACAAGGGTGAAAATCAGGAGAGTCTCATTTCTTGGTGGGGGTCTTGGCAATAGTCTCTGGCTTCTGCCTGGATGGCAAGGAACATTTGCGGGATGGTTGTCCTTCTGCAGGGGGAGGGGTTCTGGTGGCCTGTTGGTCCTATGGCAGGCCTCCTGTCCACTAGCAGCAGCAGAGGTGGAAGGCAGTTCAGATGTCTGGCTAGTGGCAGGGGTCCATTGTTGTGAGACTGCCTCCCTCATAATGTTGGCCATGTGTGCCAGCACCCCTGCAATGGAGACCAGGGTGCTGTTGATGGCCTGCAAGTCCTCCCAGATCCCCTGCTACTGTCTCTCCTGCAGCCGCCGGTTCTCCTGCACATTGTCCAGGATCTGGCCCATCGTGTCCTGGGAATGTTGGTATGCTCCCAGGATCTCTGCAAGTGCCTCCTGGAGAGTCAGTTCCCTGGGCCTATCCTCCCCCTGGAGCACAGCACTCCTCCCTATTGTCCTGTGCCTGTGTCCCCTGAGCCATGTGCCCACTGCCACTGACCCCAGGTCCCTGATTGTCATGGGTTTGAGGTGTGCCCTGGGGTCCCTGTAGCGGTGGACACACTGCTGATTGACGTGTCCTGGGGACAGAGGTGTGGGTACGCTGGGTGGGTGCTGCTGTGGTGTTTCCAGATGGGGGAGGCTCTGTGGTTGTCTGTGACTGGGATTGGTTGACCGACTGTCCAGAGGTCCCTGATGGGCCAGGTTGGTCATCCAGATCCAGGCGACTGGAGTTGCTGTCATCACTGTGGGCCTCGTCTGTGGGGTGGGGGGGGGGGCTGGATATTGCTGGCACCTCCTCTCCACTGACATTGGCTAGGATACCTGTAGGGATGGAAATGCTATGTTATTGTTTCTGTGTGTGACATATTGTGCATTGGTGGGTTGCCCTCTTTGGTTGTCAGCTTTCATTTGTGTAAGTTGGTGTGTGGTGGGCTAGTTGATTCTCTCTTGTGTTCATCCATTAGTGATAGATGTCCATGCAGGTCTGTGAGTGGTGTCCATGCATTCGTAGAGCATGCAAGGCTTAGCATTGGGATGAGTGAGATGTGATGGTGAGGTGTGTGGGAAGTGGTGGAGTGATGGGAGTGAGGGTGAGGGTTGGGGTATGTGTTGGAATGCAGGTAGGGGGTAGTAGTAGTATAGAGTTGACTTACCAGAGTCCAGTCCTCCTCCTACTCCGGCCAGGCCCTCAGAATGCATGATTGCCAAGACTTGCTCCTCCCATGTTGTTAGTTGTGGGGGAGGAGGTTGGGGTCCACCGCCAGTCCTCTGTACAGGGAGTTGGTGTCTTGCTGCAATGGAACGTACCTCCCCCCGTAGGTCGTTCCACCTCTTCCTGATGTCATCCCTGGTTCTTGGGTGCTGTCCCACGGCGTTGACCTTGTCCACGATTCTCCGCCATAGCTCCATCTTTGTAGCTATTGATATCTGCTGCACCTGTGCTCCAAATAGCTGTGGCTCTACCCTGATGATTTTCTCCACCATGACCCTTAGCTCCTCCTCTGAGAATCTGGGATGTCTTTGTGGTGCCATGGGTGTTGTGTGAGTTGTGTAGGTGACGGTGTGTAAGGTGATGTGTTGGGGGTGTGTGATGTGGGGTGCTTGGGTGGTGTATAGGTGTAGGTAGTGCATGGCTCTGGTTTTGTCTGCGGTTGTGGTGTCTGTCTCGTGCCAACGGTTTGTAATGGTAAAGGGTTGTGGGTAATGTGGGCGTGTGTTTTATAGTGGTGTGGGTGTGGTGTGTGTGTATGGGTGTCAGGTGTGTGTTGTTTGAATTGTCCAATGTGGTGCTGTTTTGTTTGAGTGTGTGTATTTTGAGCGCAGCGGTATGTCCCACCAGTGGTTTACCGCCACTGAATGTCCGCCATGGTGATTCGTGGGTCATAATGTGGTGGGCATTGTTCTGTTGGCGTAACAGTGTGGGTTTTGATACCGCCAGTTTATCACTGACCTTTGGACTGGCGGATTTGTGTGTGTAGCTGAATAGTGACAGATTGGTGTGTGTGTGTGTCATAATATGGTGAACGGAAATCCGCTGCAACGACGGTATGTTGGCGGCAGTCAGTGTGGCGGTAAGTGGGATTTACCGCCAATGTCAGAATGAGGGCCTGAGTGTGTTTGGGTTGCGTGATCCATTAATACGGAAATTACCATAAAGTTTGAAAGGCAGCCCTTATTTTGGCAGAATCTCGTTTTGTTCAGGGAGATGAGTCTATTGTTGGCCCAATGCTCAAGTTCCTTTAACGTCAAAGTTGCAACATGTTTAGCTTCAATGTCAATCAGAGCAACTAAATGATAATTTTTTGGTTTGGTTGAATCCCCGACTTTATAAATTGGTTGGATTATTGAACCCCTGCAAGACTCAGAATTTCTTCACCTTGCATAATGTGTTTATGTGTATGCTTAGTCTTTTGGTTCTTTTTTTTTTTTTAAACCAGTCGTGTTCGGGCTGGGTGCACAATTTGTGCAAGATTTAGCGACAACCTTCTCCATGTCTTCCCTGAGAAACTCAATATGGCGTGCTGCCTGCTGACCAGGCTCTGTTAGGACACCCATGAAACCGTTATTTGTGGCATAATTTTGAGATGTTGAATAGCTGACATCATTTTGAGATGTTATGTATCTAGCGCTTTGAGGCGTTAAGGATCCAGCCTGGCAATATCTATAGTTTGTTGCATGGAGTGCAGTCCTTTGCGGTTTCAGATGGAGTATCGGTTATTTTGTCCTGGCTACATCTACTAGGTATTACTCAGATCATATTCCCAGGCCGATTCTCAGGGAACAAAAATAATTTGTTAAATAGGCCTGTTCACTAATGTTTGCATTTTAGCTTTCAGACCTGTGCTCTTTTTTTGTTGATCATGCTCCAGAAGTTTGCAATATTTGTATCTTTATTTGCACATATAAGTTTTGCCCAGTAATCATTGTGTTTTGCCCTGTTTAGTGTCCAAAGGTTCTTCTTACGTTTGGTCCTCTCACCTGTTACTGCTGCCTTTATTATTTATGTTTTTAGGGTCGAGCCTGCGTTGCATGCGCTCACGCATGCGTATTGCAGCAAGACGCTTTTGTATTTAGAAAAGGGTTCGTGGGCTTACCTAATAAAATCTGCTTGCTTTCATTAGTCGAAGGCACGCATACGTCATGCCTTTTCCGTTGGCTAGCCCTCCTCGAGTGCAGCGACCAAGTACAGAAAACATGCGAGGCTCGCTGTTTTCCATCGGGCTTGTGGACCTCTTTTTCTCTAATTTACGAGTGCGATCTCGCTTGGCAGAAGTCGAGCGCTTTACATAGTTAATTTCACTTTTTCGGGTTATGTACATAAATGCACTTTTGCCCGATAGGTGAAAAGTCAGGTTAGGAGTTTACAACACGATCAGCTCTTACATGAGCAAACGCGAGACCCGTTGCATCGTAAATGCTTGTTCTGATTTGTTCTGGGAGGTGTTTCATCAGTTCTTCAAATTCAGTGTACATTTGAATTTGTGATGTGCCACTGGATGACTCCAATGCACTACAATCTTCTCCCCATGAGCTCCATCCTCTTGTTCTCTTTTTCTGGGGCCAGCCCTACAGTTGATGGTACACTGGCCCTTTTCCTATTAGTTGTCACAATGACAGAGCCTGTTGGAACTGCTCCTTATATATAATCTTTTGACGAATGCTTGCACTTTTCCTCTGCCCTTGGAGTCAAAACTCAACAAGCTGCAGGCTCTTTGAATGCTTCTTTCCCTTGGTCCAGGACATTAGGTAGCATGAATAGTGTAGGAAGCTGGCTCTGTATATACTATATCAGAATGAGATATAGTGTGCACAGAGCCTTGGGGTTCCCCAGAGGCAATAATAGATAATACTAATACTCTATTTGTAGTGGTGTTGGGCGAGCAGTTAGGCTTATCAGAGGGTAGTGCTAAGCATTTGTTTTACATACACAAGCAGAAGAAACACACACTCAATGACTTAACTCCAGACCAATAAGATTTTATATAGAAAAATGTTTTCTTAATTTATTTCTAGAACCACAAGATTCAATTTGCACGTAAGTACATTAAATGAAAGGTACTTTGCATAGGTATAATCAGGACTTAGAATGGAATCAAGTGTACACAGTTTTTCTTAAAGTGGCAAAAAGCTATTTTAAAAGTGGACACACTGCAATTTTCAACAGTTCCTGGGGGAAGAAAGTACAGTACAGTTTTGGAGGTAAGTAACCCACTTACAGATCCAGTCTCCGGGGCATAGGTAGCCCACTGCTGAGGGTTCAAGATAACCCCAAACACCCAGCACCAGCGACCCAGGGCCGGTTAGGTGCAGGGGTCAAACATGAGCCAAAATAACGTGGGCCCCTATGGAGACAGGGGGTACTCCGGTCTGCCTGCAGTTAAGTACCCATGTTGTTGGAGGGCAGACCGGGGGCTTCAAGGCCTTTTTAGACCTTTTTTTTTAGTTTTTATGCAGGATTTAGATCTGAAAATTAATTTTGCTAAATGCTATGTAATGACAAGTGGCCAACTGAACACAAAGAGGAGCACTGGGGAGGGGGTGGGTGGGCCCAAGTAGGCACCAAACATGCACCCTTAGCGGCCGGGTGCAAACAGGGTGTCTGGTTCCCAATGGAACTCTATGGCGGGACCCCGGGGTCACTTAGGTGCTGCGGGGGGGGAGGCACCTCGGGCAAGCCACCGACTGGATAGGGAGGAGGGTTGCCTGCTGGTCCCTGCTGCACCTGTGGTTGGTTTCTCTCAAATCTGGAGGCTGCAGGTGAAGTGCTTCTCCAGGCGTTCAATATCTTCGTCCCGGGCAGTCGCGGTCAGGGGGGTCCTCGGGATTCCCTCTGCAGGCGTCGTCGTGGAGGGGTGGGGAGGTCAGCTCAGGGTAGACACTGTCAGAATTGCCTGGGGATCCTCTCTGGATAGTTGGGCCACCTGGACACGGGTCTTGGGCGTCGGGTGCAGAATGGTTTTGGACTCACCCTTCTGGGGTGAGGTGGGAGTACCTTGGAAGTAGTTTCTTCTTCTTGTTGGACAGGTCCACTGTCCACGGGAGTTTCTTGGTCCTCAGTGATGCAGGCAGTCCCCTGGAGGCTTTTCAGGGGTCGCTGGTCCTGCAGAACGCATCACTTTTCTTTTGCAGGGTCTTTGAAGCAGGAGACAGGTCGGTAGGGCTGGGGCCGAGTCAGTTGTTGTTTCATTTTCTTCTCTCTGGGGTTTTCAGCTCAGCAGTCCTTTTCTTTAGGACATCAGGAATCTCCCTAGCTTGGTTCAGGGAGCCCTTAAATAAATGATTTAGGGGTTAGAGGGCAGTAGCCAAAGGCTACTGTCCCTGAGTGTGGCTACACCCTCCTTGTGTCAGTATTTTGTGGGCATGGCACCCTGATGGGAATGCCAAGTCGAATTTGCCTTTTTCTCCCCACCAACACACACGGGGGGTCATTCTGACCTCGGCGGTGAAAGGCCCTTACCGCCGGTCAGAAGTCCGCCATTCTACCGCCGCGGTAAACCGCCACGGTCATTCTGACCCACAACGGCGGAACCGACAAAATCCCGACATCCAAGGAAGGCCGCCACATCAGCGGGCCGCGGAAAACTGGAGATGACCAAACCTCCACCGTCACGCCAACACAAACACGCCCATGCCATTCTGACCCACGAATCCACGCGGCGGTCTTTCAACCGCGGTATTCCATTGGCGGGACACACCGCCGCGGTCAAAATACACACACAGCTCCAAAACACAGCCACATTGGACAATTTGAAATACACACACCTGACACACATACAAACAACACTCCCACACATCCAACCAACTATAAAACACACACCCACATCACCCACAAACCCCTACGACCGAAGATCATAGACGAAGGAGAGAGAGACACATCACAGAATAGAGAGCTACATCACACAGAGGCACACTACACCATCACACACACCACATAGAAGCACAAAGCACCACACACCAACACACTCTTCACCATATACACCACCCCACACCTCATCCACACCACCCCATGGCACCCCAAAGGCACCCACGCTTTTCGGACCAAGAACTCCGGGTCATGGTGGAGGAGATCATAAGAGTCGAACCCCAGCTCTTCGGCTCACAGGTGCAGCACACCACTATAGCCAGGAAGGCGGAGCTATGGCAGCGGATCGTGGACAGGGTAAACGCGGTGGGACAGCATCCCAGAAATCGAGAGGACATCCGCAAACGTTGGAACGACTTACGGGGAAAGGTGCGCTCGATGGTCTCGCGACACAACATCGCAGTGCAGAAGACTGGCGGGGGACCCCCACCCACACCACCCGAATTCACAGCATGGGAGCAAGAGGTACTAAACATCCTGCATCCTGATGGCCTCGCTGGAGTACACGGAGGAATGGACTCTGGTAAGTACAATCTCAACTACTTCACCCCCCCCAGCATGCCAACCCCCACCACCACCCTCACCCCCAACCCCCCATCACACATCCTCCCTGAGAATGTCTCCCCAGCACAACCCACCCAACACCAACCCCTGCATGCCACCAC
Source organism: Pleurodeles waltl (assembly GCF_031143425.1). Taxonomy (NCBI): domain Eukaryota; kingdom Metazoa; phylum Chordata; class Amphibia; order Caudata; family Salamandridae; genus Pleurodeles; species Pleurodeles waltl. The sequence goes on from NC_090451.1 coordinate 239,532,468, forward strand.
AAACTATGGACACCCATCACCTAAGCATGACCACTGCACATACCCCCCCCCAACACCCCCACAACACCTCCCCCAAGGGAATGACAGCACTGGGGGACAAGGGCACCCATAAATCGCACACAATAGCACACACAGAAACAATAACCATACTCTCTTACCCCATGCAGGACCCGAACGCCAACACACCGGCCAGGAGGGTCCAGAAATGTCCATCCCCCCCCCGGAAGAGGCACCCAGTGATGACAGCAGCTCTGTCGACCTGGAACCTGACGACCAGCCCGGACCATCGGGGACCTCTGGACAGTTGGTTCCCCACACACAGGCCACAGCAGACCCAACCCCCTCTGGGAACAACAGCACAGCTCCCACCCAGCGGGCCCATGGCTCTGTCTCTAGGACAGGTCAATCAGCGGTGTGTCTGCCACTACAGGGCCCCCAGGCTAACCCACCACCCCAACAACAACAGGGACCTGGGGGCAGTGGTAGTGGGCACACCGTCCAGGGGACAGAGTCCGGGGGAAACAGGGCAACTCGGAGGGCTGCTGTGCGACAGGGGGGGGAGGAGAGGCCCAGGGAACCGACTCTCCAAGAGGCCCTCACCACCATCATGGCAGCCTACCACCGCTCACAAGAGACGATGGCGACGGTACTGGCCAGGTTCCAGGAGATCCAGGCACAGCAGGAGGAACGCTACATGGGGTTCAACAATCATCTCACCAACATCTCTACCGCCATGAGGAGCCTAGTCCAGGCCCTCCACCGGATAGAAGACACGTTGCGGGACCATGTGGCACCACACAGGGCCCCTGTCACTAGCCCGGACCAGGAACAGCCTACCACCTCCGCCGGCGCTAGTGGACAGGAGGCCCCACCACAACGACAGGCCACCAGAACCCCACCTCCTGCTGAAGAACAACCACCCCGCAAGAGGAGCCTGAGATCAAAAAAATCGACAGAGTAGGATGTCAAGACCCCCGCCAGCATGAGATACCCCCTGAAGTCATCCCACTGTCCCACATTGCCACCCTGTCCAACCTTGAACTGCCCCTGCTCCATCCTTCCACAGGCATATGGACAATGCACCTGTGAGACTGAGAACTGGACTCTGCCATGGCCATTACTCCACCCCCACCCATCACTGTGTTTATATCATGTACCATTATCTAGCACCAAAAATAAATCACTCAATGCACTGAAATCATGCTGGAGTCAGGCTGTATTATTTACAAATGTAAATTACCGATCAATTATGTTCTGTAAACTTTGTGCTGAACACATACCGAGATCAATAAGCATTAGTCCATGGGCTAACCAAGCAGAAGTCACGCAGTGGGTCATACAGCACTGAAAAGGGAAGGGAGAATCAAACATCAGTTTAAAAGAACTGGGGGGTCATAGACAAAGTTGAGAAAAACGAGGCAGTCAGGAAAATTAAAATGGCGTGTGTGATTCTTACCTGTGTGCTACTGAAAATACTGTTGGATAACTCTGTCCCTGTTGTCTGGGTCGTCCTCTGAGTCTTCCTCCTCTTCACTCTCCACAGGCTCTACAGCTGCTTCAACACCACCATCTGGACCATCCTCCTGCAGGAAAGGCACCTGACGTCGCAATGCCAGATTGTGAAGCATACAGCAGGCCACGATGATCTGGCACACCTTCTTTGGTGAGTACATCAGGGATCCCCCTGTCATATGCAGACACCTAAACCTGGCCTTCAGGAGGCCAAAGGTTCTTTCAATGACCCTCCTAGTTCGCCCATGGGCCTCATTGTACCGTTCCTCAGCCCTGGTCCGGGGATTCCTCACTGGGGTCAATAGCCAAGGCAGGTTGGGGTAACCAGAGTCACCTATTAGCCACACACGTTGTCTCTGTAGCTGTTCCATCACAAAAGGGATGCTGCTATTACGCATCACATACGCGTCATGCACTGACCCAGGGAACTTGGCATTCACATGGGAGATGTACTGGTCAGCCAAACAGACCACCTGGACGTTCATAGAATGGTAACTCTTCCTGTTTCTGTACACCTGCTCATCGTCTTTTGGGGGGACTAAGGCTACATGGGTCCCATCAATGGCACCAATTATGTTGGGAATATGTCCAAGGGCATAAAAATCACCCTTCACAGTGGGCAAATCAACCTCCTCTGGGAATATAATGTAACTCCGCATGTGTTTCGTCAGGGCAGACAACACTCTAGACAAAACCTTAGAAAACATTGGCTGAGACATTCCAGATGACATGGCCACTGTTGTCTGGAATGAGCCACTTGCAAGAAAATGGAGGACTGACAGCACCTGCACCAGAGGGGGAATTCCTGTGGGTTGGCGGATGGGGGACATCAGGGCTGGCTCCAGTTGGGCACACAGTTCATGCATGGTGGCACGGTCAAGTCGGTATCGTAGTATGATGTGGCGTTCTTCCATTGTCGACAGGTCCACCAGCGGTCGGTACACGCGAGGATTCATCCTTCTCCTCGCAAATCCCAGCGGACGGTGCCTAGGAAGGACAACATGGAGCACAGAGTCAAGATAATCACTGGTACGTTCACCACTGCTTGCATGGCACACGGTTATCTAGGTATTGAAAGGCGTGTATGTGTGGCAATGCCAGGCCTAGGCCTGTGTGTCGCAGTAGAGATTATGCCATGTGGGCCCTTGAAATGGCGGCTGCCTGACCTGTGAAGTGGGACAATGGGATGTGAGGTCACTGCGCTGGCGGAGCACACCGTGGCGGTCGAAGACCGCTATACGGAGCCGCATTGGATAACATTGAAGCCTATGGGTTTCAGGAGCCAATGACGATGTGCGCCGGCGGTCGCGGTACGCACCGCCGCGGTCGTGACCGCCATTTTCTATCTGCTTAATCACTCGAGACCTGATCATCCACAGGAGAGGACCTATACTGCAAGTGCTGCTGTGAACTCGGTCTGGAAGTGACAATGGCTGCTGCGACTGGGGAAAGGGCCCCTGCCTTCACGTCTGAAGAGTTGGAGAAGCTCGTGGATGGGGTCCTCCCCCAGTATGCGTTACTCTACGGTCCTCCAGACCAACAGGTGAGTACACCGGGTTTACATGGAATGGGCGATGCCTGTGTGGAGTGGGGTGGATGTAAGTTGGTGGGGTGGGGGGCGAATGAGGAGTGCAACGCACGACAGATGAGAACATGTGCTATATTGCAAGGTTGGGGAGGGGGGCCAATCACATCTAACATGCAGTAAGTTGATGATTGTTTCCTTCCCACCCTGTACATGTCACATAGGTCAGCGCCCATCAGAAAGTCGGGATTTGGCGTGCCATCGCCAAGGAAGTCCGGGCCCTGGGGGTCCACGTCAGACGGGGCACCCACTGCCGCAAGAGGTGGGAGGACATCCGCCGCGGAACCAGGAAGACCGCCGAGTCACTGCTGGGGATGGCCTCCCAACCTAGGAGGGGTGCCAGTCGTACCCTGACCCCCCTGATGTCCCGGATCCTGGCGGTGGCCTACCCGGAGTTGGATGGGCGCTTGAGAGCATCACAGCAGACACAAGGGGGTGAGTATCAGCACATTCAGCTATCTTTCTGCGCAGTGGAGGCGTCTGGGTGGGGGAGGAGGGTTGGGGGTGACATTAGGCCAGGGCGCTTTCTGTAGTGTAGTCCTCTCCCTTAGGCATGGCCCTGTGCTCCCGGCCCCCACCTCCAGCTATTGATGGTCCAGCCTCACACATGTGCGCGCTTGTCGTCTCCTGACCTGTTGTCCGAGTCAGAAGTACTGAGTAGTGTGCCCCGAATGCGCGGCTTAGTGCATGCGGCTCCTGTGTCTGTCCTCTCCGCCAACGGTGTTGACATTGCATGCACTCAACCAGGTCTTCTCTTTCTCCCCCCACCCTTCTTCTTCATCTTCTTGTCCATGTGTGCATTAGCATCATCAGGCGGAGGAGATTTGGCATCGGAGCACGAGGGAGCTGCAAGCCACAAGGCCCCGGTGGGCACAGGAACAGACACCGAGGGCCCAAGTGAGCCGGAGGGCGAGGGGAGCACCACGACGGGAACCGCTGGTGAGAGCAGCGACAGCGACACGTCCTCGGATGGGAGCTCCCTAGCGGTGGCGGCAACATCCGGGCCCCCCGCCTCTACAGGTACAGCCGCCACCCAGCGCACCAGCCCCGCCCTCCCAGCAGCCCCTCAGCCTACGCTCCGTGCCCGCTCACCCAGGAAGGCGGGCGTCTCCTTCGCCCCAGGCACCTCAGCCCCTGCCCCTGTTACCCCTGCTGCCCTCAGTGAGGAGGTCATTGATCTCCTCAGGACACTCATTGTTGGGCAGACTACCCTTTTGAATGCCATCCAGGGGGTAGAAAGGGAGGTGCATCGGAGCAATGCCTACCTGGAGGGCATTCATTCGGGTCAGGCTGCCCATCAACGATCGTTCAGTGCTCTGGCCTCAGCACTGACGGCAGCCATTGTCCCTGTTTCCAGCCTCCCTCTTCTGACTGCCTCCACCCTGTCTCTGTCTCCTGTTCCTCAGCCTATCCCATCCACACCATCTGACCAGCCTGCACACACCTCAACACCCAAGGGCAGCTCATCCAGACACAAGCACCACAGATCCCACAAACACTCACCCAAGCAACACACAGATGCAGACATCCCAACAGTCACTACCACCCCTGTGTCCCCCTCCTCCTTGTCTCCCTCCTCCCTCCCTGTGACGTCTCCACTCACACCTGCATGCACACCAACATCAGCCAGTGCTTCCATCACCACCACACCCTCCTGTACAGTCCGCACGCGTGCAGTCACCACCCCCACTGCCATTTACATGTCCCCTGTGTCTTCTCCCACTGTGTCTGTCACCACCCCTTCCAAGACACGCAAACGCAGGCAGACACCCACCCAACAGACATCCACCTCACAACAGCCTACAGCACCTGCACCTTCACCCAATGACAGCACACCTGACTCTCCTACAACCACATCCTCTTCCTCCACTTCCATCTCCACTTCTCCTACCTTTTACCTTGGCCCTAAAAAACTTTTCCTGGCTAATCTTGACCTCTTCCCCTCCGATGACCTACCCCCTCCATCTGCAAAGAGTCCCAAGAGCACCACAGCCACCACCAGCCCAACTTCGGGTGTCACTGTTGTGCATGGGTTCTGGAGCCCACCCTTTGCCAGCAGTGACACCTCCATCAGCAGCAAGGACACATCCAGCCCCCCCCCCCCGGCAAGAGGACCAGGAAACACAAGGGCCGCCGTGCGAAGACTGACACGGCTGCCCCCAAGGAGCAGAGTTCGCCCACTTCACCAGCCACAACGTCTAGGGGAGGCAAGGGCCCGAGAGCCCCATCTAAGGAGCGTAAGGGTAGCAGGGCGGAGACGTCAGCCAGCAGGAGCGCGGAGCAGGTGGGCCCCACATGCCACATCCTAGCTGTAAAGGAGGACACCAAAGGGCCCAGGACTCCGTCACCGAAGGGCCCAGGAACATCACGGCCGGAGGGCGTCTGAGCACGGAGTCCAGGCCAGGTCTGGCTCCCTTGAACCTACTGGATGTGCACCGCTGAACAGGGCCCGCCGTGCAGAAGAGCACCGCTGAACAGGGCCCGCCGTGCAGAAGAGCACCGCTGGACAGGGCCCGCCGTGCAGAAGAGCACCGCTGGACAGGGCCCGCCGTGCAGAAGAGCACCGCTGAACAGGGCCCGCCGTGCAGAAGAGCACCGCTGAACAGGGCCCGCCGTGCAGAAGAGCACCGCTGAACAGGGCCCGCCGTGAAGATAGGCACCGCTGAACAGGGCCCGCCGTGCAGAAGAGCACCGCTGGACAGGGCCCGCCGTGCAGAAGAGCACCGCTGGACAGGGCCCGCCGTGCAGAAGAGCACCGCTGAACAGGGCCCGCCGTGCAGAAGAGCACCGCTGAACAGGGCCCGCCGTGCAGAAGAGCACCGCTGAACAGGGCCCGCCGTGAAGATAGGCACCGCTGAACAGGGCCCGCCGTGAAGATAGGCACCGCTGAACAGGGCCCGCCGTGCAGAAGAGCACCGCTGGACAGGGCCCGCCGTGCAGAAGAGCACTACTGGACAGGGCCCGCCGTGCAGAAGAGCACCGCTGAACAGGGCCCGCCGTGAAGATAGGCACCGCTGAACAGGGCCCGCCGTGAAGATAGGCACTGCTGAACAGGGCCCGCCGTGAAGATAGGCACTGCTGAACAGGGCCCGCCGTGCAGAAGAGCACCGCTGAACAGGGCCCGCCGTGCAGAAGAGCACCGCTGGACAGGGCCCGCCGTGCAGAAGAGCACCGCTGAACAGGGCCCGCCATGCAGAAGAGCACCGCTCCGCTGGGCCCTTCCTGTCAAGCACCGCTCCGCTGGGCCCCTTCATCTCAAGCACCGCTCCGCTGGGCCCCTTCTTCTCAAGCACCGCTCCGCTGGGCCCCGCCGTCTCAAGCACCGCTCCGCTGGGCCCCTTCTTCTCAAGCACCGCTCCGCTGGGCCCCGCCGGCTCCAGCACCGCTCCGCTGGGCCCCTTCATCTCAAGCACCGCTCTGCTGGGCCCCGCCGTCTCAAGCACCGCTCCGCTGGGCCCCTTCATCTCAAGCACCGCTCCGCTGGGCCCCTTCATCTCAAGCACCGCTCCGCTGGGCCCCTTCATCTCAAGCACCGCTCCGCTGGGCCCCGCCGTCTCAAGCACCGCTCCGCTGGGCCCCTTCTTCTCAAGCACCGCTCCGCTGGGCCCCGCCGTCTCAAGCACCGCTCCGCTGGGCCCCGCCGTCTCAAGCACCGCTCCGCTGGGCCCCTTCATCTCAAGCACCGCTCCGCTGGGCCCCGCCGTCTCAAGCACCGCTCCGCTGGGCCCCGCCGTCTCAAGCACTGCTCCGCTGGGCCCCGCCGTCTCAAGCACCGCTCCGCTGGGCCCCTTCTTCTCAAGCACCGCTCCGCTGGGCCCCTTCTTCTCAAGCACCGCTCCGCTGGGCCCCGCCGTCTCAAGCACCGCTCCGCTGGGCCCCTTCATCTCAAGCACCGCTCCGCTGGGCCCCTTCATCTCAAGCACCGCTCCGCTGGGCCCCTTCATCTCAAGCACCGCTCCGCTGGGCCCCTTCATCTCAAGCACCGCTCCGCTGGGCCCCGCCGTCTCAAGCACCGCTCCGCTGGGCCCCTTCATCTCAAGCACCGCTCCGCTGGGCCCCTTCATCTCAAGCACCGCTCCGCTGGGCCCCTTCATCTCAAGCACCGCTCCGCTGGGCCCCTTCATCTCAAGCACCGCTCCGCTGGGCCCCGCCGTCTCAAGCACCGCTCCGCTGGGCCCCGCCGTCTCAAGCACCGCTCCGCTGGGCCCCGCCGTCTCAAGCACCGCTCCGCTGGGCCCCTTCTTCTCAAGCACCGCTCCGCTGGGCCCCGCCGTCTCAAGCACCGCTCCGCTGGGCCCCTTCATCTCAAGCACCGCTCCGCTGGGCCCCGCCGTCTCAAGCACCGCTCCGCTGGGCCCCGCCGTCTCAAGCACCGCTCCGCTGGGCCCCGCCGTCTCAAGCACCGCTCCGCTGGGCCCCTTCTTCTCAAGCACCGCTCCGCTGGGCCCCTTCTTCTCAAGCACCGCTCCGCTGGGCCCCGCCGTCTCAAGCACCGCTCCGCTGGGCCCCTTCATCTCAAGCACCGCTCCGCTGGGCCCCTTCATCTCAAGCACCGCTCCGCTGGGCCCCTTCATCTCAAGCACCGCTCCGCTGGGCCCCTTCATCTCAAGCACCGCTCCGCTGGGCCCCTTCATCTCAAGCACCGCTCCGCTGGGCCCCTTCATCTCAAGCACCGCTCCGCTGGGCCCCTTCTTCTCAAGCACCGCTCCGCTGGGCCCCGCCGTCTCAAGCACCGCTCCGCTGGGCCCCTTCATCTCAAGCACCGCTCCGCTGGGCCCCTTCATCTCAAGCACCGCTCCGCTGGGCCCCTTCTTCTCAAGCACCGCTCCGCTGGGCCCCGCCGTCTCAAGCACCGCTCCGCTGGGCCCCGCCGTCTCAAGCTCCGCTCCGCTGGACCCCTTCATCACAAGCACCGCTCCGCTGGGCCCCTTCATCTCAAGCACCGCTCCGCTGGGCCCCTTCATCTCAAGCACCGCTCCGCTGGGCCCCGCCGTCTCAAGCACCGCTCCGCTGGGCCCCTTCTTCTCAAGCACCGCTCCGCTGGGCCCCATCTTCTCAAGCACCGCTCCGCTGGGCCCCTTCATCTCAAGCACCGCTCCGCTGGGCCCCTTCATCTCAAGCACCGCTCCGCTGGGCCCCTTCATCTCAAGCACCGCTCCGCTGGGCCCCGCCGTCTCAAGCACCGCTCCGCTGGGCCCCTTCATCTCAAGCACCGCTCCGCTGGGCCCCTTCTTCTCAAGTACCGCTCCGCTGGGCCCCACCGTCTCAAGCACCGCTCCGCTGGGCCCCTTCATCTCAAGCACCGCTCCGCTGGGCCCCGCCGTCTCAAGCACCGCTCCGCTGGGCCCCTTCATGTCAAGCACCGCTCCGCTGGGCCCCTTCATCTCAAGCACCGCTCCGCTGGGCCCCTTCTTCTCAAGCACCGCTCCGCTGGGCCCCGCCGGCTCCAGCACCGCTCCGCTGGGCCCCTTCTTCTCAAGCACCGCTCCGCTGGGCCCCGCCGTCTCAAGCACCGCTCCGCTGGGCCCCGCCGTCTCAAGCACCGCTCCGCTGGGCCCCTTCATCTCAAGCACCGCTCCGCTGGGCCCCTTCTTCTCAAGCACCGCTCCGCTGGGCCCCGCCGTCTCAAGCACCGCTCCGCTGGGCCCCTTCATCTCAAGCACCGCTCCGCTGGGCCCCTTCATCTCAAGCACCGCTCCGCTGGGCCCCTTCATCTCAAGCACCGCTCCGCTGGGCCCCTTCTTCTCAAGCACCACTCCGCTGGGCCCCTTCTTCTCAAGCACCGCTCCGCTGGCCCCGCCGTCTCAAGCACCGCTCCACTGGGCCCGTTCATCTCAAGCACCGCTCCGCTGGGCCCCTTCATCTCAAGCACCGCTCCGCTGGGCCCCGCCGTCTCAAGCACCGCTCCGCTGGGCCCCTTCTTCTCAAGCACCGCTCCGCTGGGCCCCGCCGGCTCCAGCACCGCTCCGCTGGGCCCCTTCATCTCAAGCACCGCTCCGCTGGGCCCCTTCTTCTCAAGCACCGCTCCGCTGGGCCCCGCCGTCTCAAGCACCGCTCCGCTGGGCCCCTTCATCTCAAGCACCGCTCCGCTGGGCCCCGCCGTCTCAAGCACCGCTCCGCTGGGCCCCTTCTTCTCAAGCACCGCTCCGCTGGGCCCCGCCGTCTCAAGCACCGCTCCGCTGGGCCCCTTCATCTCAAGCACCGCTCCGCTGGGCCCCGCCGTCTCAAGCACCGCTCCGCTGGGCCCCTTCATCTCAAGCACCGCTCCGCTGGGCCCCGCCGTCTCAAGCACCGCTCCGCTGGGCCCCTTCTTCTCAAGCACCGCTCCGCTGGGCCCCGCCGTCTCAAGCACCGCTCCGCTGGGCCCCTTCATCTCAAGCACCGCTCCGCTGGGCCCCGCCGTCTCAAGCACCGCTCCGCTGGGCCCCTTCATCTCAAGCACCGCTCCGCTGGGCCCCTTCATCTCAAGCACCGCTCTGCTGGGCCCCTTCTTCTCAAGCACCGCTCCGCTGGGCCCCGCCGTCTCAAGCACCGCTCCGCTGGGCCCCTTCATCTCAATCACCGCTCCGCTGGGCCCCTTCATCTCAAGCACCGCTCCGCTGGGCCCCTTCTTCTCAAGCACCGCTCCGCTGGGCCCCGCCGTCTCAAGCACCGCTCCGCTGGGCCCCGCCGTCTCAAGCACCGCTCCGCTGGGCCCCGCCGTCTCAAGCACCGCTCCGCTGGGCCCCTTCTTCTCAAGCACCGCTCCGCTGGTCCCCGCCGTCTCAAGCACCGCTCCGCTGGGCCCCTTCATCTCAAGCACCGCTCCGCTGGGCCCCGCCGTCTCAAGCACCGCTCCGCTGGGCCCTGCCGTCTCAAGCACCGCTCCGCTGGGCCCCGCCGTCTCAAGCACTGCTCCGCTGGGCCCCGCCGTCTCAAGCACCGCTCCGCTGGGCCCCGCCGTCTCAAGCACCGCTCCGCTGGGCCCCTTCTTCTCAAGCACCGCTCCGCTGGGCCCCTTCTTCTCAAGCACCGCTCCGCTGGGCCCCGCCGTCTCAAGCACCGCTCCGCTGGGCCCCGCCGTCTCAAGCACCGCTCCGCTGGGCCCCTTCATCTCAAGCACCGCTCCGCTGGGCCCCTTCATCTCAAGCACCGCTCCGCTGGGCCCCTTCATCTCAAGCACCGCTCCGCTGGGCCCCTTCATCTCAAGCACCGCTCCGCTGGGCCCCTTCTTCTCAAGCACCGCTCCGCTGGGCCCCTTCTTCTCAAGCACCGCTCCGCTGGGCCCCGCCGTCTCAAGCACCGCTCCGCTGGGCCTCTTCATCTCAAGCACCGCTCCGCTGGGCCCCTTCATCTCAAGCACCGCTCCGCTGGGCCCCTTCTTCTCAAGCACCGCTCCGCTGGGCCCCGCCGTCTCAAGCACCGCTCCGCTGGGCCCCGCCGTCTCAAGCACCGCTCCGCTGGGCCCCTTCATCACAAGCACCGCTCCGCTGGGCCCCTTCATCTCAAGCACCGCTCCGCTGGGCCCCGCCGTCTCAAGCACCGCTCCGCTGGGCCCCTTCTTCTCAAGCACCGCTCCGCTGGGCCCCATCTTCTCAAGCACCGCTCCGCTGGGCCCCGCCGGCTCCAGCACCGCTCCGCTGGGCCCCTTCATCTCAAGCACCGCTCCGCTGGGCCCCTTCATCTCAAGCACCGCTCCGCTGGGCCCCGCCGTCTCAAGCAGCGCTCCGCTGGGCCCCGCCGTCTCAAGCAGCGCTCCGCTGGGCCCCGCCGTCTCAAGCACTGCTCCGCTGGGCCCCGCCGTCTCAAGCACCGCTCCGCTGGGCCCCTTCATCTCAAGCACCGCTCCGCTGGGCCCCTTCTTCTCAAGCACCGCTCCGCTGGGCCCCACCGTCTCAAGCACCGCTCCGCTGGGCCCCTTCATCTCAAGCACCGCTCCGCTGGGCCCCGCCGTCTCAAGCACCGCTCCGCTGGGCCCCTTCATGTCAAGCACCGCTCCGCTGGGCCCCTTCATCTCAAGCACCGCTCCGCTGGGCCCCTTCTTCTCAAGCACCGCTCCGCTGGGCCCCGCCGGCTCCAGCACCGCTCCGCTGGGCCCCTTCTTCTCAAGCACCGCTCCGCTGGGCCCCTTCTTCTCAAGCACCGCTCCGCTGGGCCCCGCCGTCTCAAGCACCGCTCCGCTGGGCCCCGCCGTCTCAAGCACCGCTCCGCTGGGCCCCTTCTTCTCAAGCACCGCTCCGCTGGGCCCCATCTTCTCAAGCACCGCTCCGCTGGGCCCCGCCGGCTCCAGCACCGCTCCGCTGGGCCCCTTCATCTCAAGCACCGCTCCGCTGGGCCCCTTCATCTCAAGCACCGCTCCGCTGGGCCCCGCCGTCTCAAGCACCGCTCCGCTGGGCCCCTTCATTTCAAGCACCGCTCCGCTGGGCCCCTTCTTCTCAAGCACCGCTCCGCTGGGCCCCGCCGGCTCCAGCACCGCTCCGCTGGGCCCCGCCGGCTCCAGCACCGCTCCGCTGGGCCCCTTCTTCTCAAGCACCGCTCCGCTGGGCCCCGCCGTCTCAAGCACCGCTCCGCTGGGCCCCGCCGTCTCAAGCACCGCTCCGCTGGGCCCCTTCATCTCAAGCACCGCTCCGCTGGGCCCCTTCTTCTCAAGCACCGCTCCGCTGGGCCCCGCCGTCTCAAGCACCGCTCCGCTGGGCCCCTTCATCTCAAGCACCGCTCCGCTGGGCCCCTTCATCTCAAGCACCGCTTCGCTGGGCCCCTTCTTCACAAGCACCACTCCGCTGGGCCCCTTCTTCTCAAGCACCGCTCCGCTGGGCCCCGCCGTCTCAAGCACCGCTCCACTGGGCCCGTTCATCTCAAGCACCGCTCCGCTGGGCCCCTTCATCTCAAGCACCGCTCCGCTGGGCCCTTTCTTCTCAAGCACCGCTCCGCTGGGCCCCTTCTTCTCAAGCACCGCTCCGCTGGGCACCGCCGTCTCAAGCACCGCTCCGCTGGGCCCCTTCATCTTAAGCACCGCTCCGCTGGGCCCCGCCGTCTCAAGCACCGCTCCGCTGGGCCCTTTCATCTCAAGCACCGCTCCGCTGGGCCCCTTCTTCTCAAGCACCGCTCCGCTGGGCCCCGCCGGCTCCAGCACCGCTCCGCTGGGCCCCTTCATCTCAAGCACCGCTCCGCTGGGCCCCTTCATCTCAAGCACCGCTCCGCTGGGCCCCTTCTTCTCATGCACCGCTCCGCTGGGCCCCGCCGTCTCAAGCACCGCTCCGCTGGGCCCCTTCATCTCAAGCACCGCTCCGCTGGGCCCCTTCATCTCAAGCACTGTTTATGGTTCACTGTGCCCACCATGCCTCCTCCTTGACCAGTGGAGACTGTTATCCACTTGAGAGACTGTGGCTTTGCACTCCCCAGGATGGCAGAGTGGGCAACCCACCCACTGTAGAGACTTGAGAGACTGTGGCTTTGCACTCCCCAGGATGGCAGAGTGGGCAACCCACCCACTGTAGAGACTTGAGAGACTGTGGCTTTGCACTCCCCAGGATGGCAGAGTGGGCAACCCACCCACTGTAGAGACTTGAGAGACTGTGGCTTTGCACTCCCCAGGATGGTACAGTGGGCAAGCCACCCACTGTAGAGACTTGAGAGACTGTGGCTTTGCGCTCCCCAGGATGGTACAGTGGGCAAGCCACCCACTGTAGAGACTTGAGAGACTGTGGCTTTGCACTCCCCAGGATGGTACAGTGGGCAACCCACCCACTGTAGAGACTTGAGAGACTGTGGCTTTGCACTCCCTAGGATGGCACAGTGGGCATGGTGGCCACTTCGTGGATCTTGCGTCGTGGACTCATGTGGCTGTGGTGCCCCCCCCTTCCCTTCCCCCTGAGGTTCCTGTAGTGTTTTCATCAGATGCCCCTGCAGTGTTCTCTCCAAAGGACTCAGGTCTCGTGTGTGGGCTTTACCCTTGTGTCGCTACACTGTAGCCCACGGACTGTTCCATTTGACTTGGATGTAGCGGACTAATTGCCTCGGTTCGCCATGGCAGTGTGTATAGTATTATTTTGTTATGGATATTTTGCATAGTTGCCGATACGTCTCAGAGTCTATTTTTTATATAAAAATTTGGTTCACAATTTAATTATGTCTTTGCATTTTTCAGGGGGGTTTGGGTGGTGTCACTGTGCATTGTTGCTCTGCATTGGTGTGTACATAGTTTAGGGGGGTGGGGGTCGCATATCTGTGTGCCCGTAACCTTTCCTCCTCCCCCCTCCCATGTGTCGTAGGAGCAGTACTCACCGTTGTCGTCTGCGCCGGAGTTCGTACTCGTGGTAGATGAGCAGGTAGACGAGTGCAGGTAGGATGTTTAATTCGGGTTCCATGCTGTCCTCCGTACTCGTGGAGTGTGTTTTGGTGAGCGTTTTCCCATCCGTAGTCTGTTTCCGCCGTGTTTTTATCGGCGGGGCTCCCGCCCCGGCAAAGGTGGCAGATTGGTGAGTTGTGATACTGTGGGCGGTACATTGTCTGCCGCCTGCCTGTTGGCGGTGACCGCCGCGCTGTTTGTCTGTACCGCGGTGGCGGTCGGAGTGTTAATGTGGCGGGCTGTGTTGACGGTTCCCGCCAGGGTCATAATTCCATTTTTTGGACCGCCGGCCTGTTGGCGGGTTGGCCGCCGCTTTATCACCAACCGCCAGGGTTAGAATCACCCCCACAATCTGCAATGGCAGTGTCCATGTGTTTGGTGAGGGGTCCCATAGGGTGGCACAACACATTCTGCAGCTCTTAGGGACCTTACCTGGTCACAGGGCCCTTGGTACCTTTTAGAAGGGAGCTATCTGTGTACTGGACGTGTGACAATTGTTTTAGGGAAAGAATACTGGCCCTGGGGCCTGGTTAGAAGGATCCCAGCACACACTCAGTAAAGTCAGTATCAGGCAAAACGTGGGGGTAACTCCAACAAGTGCCAGTTTTCTACAGGTAGGAACTGGTTCCTGGTTTGTGTTGGCATTAGGGTTTCTAGAAGAAAACATGATTGGAGTTTTTCTTGCTCAAGCTGAACCCCATACTTCTGTTTAATCACCCGGCTATGCGTGCCAATATCGTCGGGAGATAGTCTAGAGGGATAACTGTCTGCGCCTTCCTCTGTGGAGTCAGTATTTAGGTCCTGCCACTGCTCCACGTACTCAGCTTCTGATCCCCGATATGATTCAGCCAGCTCTTCTTCCTCGTCTTGGGATTCTGGAGTAAGGGGAGGCTCAATTTCCCTAACCTCTTTCTCCCTGTGATCTTTCGACAATAAAGTCTTTGTGGCATTTGTGGAAATACCCTCTCTTCTTCTGAAAGATGGCGGCCTATTCAGCCTCGAGGCACCTTCTTTCTCTGTATCTAGGTAACTTTTTCTTCGGTGACTAGGTTTGTTCAAGCCCTCCGGTGGCGTCTCCTTCGAGGGATCCAAGAGTCTCGTTTGGTCGAGGCATGCCTGCGGTCGGTGAGCTCTTCAAAGCTGAGGCTCCCTTTGATGCCTTGGAGTCCAATTTACATGACTTGGGCAGTTTTTCAAAGCTAATGACTTCTACCTCCAGTTTCTTTGTTGTCTGACCTTTGATGATGTTCCATTCAAAGTCCGAAATCCCTCCTTCTGCCTCCCCAGCGACATTGTCCTCCTCTTCATTGGAAAGGCCCATATCTGTTAAGGATGGTGGTATCTGCTGTCCCTGCATGCTGTGATGGGCAAGCCTCTGTTTCTCCCTCACCCTCAGTGTCTTTGATGTGAAGACCAAGCAGGTGTTGCAGTCCTCGTTTTTTGGGGTTGATAGGCAGGTAGAGGTTGTGGACCGGATGTTATCCTTCTGAGAGAACTATGGTGGCAGTCGTCGCAAAACTGGAAGGGTGTCTTCTCCATTTAGGCCCTTCAGGAAGCCCCCTGAATAAGCATTCTCTAAAAGTCTTTCAAAACTCTTCTTCTCTGAAATGATTCCTCCTGTACCTTTTTTTCGGTAATGGTAACAACTCAGATTGGAATTTGGCAATTTTCTGTAATCTTTTCCACAAATGTCTTCCTTGTGTTGGAGCTCTTTCAGCAAGCTTCCAGATCCAACAGCGAAAAAAACAAAACAAAAAAAACCAAACTTAAGATGGTGACAAAAGGTGAGAGCTTCTGAAGGAGGAGATACAGTGTCACAGGAAGCACCAACTGGGCAGATCTGTCAACGCCCAACAACAAAAACAAAAAATAAAGAAAGGACTAAGGAAACAGTAAGAAGTTTTAAAATTCCACGCTCACCCACTAAATAGCGGCATAATGCACAGCTTGTGAATCTAGAAACAATTCATGCTGCAAAATCCTACTGCTGTAAAATAGGGTTTGGTGAGAGTGGAGGACTCGCATGTTGAAAATCATCCCACTCCCTTGGTAGCATGCAGCATGCACATTAGCAGTATACTAAATAAACAAATTTATCATATTTATGGAAAGGGAATCTATACATTACCTGTACAGAAATAAAAATCATCTGTGTCCGTTGGACTGCATTATCATTCCCCTTTAAAAAGTGTATTGCTTGACTTTTTTTGCTTATGAAACAAACTAATAGTATGCAGTGAGGCTTTAAGAATGAGTTGGCAATTTTTTATTTTTTTTTAACACACCTGCAAAGTTTCTCAAAATTCTCTATATCTACTATTTGTGTTGTTGTGAAGATTCCTGGTCAAAGTGTGGTAAGTATTTTTGCGGACTGAAAGATCATTTTCACTCTAGCCAAACATTGGGAAATATAAACAGAATTTTGTCTGCATGCTTTTGCAACATAAATTGTTGAAAACGTCGCTATTTTCAGACAATTTTGACAAAGGGCATGACTTCACAACCTTGTGAAGGTGCAGTGTTTTTCATATTTTGTTCTGAAGAAAAACAAATCGCCCACCAGTATTTTTAAGGATATCCACAATGATTATCTATGAAGAAACTTACAGTTATGGAACTTCGCAGAAGGATATTTGTGGATTTTATCAGCCATTCTGAAAACCTAATCCCAAAATGACTACAGCAGACATATTTCGAACACCTGCCCTTCTCATAAATCACCGTGTAATAAAACAGTATAACATATAGAGTGCACTAATGATAGAACAGACAATATGTGACATCAGCAATGAACGTAGCATGGATCTTGTTTATGCAGTACCCGTTTTGTTTATAATGCATTTATCTACGAACATTTATGCTGGAACTAAACATACTGTACAGATGTATGTTGAATATATTTCAGATTATTTATCTCTAAAAAGATGAGAAAACTTTTCAACATGGCTAATGAAACGCACAAACACTTAAATGTTTAGGCTGTGAAACGTAGATCTACAAACAAGGGTGCAACACAACCCATGGGTCCAAACACAACTGTGATTAAAGCTTTAATGAAAACGTTTCCTACTGAAGTTTGTCATTCATTCATTCAAAATGTCAAATAAAGTTCTGCAGCTGGGCACAAGACACAGCTTCTCTTCACAGAGCGAATGCTCAAGACTTAATAAATAAATACTAAGCCAAAGGTTTGTGCCCGTTTTATCACATAGGTAAAGTAGTTTTTTTAAAGAAAGTGGAAGTAAATGAGGAGTAAGGATAGTTCAAAATAGTTGTCTTTGTTCTGAACAATGGTGGTTGTGATTCAGCCACGTCTTGCTTGTTAGGCGGATGGGTGAGAGGCTGGACAGAATGCACGTTCCCCAAGTGTCACATTAAAGGCCTTCTATTTTGAGTACACTTAGGATTCTAAAACTGATTCAAGAATCAGTCTGGTTTAGGGGTTAATCTAGAGTCTTGTTAAGAAAGGGTAGTGAACTACCATAAAAAGTCCTGCTGGCTCAGGGCACAGCCAGTTTGAACATCAGCTCTTGGGGCTGGGAAAAATATCAGCAAATAGGATCGTACAGGGAAAAAGCAAACAATGTGAATTGAGTAGCAACACATAGCAAAGAGAGAAGAGCTGCTGCTTAGAAGATATGCAGTTGGTCTGGAAGCAAAAAAGATGCAACATTAGCGATCAACATGCAAAGAAAAACAAAATGGATAGCGAGTGATTACTGAACGCCCCCAGCTGAAGGACACCAGATGGGAAGGTTTCAATATCAGGTCCTTGCTGTGCTGACAGTCTGTTGTTCAGACTATAATTTCCACTTTGCATCCATGGCTTGCTTTCTTCTTCCTTGGAATTAGTAGCAAATTCTCAAGAGTTTTTTTTATAATGAGCACTATCCACAGCTCAATTATTTTCTAAAAACACATGCACCCCTCAATAAAATGAAAGGCCAGGTGTTCACCTGGGTCGCATTGTAAAGTCTATCGATTCGAAAACCATCTTCGGAAGAACATGCCCAGAATAGATGAGGAATCCTTCAAATCCGTGCCAATTTGATCCTTGTTCTTCAAGACATCTGTGAATTGTCCAAGGTCCCCTGGAAGCAGAAGGGGAAAAAAAGTTTTGTTTCTAACTGGCCGCACAGTATGTAAATTAAATGACATCATCTAAAACCTAAGATCAATGAATTTTAGTCTTCATCACATGAGGTGAACAGCAACGGCTGTAGCATTGAGCTAAACTAACAAAACGTGTGTTTCTTGAATGAATGTGCTATCAGAAACAAAGATTTTCAGGTTCTGAAAAAACATTGATTTTACCTCTTAAATGGCACTTTGATTTTGTACTACAACTGTCCATTGTAAAAGAACGAATACACCTCAATGTGTTTTACATCAAGCTGAAACAATTCTTTCTATGTAGCAGTTTTCTAAACAGACAAGCAATTGATGGAGGAAGTAAATGAGACCTGCAAGTGTTGGCTCTTAATTATCCCATTGTAATCTATAAGGACTTTTAGGAAAATAAAGATTTCGGTCTGAGAAAGCTAGGAGTAGGCCGCCTGTTGGTCATTTACAAGCAACACAACTACAACTGGTTTCAAGCCCCAGAATCTAATTTGCATGGTACCAACCAAGCACTAGAGCAGAAAAAAGTCAAAGGCCTCACCAAGACAGCATTTCTAAGTTATAGAGCATTTTGGTGATGTGAAGGATGCCAGTTTATCATTGGAAATTACCTCTCTTTGGCAAGTGGTAGAAGGTGCAAACCCAAAGTTGGAGGTAAAAAAAAAAAAGCTACTGCTAGCAGCTGAAAAGAAACAAAACGAATTTTAAGTGCCTCTGAACAAAGGGTTTAACGAGTTACTATGTAAATCTGTGAATTCTCTCGGTCTACTCTATCCAGCATCATTATAGCTATGTTTACATTTTGAAGCAAGATCTACGGTAATCCTGTCAGCCGGCATAAAAGGGTGACTTCAAGGTGACTGTAGTGGCAAAGATCCAGGAGTTTGGGAATAACATTTCTCCTATTAGTAGTTGACACCTACTTCTTTTCTGTAACCAGGAAGTATAATTCAGAGAAAAAGGAAATAACTACATCCTGCATGGCCACCAAAAATAAAATCTATTATTATACACAAAAACGGTATGAAGTGGTGTAGATCACATTACATAGAAAAACGCCTTTTAGAGAAAAAACACACACGTCTGGTTGAGCTTGTATTTACCAAATTAGCTACTTATGGTAGCTTACAACACGTACACCCTGTATTAAGTTTTTCTGTACAGGTTACTATGAGGTGATCTCAGCAGTCATTTACAACCCTTTTTGACAAATGTGAATTTAGAGCTTTGTTAATTTTACTGGGAAAAAACATAAATCAAGCAATCGGACCCTTATGTTGGAATGTCAAACTAATTTCTTTAACCTGCTGTTTGTTGCACTTACTTGCAGGACATTTTTTTTATTTTAAAATGATGTTCAACTAATCAAGCAATTTCACAGAAACACACTCCTGTGTACTGACTACCTGAATGGGCCAAAATGCTGAGTCTGCAGTGAAACTTCACAAGATGATCCATCAGATTAGCAAACAGTGTTAAGAGCACAGAGATGAAGAATTATGACTAAGAGTAAGTTCAGAATGTTCACTCCACCAGGAATGGTGTTCAGTTTCACTGGCTGGAGACAACTGGCTCAAATCGGGAAGTGGTTAAACTATCTTTTAAGCCCTTACACATTTAGTCAATATGTTGTGGTTGGTCTCTAATCCTAAAGTTCAGTCCCTACTGGTAACTGCAGAACCACTGGGGTCGAATGAGTGTCTCCAGTCCCATGTTTGTTCCTACCCATTAAAATTTAAAATGTGGTCTGCTGGTTGCTAGAACAGGTCCTATAAGTAACTATCCCGAGGCATGCCAGAGTGGGTTGCAATCCACTGCTACACATGTTACCTTTTGAAAACATTACAACAGGTTAGGTTGTTTGCTGGCTTTGTCCAATACTGTTGCATACTGAATCTTGGTTAAATGAACCTGGTGACCACAGGAGATCCACAAGACGACTGTTCGCTCCTTGACACCATCATTATTTTCATCCTGGTGGGGTCCTTGTTTGAGAGGTTGGATATTGTTTTTTAGTAAGATTTTTGATTTTGTATCTACACAAATCTAATATCAACAAATGAGGCTTCAGCCCACTTAGTTTTCCAATTGAACCCAGAGTGCTAGACATAGTGCAAGATTGTTACCTCTCATCATTTTATCTGCCACACAGGATCCATTAACTGGATGTCCAAAGACTATTATTAAACACTATACACTATAAGACCAAACAAATTTGCACATTCCAGTATGATCCGAGCACTTCACCATAACATAATACATAGTATAGAAGAGTGGTTCTTAACCTTTTGACTTCTGTGGATCCCCACTTAATCATTACTGGAACCTGGGGACTCCAAGCAAATTATTATTGGAATCTGGGGTCCCTTATTGAGTCATTACTGGAAGCTGTGGACCCGACTGACACATTTTCAGTGATTTGAATTGCAAAACAATACACACAAAAATACAGAAACAAGCGTTTATCAAACAATATTTTATTCATAAAATGTAAACATTCAGAGAATGTTTTAAAATGTATGATTTTATATTTTGCTTCTTTATTCATAAATACTTTATTAATCTGTTAGTATTTAATTTAAGCAGCAGCGGATCCCCAGAGTATGCTTTGCAGACCGCCAGGGTTCCGTGGACCACCAGTTAAGAATACTGCTACAGAAACCAGTTTCCTACAATTAAACACTGTAAAAACCTTCAAGGCCACATTTTGGCCTCAGAAGGCTATAGCACCTTCTGCTTTTCTATAGCTTTTCATTAACTGCTCTTTAGCTTACCTATAAATAAAAGCCTATTGTTTCTAAAGATTGAGCACTGACTGTACAGTGTGTTTATAGGATGTCAGTCAAAGTGTTGTGCTATAGCTGAGTTTCTAACCACTACCAGACTGTTTGACTTTGAAGCCCCCAGAGAGCAAGTGCACAAAATGGAGTAACTTGGATATCAAACTGGAGTACAGTGTTATAGGTGACCCATAGTGCAGTGGCATTGGTGGCTGGTGACTCATGGTCAATATTTGTGTGCTGTTTTGGAGCACTATCTGAAATGAGGGGGTGGGGTTTTTAAGTAACTATTTTCAGGTCTGGCATTAGCCAAGACCTTTTGATTTTACTGTAGAATATACTCCTTTATAATCTATTCCTCCACCGTCTGTTATTGTCTCATTCACATTTTTCTTCTACGGCATAGAGCATGGGGCAATAGGTCTGCCCACTTAAGCCACTTTTAATTTGTGAATGACAGTATTCTTCCTTTTCAAAAGGAGCACATCCACATAAAAAGTAGTTCCTCTAAAACTTAGTGACTGCTACAGCCATATGTGCTTTTTAATAATGAGTGTTTCTGAGACAAAAAAAAGACGTTTTGCTTTTAGCCAAAGCGCTGCTCCTCATTTATTCCGCCCTCTAAATTAGCAGCCGGTTCAACCCATTTTATTGTCTCATTTGTGTTTTTCCAATGTAGCTCTCAAACTAGAAGTATGCTCTTTTTTACCCCACTTCCTATTCTTCTAAGATTGCACCCATAATAGCTGAACGCACTACGCTTCTTTCACCAGTTGCCCTTTTTAAGCATTTCTGCCCTGGGCCATTCCATTTTGGTCTCTGCGGTTCTTTCACTGTGTTCTACTAATCATGAACCCAGGTAAGCACTCGCACACCAAAGCTTTCACAATGCTTCTGGTATTAGTTTTGGTGCATGTACACAGGCACTCTATTCTTGTCCAATCCAGTTGAACACGGTTAGGTGAGGACTGTAAAGTGGTTGGTTTATATGCATCTTCTTTTTCATCAAACACCATTTGGTGTAATTTCTCTGTGTGGCAGCATTTTTAAGCATATCCTGTGACTGAGCAGCTTACCTCCGTTTTGTGATCTTAAAGAATCCTTACCATGCACTTGGGTATATTTAGGCATGGTCTTTAGTATCAGCCTTTACTGTCACATCTAACAACACTGTTTTACATTTCTTTGGCACAGTCGTATATTAGTTGCTCTGGATCACGCCGTGTTTATATTTTGTCTTTGTAGCTTCTGGCTGCACAGTAGAAATCATTTTCATGGTCTACCCTCTTTTCTTTAGGTTATAGGCAACTTTTATCTAGTACTTCTACGCCACTAGGTAACTAAGGATGGAAGATGGTTCTAGAGAAGTCCCTATGTTCCCCTAATCCTAAGAATTCATGATGTCCTTCTCCTGGCTAGTCTTCTCCGGATTGGTTCTTACTAGTCTAATATATGTTGTGTATTGAGCTCGGCCATAGCCCTTTGATACTGAAGATAGGCTCACCATAGGCTAAAACGGTCTGGTCGAGTTTTACCCATGAAACGGGAAGCTAATCTGGACAAAAGGTATGGCCTATAGAATTCCACCCCCCCCAACACACACTAACACACACACACCTCCCGATACAAAGATATCAGGAAAATAAACTAGGTTTGGAAAGGCAGGCATGTCCGAAATTAACCGAACCTTCAAAAAGGTTAAAAGGTCGCAAACACCTGGGTTCTAAATTGCTCAACACCATTTAATGTGCTACTTAAGAACCACACAGCTCCCAACATTTACAAACATTCATACCTCATACAACTCCCAGACACGATGAGTACAAGAGACTCCTGAGATGAGGACAGAACAAACCTTTCATCCCAGGAGAGCTAGCGGGCAGTTCCCCCTACAGGGATAATGTTAAAAAGGACCATGCCACTGGATTAGAATCATGCTTGCACCAAAGCCAGTCATCTCATAACATGGGTTCAAGAGGTAATAGCTATATCCTCGGTCA
This sequence comes from Pleurodeles waltl, assembly GCF_031143425.1. Lineage (NCBI taxonomy): Eukaryota > Metazoa > Chordata > Amphibia > Caudata > Salamandridae > Pleurodeles > Pleurodeles waltl. The sequence continues at coordinate 239,554,794 of NC_090451.1, forward strand.
CAAAGAGAGTACACTTTGAGTGCCTCACCCTTTTTGTTTTTAAAGCTCTGCTCTTACAAAGACAAATTACCTCCAACAATGGGTTAGCATGACTGTAGAGCTCAGTGGAGGAGGACAGTGATGTTCAGAAAACATTACAGAGCAGGATGGCATTACTGAGGCTATCTCATAATAGTACCATTTTCCAATACCCTCCATTGATGTATAAATATCCCTGCAAGCAAAAAGGTGTAATTAATTTTTTTGAGGATCAATTATATTTTTGGAGGTAGAGTGTACATTTTTGAGATACCCACCTTTGCATAAAATGCCTGTTGTCTTGCTGCTTGTATATTTCTCTGCAAGATTGTAAAAGCACACATCCTAACATGACCTAGAAAAGCCATCCCTCTGTCCTTTCAGGCTTTTCAGACCTGCCTTGTTTTTATCCACAAGAAACATGAGGTGAGTCCACAGAATGTGCTCTTTCATTTCATTTTGCAACAGATACAAGGCTCAAATGCTTAGTAGCTTCACCAAAGCGCCCATATCATTCCAAAATATGGGCAAAGGGCAATCCGCAACAGCATTCCAAAAAAATAAATAAATAAAATAATCAGCAGCACAGGGTACAGCACTCAGTAGGGAAGATAAACTAATCTCTCATCTGTAAAATCACACCAGTGCCCCATGATTAGGTTCTTGCCTTCTTTATATTGTGGAACGTAAAGTATAAAGCCATAGGGGCTCAGTGTTTGTAGAACTAGGCAGTTATTTGCAGAATGAGTGGTGAACAGTGAAGACAGGCTTTAAGTCTGCAAACGATGGGTGTATCTGCAGGCTGTATCCCTCCAGTGTGGACATGTAAAATTCTTGCCCTTTATTCCCTTGGGATACAACCTAATACTGTAGTTGTCTGGAGGCAACAGAAGAATCACAATATAGGTCCCTTTAAGCTGTCTTGCTCATGTGTTGCCTCCTCCACCGCATGGCTCTGTGTTCCTCTCTTACTCATGTGCTTCTCCCCTAGTCCGCCTGTGTTGCCTTCTTGCCCAAGTGCTTACTCCGCACCAGCTCCATGTTCCTCTCTTTCACTTCCACATCCCGTGCTGCTTTCGCCTGTCCACTTTAAAGACCAACCAACCCACTCGCTCCCCTGCGTTACTTCTGTCCATCAACCCATGTTGCTTCCACCTCCTAGTCATGTTGCTTCCAACCCTCCACTTTAAAATAAAAGTATAAACAACTGGTACAGTGGGCAACCCACCCACTGTAGAGACTTGAGAGACTGTGGCTTTGCACTCCCCAGGATGGTACAGTGGGCAATCCACCCACTGTAGAGACTTGAGAGACTGTGGCTTTGCACTCCCCAGGATACATCAATGGGCATGGAGCCCCCTCGTGGATCTGGCGTGGTGCACTCATCCGGCTGAGGTGCCCCCCCTTTCCTTCCCCCTGAGGTGCCTGTTGTATTTCTATCTGATGCCCCTGCAGTGTTCTCTCCGTTTTGATCAGGTATCTAGTGTGGGCCTCGCCCATGCATTTTGGGCCCAGTGGTCCACGGACAATGAATGGTGCATTACCTGCACTACTAATCATGGTGTATATTTTGTTTAATGTGTGTGTATATATATATGTATATATTTGGTTACTGTATTTTGATATATTACAATGGTTCCACTCATTTCCCTTTGTCTTTGCATTCTTCCGGGGGGGTTGGGGGTTGTTACTGTAATTTTTGGATATGCATTGGTGTGTGTGTTGTAGTGGGTGAGGGTCGGGGTGGGGGTTGGGATGTTGGTTGTGTGACCCTGTGTTTTTGCCTCCCCCCTCCCCTATGTCGTAGGTGCAGTACTCAACGTGGTCTTCGCCGCTGGCGTTGATGATCCTTGTATAGGAGCAGGAAGACTATCGCTGGCAGAATATGGAGTTCCGGCTCCATGGTGTCGTCGATCCTCGTGGAGTGTGTAGAGGTGAGCGTTTTCCCTTTGAAATGGCTGTTTCCGCTGTGTTTTTATCCACGGTGAATCCACCCCGGAAAAGGTGGCGGATTGGTAGGTTGTGATACTGTGGGCGGTACATTGTCCTCCACCTGTCTGTTGGTGGTGACCGCTGCGCTGTTTGTCTGTACCGCTGTGGCATCAGAGTGTTAAAGTGGTTGTCTTTGTTGGCGGTTTCCGCCACGGTCATAATTCCAATTTTTTTACCACCAGCCTGTTGGCGGTTTTACCGCCGCTTTAACACCGTCCACCAGGGTTGTAATGACCACCATAATATTTACTCTATGGGTGTGATATGGTATTATAACTCTGGCTCAAAAAACATTGTGAAAAGTGTATATATTTTGGGGATTCAGATCAGATATCCAACAGCCATTGGGCTAAAAGCGATTCAGTCTTTGCCTAACCTCGTTGTGTAGCTTCTGCAACTTACAGGACATACACCGTTCTTTAGCTGATGTGTGCTTGGCCACACCAGAAATGTGGCCCCAACCACAGCCTCGTACCAAGGATTTTGCAGTGCATCCACTCCCGATGTCTGTGTGTGTGACAGAATTGAATTTTGTTGGTGAAGCGATCGGGCTGCAGAAATGCACACTAGACGCCAGGGATTTTTTTTTGTTATGAATGAACAGGAGCAATTCTGGGGGGCAATTTATTATTGTTTTTTTCTGCCCCGTCTGGCGGCAGATCGGCCTATTTGAATTAGGCCCATCTGCAGCCACTAGACGCCAGGGATTTTTTTTCTTATGTTATGAATGAAGGGGAGCGATCCCTTGATCAAGGGTCGCTCCCCTGGGGGCAGAAAGCCTACTAGATGCCAGTGGATTAAAAAAAAAATAGTGGGGTGGTGGCTACCAACCAGTATGGCATGGTTATGGCCCCCCAACTGAAGGGGGTAACAGTCTTTCAAATCTCCCTCGCACACTAAAACATCTTATCCCACAGCAAGCAAGAGGACATTTGATTATTTGGGGTTTTGGTTTTGCATTTGGGCCATGAGAGCTTGTCTAACTGTCAAAATTGTCCCACTTGAAATGGTGAGGACTGCACTTTTTGGACTTTGGGACGCTGCCATGTAGAAAAATCTACTAGACCTAGACACATCTGAGAACTAAACATCTGGGTGGTGTGCTTCACATGCACCCCACACTATTTTGTTACCCTCAATGCCCTGCAAACCTCCAACTTTGCTTGAAATCACACATTTTCCCCACATTTTTGTGAATGAACCTTCCGGAATCTGCAGGAATCCACAAAATTCCTGTCACCCAGCATTGTCCCATCTATTGCTGGGTGAAAAATTCTGCCCCGCTTAACAGCTTAAAAACGTTTTTATTCAAACTGCCCTTTTGGACCCGCTTTAGTTCCCCCTCATTTTCAAACTTATTTTTGGCTCTTCCCTGTCACAGGCATGTGGCTCACCTAGTGAGGTATCATTTTTACCGGGAGACTGAGGGGGGTGTTGGGTGGTAGGGAATTTGTGCTGGTGCGGTGCTCCCACACATAAATGTGGGAAAAATGTGATTTTATAGCTAAATTTGATGTTTGCTGAGGATTCTGGGTAAGAAAACACTGGGGGATCCACACAAGTCACACCTCCCTGGGCTCCTTCGGGTGTCTAGTTTTCAGAAATGTTTGGGTTTGGTGTGTTTTCCTAGATGGCTGCTGAGCCCACAACCAAAAATGCAGGTGCCCCCACAAAAACGGGTAGTTTAGTATTCGATAATTTTGATGTGTCCACATAGTGTTTTGGGGCATTTCCTGTCACGGACACTAGGCCTATCCACACAAGTGTGATACCATTCTTATCCGGAGATCTGGGGGAACGCTGGATTGAAGGACGTTTGTGGCTCCCCTCAGATTGCAGAACTTTGCAGCACCCAAATGTGAGGAAAAGTGGGGTTTTGTGCCATATTTTGAGGTTTGCTAAGAATTCTGGGTAACAGAACCTGGTGAGAGCACCACAAGTTACCCATTCATGGTTCCCCTAGGTGTCTAGTTTTCAGAAATGTCCAGATGTGCTATGTTTTCCTAGGTGCCGGATGAGCTAGAGGCCAAAATCCACAGCTATGCACTTTGCAAAAAACAGGTCAGTTTTCTTTAGGAAAATGTGATGTGTCCATGTTGTGTTTTGGGGCATTCATTCCCTGTTGCGGGCACTAGGCATACCCACAGAAGTGAGGTACCATTTTTATCGAGAGACTTGGGGAAACACAGAATAGAAAAACAAGTGTTATTGCCCCTTGTTTCTCTCTACATTTTTTCGTTCCAAATGTAAGACAGTGTGTAAAAACAACATCTATTTGAGAAATGCCCTGTAATTCACATGCTAGTATGGGCAACCCACAATGCAGGGATGTGCAAATAACCACTGCTTCTCAACACCTTATCTTGTGCCAATTTTGGAAATACAAAGGTTTCCTTGATACCTATTTTTCACTCTTTACATTTCACCAAAAGAATTGCTCTATACCCGGTATACAATGAAAACCCATTGCAAGGTGCAGCTCCTTTATTGGCTCTGGGTGCCTAGGGGTCTTGATGAACCTACAAGCCCTATATACCCCCGCAACCAGAAGAGTCCGGCAGACGTAATGGTATATTGCTTTTGAAAATTTGACTTGGCACGAAAAAGTTACAGAGTAAAACGTGGAGAGAAATGGCTTTTTTTTTTTTTTTACCTCAATTTTAATATCTATTTATTTTAGCTGTTATTTTCTGTAAGAAAACCTTGTAGGAGCTACACAAATGACTGCTGAATTAAGAATGTTGTCTACTTTTCAGAAATGTTTAGCTTTCCGGGATCCAGCATTGGTTTCACACCCATTTCTGTCACTAACTGGAAGGAGGCTAAAAGCACAACATTTTTTTTAAATGGGGTATGTCCCAGTAAAATGCCAAACTTGTGTAAAAAAAAAAGTGTTTTTCTGATTCAAGTCTGCCTGTTCCTGAAAGCTGGGAAGGGTTTAGAATTGCAAACCCGTTGTTGATGCCATATTCAGGGGAAAAACCACAAGCCGCCTTCTGCAGCCCATTTTTTCCCATTTTTTGAAAAATACATTTTAGCTGTATTTTGGCTAATTTCTTGGTCTCCTCCAGGAGAACCCACAAACTCTGGGTACCTCCAGAATCCCTAGGATGTTGGAAAAAAAGGACGCATATTTGGCGTGGGTAGCTTATGTGGACAAAACATTATGAGGGCCTAAGCACGAACTGTCCCAAATAGCCAAAAAAAGGCTTGGCACCTGATGGGGGGATAAGGCCTGGCAGCGAAAGGGTTAAGGTTTGCATTATGTGTACTGGAAAAGTTTTTTTGTTTTTTTTTTTAAACAAAAAGTAGTGCAACTGTTATTCAAAGTTGAAAAAGATTGGTGACATCGTTCTCAATATACCCTGCCTCTTCAGCCACTGAGGTCATCCAAAAGCCATTTACATGCAGGAGGAGGCTTTGTTTGTTCAGGCTTATGTACCTCATGGTTTTATGTAGTATTTAGAGATAGCCTGGCTGAGATTTCTGTGCTGTGAGGGCAGCCACGGCAGGGCCTCGCCTTCAGACACTGCCGGGTTGCTGATCGGGCATTATTTTTAATGCCCTCACTTTGCAAAATTCTTTGTATTGAGAAAGTAAACTCTCAAAGTGGGATTTTGTTTTTTCGAAAAAAAACATTGGTGGCTTTAAGCATAGTTCGATTTCTCTCTGTGTGTGGGGGCCATTATGCATATTCCCTGCCTGTATCCACCATGTCTTGGCCAGTGAAAAAGATTGATGGTAGACCACTCTCAGCATGGTGGGACGAACATCATTGTGACTTGGAAGCCCCTTGGCAGATGAGACACAAGATCAGAGGTTTACATCAGAAGAGCCGGCAGAGGCTCCAGCGTTGTAAACATGGCACTTCCACCAACTCTGAACAAAGCAAGGGAGCAGCGAGTTTAGTGGGGCAGAAGTTCTGCAGAGTTAGTTTTAAATAGCCATTTATGAGGGTCATTATATCAAGATCTCCCAATGGACATTACTGAAAAGGTCATTTTTTAGTTACATTGGACACTGATGCTTACAGAACAGTAGCTGTCAGCTAACAGCAGGCATTAGCAGAACATCCAACGCCACGAAGAATTACATTATATACCATGAATTTTCCATCCGCTCGGAGTTTGTTCATACGATCAAAGTATGTTGTTAAACTATAAATGTGAACAATGAAAGGAAATATATGGAAACATCTGCATGACTGTAGTTTATAAGTGCTTACTGATTGCAGGGGTTTTTATTAAAAAAATAACCTCACAAATGTATCTTCAGTATGGATCAACAATGAGCATATTGTAACTGATCAACAGAGGTGACACGTTTTTTAAATCTACTGCATGGGTAACATTTCTGTGGGGCATGTTGTCATATTTACCATCTAGTTTGACTATTAGTACAGTCCATTCTTCATGTGGTATGGGTGTGCCCATCGCTCTTTGCTGTGTGGCTATAGCTGCGACCTCTGCACCAGCCCACTTTCGCACATTTAACAGCCATTCCTCGAGCACGAGCTACAAATCTGTTTACTTCTAGAGAGCTTTATCAAGGAAACAGAATTCTAGGAGCACCTGTAAATGCATTCCCGTGACTCATTAATTTTAAGAATGATATGGAACCAGTACTCTTGTACAACAACACATTCCCACACCATGTGGTAAGTCAGCATGAGCTGACATGCGACGTGGGTAAGTATCTGACGTCCCTGGATATATCCTGGCTGTGGGTTACCTGGCGAGCTCGATCTGGTGGACATAATCAAGCTGTGAGTATTTAAGGCGTTGATTTGTGCTTACTCTCTTCACACGTTCTAATATACTTGACCATGCCTCATCTATCAGTTGGGTTAGCAGATTAACTCCCCACTGTGATTTTATCTGATGTGTATCAAGGTAAAAGACAGGCACCTGAGATTTACACCAAACCAATCCCAGTCCTCCGATGAGAGTCTGTCTTGGAGGAGACACACCCGACTTTCCCCAGTTACTCTTCAAACCAGAAACTTGGGCAGAATCCAGTAATGCGTCTTTCACCATAGTGGCATGTGCTAAGGGGTCTCTGAGGAATAAATAAATATGCACCATCTGCATACAATGAAGTAATATGGTGCCAACCACAAAGGGTTATTACTTAGTCTTTAGCTTTTGTGTGCAGATGACATTTGTCTTGTAGCACTGCAGAATATTGGTGGTGCTCATGCTCTGCCAAACTCTTAATGAAACTCTTAGTTTCACCTCTGCCTTTGCTTCTAGTCCCCTTTGGACCGGGCAGCACGCAGTATATAGCGCTAAAGAAAACACCAAGAATAGACTGAGCAAACAGCAAAGCATCATTTTATAAAGAGATTAGGACAGGCTGGTAGTAAGTTCGGCAGTTCTGGCCAAAGGTAAGGGGAATAGAAACAGGTCCGTAAACCTTCATCTTTGTAGCTAAAATATATACTGTTTTGCATTTAGCAAACCACAAACATGTATGTGTACATACACACTCACCAGAATTTGAAAGTAACAACTCAGGCATTACAAATGTTCGCTTACTGCTTTTAAGACCCCATTTTCAAATTCTGTTTCTCAGACCGCCAACCCATGAGCCCTTCTGTCAGTCAGTCTACAATGTCACCAACCTGCCCTTTGTCAAAATGACTATTCCCCATCTAAAGTTGTTTGTGACAATTCGGCCTTTGTTCTGTAAAAAAATAAATCAAGACCATTCATGTTTTCCCCAACTTACGGTTTTCATTCTTTCTTTTGAAGAAGAATTACAAGCTTTGCCCGTTTTGTCATTCCTAAAACATTTCTCCAATGATTAAGGAAAAGGAGACAGTTTACTCCTTGTTTATCACCCTAAAGTCGAGCTCCACAGATGAAATATGCCCAGTCTGGACTTTAAATGTTTACACCTACCTTTACTTCATGCTTAACACCTGTTTTCATCAGGCACTGTCCCTAGTGGAAAGTAGAAAGGGGTAGTCAGACCCCTTTTTATAGAAGAAGTCAAATCTGAGCCACGTGGCAAAAGCCAACTAAAGGCTCATCCTTCTTTAGTCAGCTGCCACTAAAATTGGTGAGATATTCTGTCTCGCCAGCTTTCTAAACATGTTAAAGAGCGCCAGTTACTTGAAGCTAGCCAGATGAGTTTCAGACCTGGTTTAGGCACTGAGACTGCCCATGTGGCTAAACTGATTGATCTTGGTGAAGACTACCGTAATGACATTTCCACCTGCCTCATTTTGCTGTTCGCAATTGTGTGGTCCTGCTACCTCCAAATGAGGAACTCGAAGAAAACACTTTTTATTCTGTGCCACATGAAAACTTGAGTTGTTAATGCTACCATTATTTCTACACTGACCCATTTCAGTACTTGCTACATTTGTCTTCCTTAGTAAGCTATTTACATGATTCAAAGCATTCAGAATATGAATATGGCATCAATACTTGTCACCAATGGCCAGATTTCTCAAGCATTCTTCAGGTCACAAACAGCCCTCTTCACAGCATCTGGCGGTTTGCAACAGAAACATGCAATTTGGTATGTATTCATCCTATATTGCGATTTGGTTTCATGTTACTGAATTGCAGTTTGGAATTGGGAATGCATACCGATTCGGTGTTTGGTAGCGGCATGTTCAGGGTGTCCCTTCCAAATACCAAATCAGAATTAGAAGTATGAATATTTTGCTACGGAACTACGGTTGCATTTGCACGTTACCACTGACTCAAAATCGGTTGTAACCCAGTCGCAAATAGGTCTCAAGGGGACCCTTTCCCCTTCGAGAATGTTTAAAACACAGTATCTGATAGAGACTTCTAGTTGGAGATTCCTTACCTTAGAATTTCCCCCAGGTGTCAGACTGGATCCGGAGATTTTGATTCGAGCAATACCCTTGCGCGTCTGTAGGGGGGTGTCGGTCGATTCCGCGGGTGTCGTAGTCGCCGTGATGACGTCGGGAGTAGTACATAGACACTGCCTTAGCGCAGTGACGTCAGTTCTTTTCTTTCTGCGCCACGCGCTGATCTGGAGATAGCTACCCTGGTCTCTTTTTGACCGACTTCGACCCTTTTGTTGAGTTTTCTGGGAGTTTTTTGATGCATCGAGGATGTCCCCGAAGACCGGTTTCAAGCCGCGTGAGGACTGTCACCACATGATGTCGGTGACAGATCAGCATCGGGTTTGTTTGTGGTGCCTGGAGCGCAACCACGACCCGAAATCGTGTTCCGAGTGCCGGGCCATGCACCCGAAGGCTTTGAGGGAGCATTCTCTTAAGCTCATGACAGCCCAGCACTCGACTACGTGTAGGTCCCGGTCTCACTCAATAGGAAGGTCTCGAGACCGTTTGCGGAGCCACCACCATTGGTCTTCCTCCAAATCTTTGGCCACGGGTAAGAAAAATAAGTAATCTAAGCGGTCCCGTCGCCCTTCGACTTCACCCCATTGCTCGGCTGATGCCACGCAGGAGGAGCATCAACGCTAAAGGCCTCCATCCTCGGAGCCTTCTTCTGGGTCCGCTCCGCGCTTCCCCGAATTTCCGGGAGCCGGAGCGATCCTCGCCCAACTTAAAGAGTTCTATGAGGCCATGCACCTCATTTTTGGGTGGACCGACCTCAATACAGTGCCTTCGGTCTCAAGGGGTTCGGGTGAGGGGCTTTTGGGTCGACACCACCTCTGTCCTCGATGGGGCCTCGATGGGAACCAGGGGTTTCCACATCTGGGCCCCTTTTACCATTCAATGAAGCCCTCACCGATGTCCCTTTTGGGTAGTTGGTCCAAACCCAACACAGGGGCTCCTGTGAATAGGACTATTGCACAGCGCCATCGTCCCGCCCCAAACGACCTAAAAATTCCTGTCCCAACACCCCACGCCTGAGAGTCTTGTCATCCAGGCTTCCTCTTCCTCAGGCGCATTCCCTTCCGCACCCCCGGATAGGGAATCAAAAAGGCTGGAACAATTTGGGAAGAAGATGTTTTCTTCCTCCATTCTCGTGCCACGGTCCGTGAACTCTGCATGCCTTTTGGGCCGGTATACCAACTGTGGGATACGGTTGCGCAGCTTCTGCCGCAGATACCGGAGGAGGCCCATGCCATAATCTTCCAAGGTGTCAACGATGTGAGAGATGCGGCAAATTTCACAATCCAATGTGAACTGGACATGACCGACTCTCTGGGCAAATCGGTTGCTACAACGGTGGACTTGAGATGCCAAGCCTGGTTGCATACTTCCGTTTTTTCGGGGTATGGACATGCCCTTTAACGGCTCCCGTCTCTTTGGTGACAAAGCGGGCTATGCCTTGGAGAGACTCAAGGATTCCCGGGCTACGGCTCGGTTCCTTGGTCTTTCCGCTGCCTCTTGCCCCCAGCAGTCCACTTTTCGCCCCTTTCGTGGCCACAGAAGGGGCTCCCTGTCGCGTCCCCGACCCAGCCATCGTGCCATCCATGCTGTTCAATCCCTTGCGTGGCCAGGGACACAGAATCCCACGTGGGCATGGGACAGGGTACTAGAGGTCTGCCCAGTCCACCCCTGCCCCCACTGCAGCCTCAAAACCCTCTTAGTCCGTCCCCTCACTCCCATCCAGATGGCGGCAGGATTCGCTGTCACCTGCCCCACTGGGAATCCATCACTACGGACAGGTGGATTTTGCAGATAGTTCGAATGGGCTAGTACCTCCCTTGCAGCCCGGTTGTTGATTGCTGCCACCTTTCTCCTGCTGCAGCAGGGACTCTGAGTCCCAGGGATCTCGGCGGCTGGGGGCTGGACTAACTCGCGGCCGCTTATAGCACGCCGCGTTGTCCCGCAGCTCGGTTGTTGTTTCCTGCCACTTTTCTCCTGCTGCAACGGGGACTCGGAGTCCCAGGGATCTCGGCGGCTGGGGGCTGGACTAACTTGCGGGCACTTATAGCGCTCCGCATTGCCCCACAGCGCGGGACGTGTGCGGGCCAAGGGCAGGCCCGTCAAAGACCGTCAAGAGGCCGGGCTGGGCAATCCCTCGTGGCTTTGAGGTAGGAGTCATCCCTGAAATATATTGAAGTACTGTGCAATAAAACCCATTGAGACTCGCCACATAGCTGTCTTTTTGTAGTATCAAGTTGCTTAAATGGGGAAGCGTAAGGCAAGGAGTAGCCCGGGGGGGGTATTGCCCAGACTAAAATAACCAAATTGCATCAACCTCCCCATATTTTATCTGGCTGTGCGACTGATGAATTTGATAATTTCATTGAGGAAGTGGAGACTTTGCTGACCAAAAAAGAAAAAAGACCTCCAGAAACGACAGAAAAATGGGCTACTTACTCCTTTTTTGTCAATTAAGTCTCGCAACAAGGGAAACATCCCCAATAGTGGTGCCACTATGAGGCCATTGACAGCACAGGCTGAAGGAACAAACATAAGTGCCAGGGAATCATGTATATCCCAGGCAAGCACAGAGAACATTTTATCAGGTAGTGTGACTGTACATGATATCCCCTGTTCTAATCGCTTTTCACTACTAGAGCCCCAGGGTCAAGTAGAAGAACTGGGCTACTCTAACTCAAGTGTACGACACACAAGCCATCCCCCTTTTATTTCCCACTCTCAGGAGGATTTGATCGCCCTCGTTATGGATCTAAAATAAGAGGTGAAAGATCTGAAGACATCAATGGCAGAGGTCTTGTCCCTCCTCCGTTCCATAAGCCATCTAAGGGAAACTGCTATTGTGCACAAGCCAGAATTAAATGTTAATACTGCTTCAACCAAAGAACTCGTTTTCAGGAAGAAGACTTTATCCTGTGTAAGCAGCATTTCTGATCAGGGCATTAGAGACCCACAGATTAGTCTTATTAGTCCCTCGAGCGCAAAAATTTATTCAGGTGCTCCAATGTCTTCTCGACCATGTACCAAATTAGTATGGGAACAACCTATTGTGCAAACCTTACACCAGTCCAAGGGCAGTGGATACCCAATCTTCATGTGCAGAGTTCCATCTTTAGCCCCTAACGCCCAGGAAGATAGGGCGTCTCTTATAAATAAGGTCTCACATTGGATTCGGTACACGAGACAATGCGGTTCCATCATACATTCAGATATAATATCTGCACAGCGCTATACAGAGCTGGAGGGCCATTTGGACACAATAAAGTTAGTTTTGTCTACGCCTGAGTTGGTAAGGGGTTTATTATCTCTGGAAATGCGGAACCCCTTGCAAAGTGGCTCAAATATTTGTTTTAAAAGTTGCTGGCCTGTAGACAATTCTTCGATAAGGTTGATTTTACCTGCCTCAAATCATAGCCCACAACCTGAAAGAGAAAATTCCCTAGCCATCTCTGAGGAGACTTCTGTTCTAGCTAATAAGGAGTGTGTTTGCCAGAACGTGATGACCACTTCAAGGAGGCTAGCACAAGCACCTGTTGCCTCAGATACTGATTGACTTTTTTTTGCCTCTAATTGACCGGGATATTAGAGGACCCCTTGGTATTGCAAATTCACAGGTAGAAGGGGGGCCAGATCTACAGCTCCCTTCCTTTAGGATGAGGGGGTCTCCATCTGTTGTACTAGATACACCTATGGCCAAATCATCATCAAGGAAGATTAATGCCAGACCTTGTAGCTTGTCACCTTCGGGGAAGGTCCCTGCAACCCAGGAGAATCTAATCCCAAAGCTCCTGACATGGAACTTGGCTGGAATTTACAATAAATTAGATGATTCAGATTGGGGGGAGTTTGTTGACAAATTTGACATCTGCTTGTTCCAGGAAATTTGGTCAGCTACCAATGCTTTCAGACAAGGGTTTAATGCATTCTGCAAAGAAGCTAGACCCTCTCTGGCGGGGAGAGCGGGAGGGGGGCTTGTTATATGGACAAGGAGCTCAGATCTGGGCAACATTAGAGAAATTTCAGTAGACTCAGAGGATATTCTGGCCCTATCTATTCAACAAAAGCGAGGCTTGTCCCTGTTGTGCGTTAATGTTTATAATAGACCAGGTCCTTCTAACCAACTGACCAAAACTATCCAGGTGTTGAATGCTTTGGGGTCAGACTATATAACATCGCATTTTATTTTTGTGGCGGGGGATTTAAATGTGACACTTGAACCGAATCCTGCATTTTCTGAGATTACGCAGTTAGAGGATGCATCATGGAATATTCCCTCTTTTTCCTCTTTGTAGAAGCAGCCTAAATCAAGTAGTAGGGCTTTGCAGATTATAGACTTTATGATAACACATGGTCTTCGCCCAGGAAATGGGCGTTTCCCTTTGGTTTCTCCTGCCAAACCCACGTTTTTTTTTAGAAGGTTTTATAGTAGTACACTAGATTACGTGGTCAGTGCTGTGAGGCTATGACATATTATTCAAGATATTTGTGTAGGAAAACAGCATAACAGTGATCATGCTCCAATTTTAGTCACGTATGATGGGCTCATTGCTAAAAGAACAGACATGCAAATTATCAATGAAATTATTCCAACCTTAGTAGTTTCTTCAAATAAGCGTGCTTTGAAATGGGATTGTTTTAAAAACTCAAGAAATTTGTGGGGGATCATGCTTAATTTAGTATCAACCCATCAATTAGTGGAGGATCCTTGTATATATTTCTCCAATAAGGTCATGACTTTGCACATTGATCTCATTTCCACTTTGAAGGACCTCTTTTTTAGAACTGTTAGAGAAAATAAGTATCCAGTAGCTGGACCTCGTCATAGGTGGTTTGGCAAGGCATGCAGGGAGTCCAAGTGTAGCTTGTAAAGGCAATTAAATCTAAACATAGACTTTTGATAACTAGTGCTAGGGGTGAGTATGCACTAGCAATAAAGACCTGTAAAAACAATTGGGAAGCAGCGTTATGGCAGGATTTGTTGACAGCAGCCAAGGAGAAGCATTCAAAACGTTTTTGGTCCTTGGTGGCTTCCAATGGGCGAAATTAAAATTCTAGACCAGATTGTCACATCTCACCGGAAAATTGGGTGGCTCATTTTACGAAATTGTATGACGCCGAAATTAATAGCAGTGTTGTAATTGGATCAGACTCTCCTTCCATCAACAGCCTGACCCCATTTACATTAAATGAAACTAGAATGGCCATCATGGCCCAAAAACCTGGGAAAGCCCCTGGCCTAGATGGCATACCTGCCGATCTATATAGATCTAATCTAGGTATGTGGGGCCATTATGTCAATAACGTATCAAATGCTGTTTTGGCCAGTGGAATTTATCCCCGTTCCTGGAAGGGTGCAATTATTGTACCTATTTATTAAAAGAGGACTAGGGCTGCTCCTGTGAATTATAGACCAATTAGCCTTTTGGACAATCTCCCAAAAATATTTTGCTACCAGGTTCTGATAAGGATCAAAGAATGGCTAGAAGAGTCTCAAGTTCTTAGCGATCTCCAAGCAGGTTTTAGGCAGAAAATTAGTACAATTGATGAGATATTTAGGTTTCTTACGATCAAATAGAAGATTGTAGATCTGGATGGAGGAAACCTTTTTGTGGCCTTTGTGGATCTTAAATCTGCATTCGATCTAGTCCTGCGCTATACATTGTGGGAGGTATTGGATGGAGTCGGTTTTCCGAGCCCCTTATTAAACTTAATTAAAAGTTTATATACTGAGAGTTTAGCAAAAATGTGATGGGGAGTAAACGAGGAGGTAACAAGTGAGATCCCAATTAAAAGAGGGGTGAGGAAGGGATGTGTGTTGGCTCCTACATTGTTTTTAATCTTTATTAATACATGCATCCCTTACTTACTTGCCTGTGACAATGATGCACCAAAATTAGATGGGGCCAAGATTCTGTGTTTACTATTTGCGGATGATACTCTGTTATTATCCCAAACTGCCTCCGGCCTTGCCAACTTACTTGTGAAGTTCTCGTCCTTTTGTAAGGACTATGGCCTTGAAGTTAATACCACGAAAACTAAATACATGATTTATGGTGACAAAAAAACGAAAAATAAGGAAGACAATCTTATTGGATGGGGAAGTATTAGAGAGAGTCGCCAACTTTGATTGTCTGGGAGTCAGATTAGAGGACACACATAAATGGCAGGCCCATTTATCCAAGGCACACATGAGACTGAAACAGAACTCGGGGGTGTCTTGAGATTTGCTAATAGATCCCCTAGATTTGCAATTTCCCCCGCAATGGAAATATATAAAACAGAAGCAAGAGGGGGCGCTTAGTATGGAGCAGAGCTATGGGGGCCTGGCAATTTGAGGGACCTAGAGCTTGCCGAAAACTCATTCATGAAGGCTTTGCTTAAAATACCCACCAGTTCTCCTACGTTGCCTATCCGGATGGACCTAAATTTCGACTCCATTGCTCATATAGCCGCCTTAACACCAATACTGTATTGGATCAGGATTTGGTCTATGGATATCTTTGACCCCTATAGAACATGGCTGAATGCCCTGCTCAGTACGCATATAATAAGGAAAATCTCATGGTGCTGTCACGTTGAAAATAGTCTGACCAACTTAGGGTTGGCCCACTTTTGGACAGACCCTTATGACCTTCCAAAAAATGCGGCACAAATTGTTAAGGATGCATATTGGTTAAAATAAAAAATAGGTAAATTAGCTGAGGTGCCTTCCCTCAGTCTGACAGATAGGTTTATGTTAATTAAATGTCACTATGAATTTGAAAATTTCATGGACCTGATCCTATCCCCTCGAGCACGTGCACTTTATATCAGGTTTAGGCTGGGATCGTTACCATTACGCACTTTTACTTGTAGGTGGTCCCAACAGGATCTCCAACAAGACGTATGCCCAATGGGCTGTGGGTCATCAGAATGTATTGCTCATGTGTTATTTCATTGCCCTGCATATGCCAAACAGCGGATTCAATGGATTATACCTCTTTGCAGATCCATGGGCATTAACAATTGGTGTCTAGCCCTTAGGATCTGCAAAACGAATACTCATAGTATTATGGTATGTGCATTGGCTAGATTTTTAGATGCAGTTTGACACAAAAGAGCAAAATGTTTAGAGGCACTTCCTCATGCATTACACTAAAATAAGTTTAAGCCTGCAGACAAAAACGTATATGCTACTCTTATAGGGAATATTTGATATTAATCTTAAGATTGTTATATTTGTGTTTTTAATCTTTTCTTGTATTTTTAGTCTATTGAGTGAAGTTTTATATATTATTGCTTTTTTATGGATTCCTATTATTCTGATTATGTCTTAGAATTCAGCATTTTGCATTTTTATTGCTCCATCAGAATATTTATAGATAGAGTGTTTATATTATGGCTCTTATTTATTCCTATATGTGTATTGTAGGATGATCTTTTATGGTATGTTTATTACTGAAATAAAGCTAATGATGATGATGATGATGACCTCCCTTTCAAATCTGCCCCACCGGTCATGCCGCCATCACTCAGCCAACTTCAGGAGGACCATTTGGCACTTCTCCACCAGGAAGCTCTCTTGGCCACGGAAGCTACAGAGAAGGTCCCTGTGCCAGAAGTAGGTCCTGGTTGTTATTCGCGCTCCTTTGTGGTGCCGAAAAAGGACAAGGGCTTACATCCTATTCTAGACCTTCGGGACCTCAACTACTTCATCAAGGAGGAGAAATTCAAAATGCTCACCCTGGGTTCTGTCTGCCTTAGACCCAGGAGACTGGATGGTAGCGTTGGACTTGCAGGACGCTTATTTCCACATCCCCATCCTGCCTGCACACATACGTTACCTATGATTTGTGGTAGGTCACGAGCACTATCAGTTTACTGTGCTCATCTTTCGCCTTAACAGCGCCCCACAGGTGTTCACAAAAGTGATGGCGGTGGTTGCAGCTTATCTGCGCAGCTTAGGGGTCTCAGTCTTTCCCTACCTCGACGACTGGCTGTTGAAGGCGGACTCACCCCAGAAAGTCATCTCCCACCTTCAGACCATGGTGAGCCTCCTGCACACGCTGAGGTTTACTATCAACGTGCCGAAGTCACACCTGACTCCTGCTCAGATGCTCCCTTTCTTCGGAGCTGTTCTGGACACAGTACAGTTTCGGGCTTATCCTCCAGAAAAGTGAGTCCAAGATATTCAGGCTATGATTCCGATCTTTCCGCCTCTGTCTTGGGTTTCGGTGAGACTGACTCTGAGGCTGCTGGGCCTCGTGGCCTCCTGCATCCCACTAGTGACACATGCCAGATGGCATATGCAGGCTCTGCAGTGGGTCTTGAAGTTCCAGTGGGCGCAGCATCAGGGGAATTTCTCTGACATGGTCCAGATCTTGAAGGGGACTGCAAAAGACCTGCATTGGTGACTTTCAAATCCGCATTGGCCCCATGGCAGATCCCTCTCCCTTCCCCAACCAGATCTATCTATAGTGACAGATGCGTCGCTTCTGGGTTGGGGCAGGCACATGGGAGAGGTGGAGATCAGAGGCCTCCGGTCTCCGGTGGAGTCTGGGCTCCATATCTACCTTCTGGAGCTCCGGCCGATCAGGCTTGCGTTGAAAGCATGTCTTCCCTCTCTCAAAGGGAAAATAGTGCAGGTGTTCACGGACAATACTACTGCCATTTGGTACTGCAACAAACAGGGCAGAGTAGGGTCCTGGGCCCTTTGTCAGGAAGTACTACGCCTTTAGACATGGCTGGAACATCAGGTCATTACCCTGGTAGTTCAACATCTGGCGGGTTCTCACAACACCAGAGCGGATGAACTCAGCTGTCGATGCACAGCCGATCATGAATGGCGTCTCCATCCTGAGGTGGTGCAAGGTCTCTATCAGCAGTGGGGAGAGCCTTGGTTAGATCTATTCGCCTCCGCAGAGAATGCGCAATGTCAGCTGTTTTGCATGTTGGAGTTTCCAAGGTGGCACTCGCTCGCAGACGCTTTTAGTCTCAAGTGGAACTCCGACCTCCTTTTTTTGCCTATACCACTTCTGCCCAGAGTTCTCAAGAAGATTAGGAACAACTGGGCCCAAGTCATCTTGGTGGCTCCGGACTGTGCACGGAGAGTATGGTATCCAGAGCTATTGATTATGGCCATCGGTCCTCCACTCAGACTGCCTCTTCTGGCGGATCATGTGTCGCAGCAGCAGGGGACGGTTCTCCACCCGAACCTCCGCCTTCATGTGTGGAGATTGAGCGGCGACAGTTGATGACTTTTGATCTTCCTCCTGAAGTCTGTGATGTTATCTTGGCAGCCAGGCGTCCCTCCATCAAAACGGTATACGCCTGTCAGCATAAATTTGTGGCATGGTGCACCCACAAATCTGTTGATCCCCTCTGCCCCTCTATCTGAGGTTCTTTTGTTCATTCTTTCTTTGGCCCAGCAGGGCTCTGCTTTATGCACCATTTCGGCCTTTCTTAGGTTACCTGATCAGCCTTCACTCTTTAAATCTCCTATTGTGTGTAGATCCGTAAAAGGTCTCACCCATTTATTTCCTCCCACTCCATTTATCATGCCTCAGTGGGACCTCAATCTTGTCCTTACTTATTTAATGTGTACTCCCTTTGAGCCGATACACAATTGCCCCTTGCGGCTCCTCACTTTCAAGACTGTCTTTCTTGTTGCCATCACTTCTGTTCGCAGGGTGAGTGAGCTTCAGGCCCGTTTGTCCAAAACTCCATTCTTGTCTGCGCACCCTGACAAAGTGGTGTTGCACACTAAGGCTTCCTTCCTTCCAAAGGTTGTTACGACTTTTCATGTAGGCCAGTCCATCACCCTGCCTACTTTTTACGCACCCCCACATCCTCATGAGGGAGAGAGACTCAACCACCTGGACCCAAAAAGAACGTTGGCATTCTATCTTAATCATAGGTTGGATGATAAACTCTTTGTCAGGTATGTGGGTGCAAAGAAAGGGAAGGTGGTGCAAAAACGTACCATCTCTCGATGGGTACTTCTTTGCATCAAGATGTGCTACGCTTTGGCCAAGAAACAACCCCCTGAGGGCTTGCACGCTCATTCCACCATAGTGTAGGCTGCTTCCACTGGGTTAGCACACAGAGTTCCTGTCCTGGATATCTGCCAGGTAGCTATGTGGGCATCCCTGCACTCGTTTGCTAAACAATACTGCCTGGACAGTCAGGTCCGTCGGGACGGCTACTTTGGTTGTTCGGTCCTGCAGGACTTTCTAGGATGATCTTGGTTCGCAGCCACCTCGGAGGATGGCATTGCTTGGGTATCTATTCTAAGGTAAGGAATCAGCAACTAGAAGTCTCTATGAGATGTACAAGTTACTTACTTTCGGTAACAAAATATCTGTCAGAAACATATTCTAGTTGCAGATTCCTTACTGACTCACCCATCCTCCCCACTTGTGAGCTGATTTTAGGGACAGGGATTCCCCCTTCAGGTCCTTAGCTCTGGTGCTCCAAACTCAGTGTTCTTAGCGCCTCTGCGCTTTGGCGTGGAAAGTCGTTAAAGGAAACTGACGTCACTGCGCTGAGGCAGCGTCTATGTACTACTCCCGACGTCATCATGATGACTACGACACCAACGACGCTCGCGGAGGCGACCGACGCCACCTACTGTCGTGCAAGGGTATTGCTTGAGGAAAAATCTCCTGATTCAGTCTGACGCCTGGGGGAATCTGCAACTAGAATATGTATCTACCAGATATTTTGTTACCGAAGGTAAGTAACTTGTACTTTAAGAGAAGGCAGTGGCCCCACGGACCACTGCCTACTCTTAAAAAAAAAAAATGAAAGTTTTAATTTCTTCTTTTTGAAATCAAACTGTTTTCCCTTAAGGAAATTGTGCTGTGTTTAAAAAAAAAAAAAAAAAAGATTGCTTTATTAAAAAGCAATCGCACACACAGTGGTCTTCTGACCCTAGCAGGCCACATTCCCTGTGATGGCTGTGATTCCTAATGGTTCGCAAATTACAACAAACCTCACTAAAATGCACAAGGTAGATCTATTTGTGACTCACTACGAATCGCTAATAGAATTCAAAAGAGTTTCACACATTAGGAATACCGATTTCCTACTGTTATAACATCTGGCAGAAAAGTTCTCTTGTTTGATGTTTTAACTTTTTGGAATGCACTTCACCTGACCTTAATAAAATAGAGGACCACTCTATATTTATGAAGGCTCTTAAAATAATCTGTTTTGTTGATTATCCTCACATTTTTATGATATTGTTAGTCAGTTCAGTGCCAAAATGCTTAAGTGCATTTATTGCACTTTTTAATTAACAGCTCAACTAATATCTTCCAAATATAGGTTTTCAGTATATGTAGTGGATGCCCTCAGTCACTAACTGAAGGACTGATGTTAATTTTAGAAGAAATCAAGCAGAATTGATGGGCTGTGACTATGTCATTTGGTGAAAAAGCATTGTCACCTGAGGGATAGTTCAGGTGTCTTGTGAATCACCTATAGGGAGACCTAAAGATTACTCAGCTATGTGAAGTCTGAACATATAATTTATGTCTAACCAAAGTCATACCTCTTCCATCAAAGCAAACCCCTCTATGATCTGCTTCTCAGAGTGCACCTTAAGGCAGATGTAGAATTTGGATTGTGTATTTTTCCTCCAGGATAGTGTGTATGCAGAGGAAGTACACCAGCTCTTCGCTTGTGAAGGCGCTACATTGCGGTGCTCTGCCTCTTCAAATCTAGTGTAGTTGGGCAGCAAAATGCTCGACAAACATTATTCTGGTTTTAAACTAAGCCTGGGTCTGTCAAATGTAGAATATGCCTGCTATTATGTAGAAACACAAAAGCACTGCACAATGAAAACACTGCTGTGTGCACTATATTTTACACTGCAAACTGACTGTGAGCAGGTCTCAGGCCCATCTCCCTGTGCTGTTGCATCACTCTTGCTCCTGTCTTCTATTTGCTCTTTCCGCCGTTTTTTTTAGCACCTTCTCTCTGCTTTTCCCCCTGTTTTTTGAGTGCCTTCTCCTTGCGTCTTCCCCTTTTTTGGTGGCCTCTCTTTACCTTTCCCTCATTTTCAACGCTTTCTCCTTGTTTTTCCCCCCATTTTTTGTGTGCCTTCTCCCTGCTTTTCCCTTGTTTTCACTGCTTTCTCCTTGCTTTTTCTGCCATTTTTTGTGTGCCTTCTCCTTGCTTTTCCCTCATTCTCAACACTTTGTCCTTGCCTTTACCTATGTTTTTTGAGTGCCTTCTCCTTCCTTTCCCCTTGTTTTCACTGTTTTCTACTTGCTTTTCCCTGTTTTTGTGCAGCCTCCCCATGCAACTTCGGACCATCATCTCACTTCGGGAATTCTGAAGGGCCCTCAACACGTGGCTGTTGGAATGAGCCTCCAGGACCTGCAAGCACCTGGATACCCTGTCGGATGATTAGCCATGCTTTACAAATCCTGGTTTATTGATTGGGCCATGTTGTCTGCCTGGTTTTTCTCTTGTGTCCCATTCAGGGATGTCCCTTTTGATACCCATGCTGGACTCAAAATGTAGACATTTGGGAAAAACCTTTATAGAAAGTATGGTTATTCTCCTCAAAGGAATTTTGGAGAAACTTGTAACAAATGTTGCATCATTTAATGTACATTGACCCTGCAGCATTCAATAACAACATTGATATTTTAGTGGATTTGACACTGTGCAATGGAGGGGGTGGCTTCAAAACAGAATAGAAAGCACATTTTTTTATATTATAACATATGCTATTAATAACATAATTTCTGTTTGAGTAACTTCTTTGCAGGACTTTGCCTATCAGCCACATATTCTGTGTGTTCTGGAGATTGAATGAATATATGTATTCTTTGCATGCTAGAGCAGCATTAGTTGCAAAGTTATTTCAAGGCTATTACCTTCTTTGCCAGTACTTTATGCCTGAGAGCTTGCTTCATGGATGTAGTTCAATTATCTTATATGAGAACCACTCAAGGTGGGATGTTTTTTTACAATTTTATCTTGATTTATGATAGCACACATTCCTGGCAGAGTAATTAACAGGCAGTAATATTGCCAGTTGAGTGGGACCTACTTATTCAAACGCATGAGGAATTGAAAACATATTAGGAATCAAGCCTGTGGCTTGCCAGCTACGCATCCTGAAATCAGGTGTGTTAGCCCTCTAAGTTCAATATTCGGAGACCTCTCCATATATGCAACCTCAAACAAGTATATACTGTAATGTCCCGAAGAGCAGACTAAAAATATACCTTTGGCCAACAGTCAGACAGAGGCACCATTCTGAAGGTGGAACTAAACATTTATCCAGTATTGGATCTTTCATAGACTCACGTTCTTGAATCTTCCCCATTGTTGAAATGGGAGTCTCACGGTATCCTATAGAGCAGTATTCAACAACCACAGGGGCTACAATGAAAGTAGGCCTTTAAATCTGCTAGTCTATCCATGTCCTTTCTTAAAAATGGACCAAACCTGAACCATGACTGTAGGAAGCTGGCTCTGTATATACTATGTCAAAGTGAGAGATATTGTGCACAGAGTCTAGGGGTTCCCAAAGAGGCTTGACAGAGGCAATAATAGATAATACTAATGCTCTATTTGTGGTAGTGTGGTCGAGCCGTAGACTTATCAGAGGGTAGTGTTAAGCATTTGTTGTACACACACAGGCAATAAATGAGAACACACACTCTGACTTAACTCCGGGCCAATAGGTTTTTTATATAGAAAAATATTATTTTCTTAATTTATTTTAGAACTACAAGATTCAGATTGCAGCTATGTACATTAATTGTAAGGTACTTGGCATAGGTAAAGATAGAAACTTTGAATAAAAACTGTAATGTACACAGTTTGACATAAAATGGCAGTAAGCTATTTTAAAAGTGGACACTTCAGTATTCAACAGTTCCTGGGGAGGTAAGTACAGGTTAGTTTTTGAGGTAAGTAAAGCACTTACAAGTTCAGTTTCTGGGGCATAGGCAGCCCACAGTTGGGGGTTCAAGTCAACCCCAAACACCCAGCACCAGCAACACAGGGCCGTCAGAGGTAGAGGTCAAAGAGGGGCCCAAATAACATAGGCGCCTATGGAAACTAGAGGTGCTCCTGTTCCAGTATGCTAGCAGGTAAGTACCTGCGTCCTCGGGGAGCAGACCAGGGGAGTTTTGAAGAGCACTGTGGGGGTCCCAGACAGGCTCACAAAATACACCCTCAGCGGCACAGGGGTGACCGGATGGAGTGTGCAAACAAGGTGTCGGGTTTTGTATTGAAATCAATGGAGGCACCCGGAGTCACTCTGACGATGCAGGAAGGGCACAGGGGAGCTTCTCAGGCCAGCCACCGACTGGGCAAAGGTGGGGGACGCTTGCTGGTCACTACTGCACCGGTAGTTGGTTCCTCTCGGGCCTGGGGGCTGCGGGTGCGGTGCTTCTTCCAGGCATCGGGTTCTTTGTTACTGGGAAGTCGCACTCAGGGGTATCCTCTGGATTCTCTCTGCAGGCGTCATCGTGGGGGCGCAGGTAGGTCAGCTCAGGTGGACACATCGTTGGAGTCGCCTGGGGGTCCTCTCTGCAGTGTTAGTTTCTCTGAACACGGGCAAGAGGAGTCTGGTGCAGAGTGGTGAGGACTCACACTTCAGGAGTGAGGTGAGAGTCCCTTTAAAGATGGTTTCTTCTTGGTTCTTTGGACAGAGCCGCTGGACACATGAGTTTCTTGATCCTTTGGAGTTGCAGGGCAGTCCTCTGAGTCGGTAGAGGTCGCTGGGCCCGCAGGATGCGTCGCTGTTGCAGGTTCTTCGAATCAGGAGACAGGCCGGTAGGGCTGGGGCCAAAGCAGTTGTTGTTTTCCTTATTCTCTCTGGGGTTTTCAGGTCAGCAGTCCTCCTTCTTCTTGTTAGGTCGTCAGGAATCTGACTTCCTGGGGTCAGCTTTGCCCCTAAATACTAGATTTAGGGGTGTGTTTAGTGCTACTGTCCCTGAGGGTGGCTACTTCCTCTTTGTGCCTCCACCCTTTGGGGAGGGGGCACATCCCTAATCCTAATGGGCTAAATCCTCTATGCCAAGATGGAGGATTTTCTAAGGAAGAGATCACCTTAGCTGTGGACACCTTAGGGGCTGTCCTTGCTGGAAGGTGACTCCTCCTTGTTTTTCTCATTATCTTCTCGGACTTGCCGCCAAAAGTGGGGGCTGTGTCCAGGGGGTGGGCATTGTAACACCAGGCTTGAGCCTTTGAGGCTCACCGCCAGGTGTTACGGTTCCTGCAGGGGGAGGTGTTCAGCACCTCCACCCAAGACAGAGTGTGGCCAGAAACTAGTCTGGAAGTGTCTGGCTGGCAGAGACCGGGCAGCCTAGCACTAGCAGTTGGGCTTGCATGCAGGGGGCATCTCTAAGTTGCCCTGTGAGTGCATTTCTCAATAAATCTCACACTGGCATCAGTGTGGATCTATTGTGCTGAGAAGTTTGATACCAAACTTCCCAGTATTCAGTGTAGCCATTATGGAACTGTGGAGTTTGTGTCTGACAAACTCCTATACCATATACTCTTTATGGCTACCCTGCACTTACAATGTCTAAGAATTGACTTAGACACTGTAGAGGCATAGTGCTCATGCAGCTATGCCCTCACCTGTGGTAGAGTGCACCCTGCCTTTGGGCTGTAAGGCCTGCTAGAGGGGTGACTTACCTATGCCACAGGCAGTGGGGTTGTGGGCGTGGCACTCTGAGGGGAGTGCCATGTCGACTTAGTCTTAGGCAGTATGCATGTGCTGAGTGACGGGTCCCCAGGGTGGCATAATACATGCTGCATCCCTTAGAGACCTTCCCTGGCCACAGGGCCCTTGGTACCGTGTGCAAGGGCTTAACTGTATGCCAGGGCTGTGCCAATTGTGGAGACAAACGTACAGTTTTAGGGAAAGAACACTGGTGCTGGGGCCTGGTTAGCAGGGTCCCAGCACACTTTCAATCAAGGCTGGCATCAACAAAAGGCAAAGAGTTAGGGGGTAACCAAACCAACAGTGGCATTTTCTTACAATGACCAATCAGGCAACAGCACCCTCTAGAACACTCCCAGGAGAGGCTTTCTTCCTCAGATTTTCACTGCATGTCAAGTGTGAAGGGAGTCCCCCTGAGCTCTGCTCAGTTTTTTTCCAACAATTACTTCAAAAAGGTATTGGATTTTCATCTTTTCCAATTATGCCTGATACTAAAAGCCTCTTTCGTCCCTGCAAGACCTGTGGGAAAAAGAGTCCATGTGGATGATCCACATAAAAATTATATTTATTCAATCAATCAGTGTATGTTAAGTGTAGCTATTCACCTGTGAGGGTCTAAAGGCGCTGAGGTGTGGGGGGGCGTGGAGCGTCTATCATTGCGGTGGTTCTTCAAATATCTTCTTCAGACAGCCATGTCTTCAGCTTTTTCGTGAAGTTGAGGAGAGGTGTAGTCTGTCTGAGGTGGAGCGGTAGGGCATTCCAGGCTGTGGTGGCGAGGTATGAGAAAGCGCATCACCCTGTTATTGTTTTTCTGATGCAGGGTACTTCGGCGAGAGAGAGCTGGGCTGAGCATAGGGTCCTGTGGGATACGTGGAGGTTGAGTGTCCTGTTCAGATAGGCTGGTCCGGTGTTGTGGAGGGCTTTGCATGCGTGGATGAGGATCTTGGTGATTCTTTTCTCTATGGGTGGGCCATTGTAGCATGCGCAGGTGTTTGGAGATGTGACAGTGTTGGGGTAGGTCGAGGACCAGTCTGGCGGAGGCGTTCTTTATGTTCTGTAGTTTGCAGGTGAGTTTCTTGTTGATTCCGGCATAGAGCGCCTTGCCGCAGTCCAGTCTGCTGGTAACGAGGGCATGTGTGACAGTCTTTGGGTCTTGCCTTCATCCTACTCATAAGGCAAAGGAATGTAAAATCTGTTGTACTTTTCCACCTATGACTTTGAGAGATAGAGAAGGCAGATTGTTACTGTGGCTAAAGAAAACTAAAGCCCAAAAAACATCTTCTGATGAAGATAGTGACTCTGCGCCTAAGTCACATA
Organism: Pleurodeles waltl; assembly: GCF_031143425.1. NCBI lineage: Eukaryota > Metazoa > Chordata > Amphibia > Caudata > Salamandridae > Pleurodeles > Pleurodeles waltl. The sequence continues at coordinate 239,580,644 of NC_090451.1, forward strand.
AGATGGCTAGATCTTTGGAGGGCACTTCTGAGGATAGCAGAAACCCCTTAAAATTCACCACCAGTCAAGGGACTCTAAGAAAAAATAAAATTAAAAACACTCCTCTACAGAAGTAGCTTCATCTGCTCCAGCTACTCCATGTAAGCCACAAAAGCACAAAGCTAAAGTTAACTGAGACACATCGACGACAGGAGAAATATCTCCCTTTTCAACCCCGTTGACGACAAAATCACCATAGGCGGCAGCATCCTTGACGACGATCGTCACCACAGTATCATCTGTGAGACCATCTACACTAGCAACAACGGCCACATCTTCAGTTCAGGTTCCCAGTGGGATAGGTACCCATATCGTCGATGATAACCACGGAGACGAAAAGGCGCCCCACTTCCAGTGACAACAGTTTCCCAGACGACAATGGTAAACATCATGTCAGTGCCTAAGACCTCGTCGACGAGAACACCACCATCGACAACCCGATTATCGAATGCACTACCATCGATATTACCACCGACAACACCTTCGACAAGATTAAAAATTAAGACATTCACTAAACCTACTCAGATGGGTCAGATGGGGAAGGACCTTTTGGACCAGCTCGTAGCCCTTCAGAACTCTATTTTAAGTATCAGGAAGAAGAGGAAGAATATTATGAGGGTGACCAGAGTCAGGACTTTGAGGAATACTATTGTCAACCCTTTACTCATAAGTACACGAAGCACCAACAGTACTATTTGGAACCACATTGTTCTAAGGAACATGTATTTATGCCTCGTTCTCTCGTAGAGGATCTTCAAGACATGTTATCAGACTACAGATGGCATTTCCCTCCATAGACAGGGGTACCACCATCAGCCCCTCCATGTACAGTTCCTATTCCACCATCAACTATCCCGCCTCCAGTTACGCCTAGAATGACACCACCACGTTGTGCTGTTTCTCCTCCATGAGACGATTGTTCCACATTGGAAGATGAGGCCAGGCAAGAAGGCGAACTACCTGCTCAACTAGACGACTGGGATGATTACATCATCCATACTCCAACTCTACTTCATCACCCTCTGGCTGACGCCCCTGTTGAGAACATTGGGGGATATCATTGTATTATGGAAAGGGCAGCGGAAAGATTTCACCTACCCATTACAGTGAAGCATTCTGATTGTTTCTTATATGATTTTAAGGACCAGGCACGGAAATCAGTAAGGTCCATTCCCATCATTGACCACTTATGGCAGGACGGTACTAGGATCATGAAGAACCCTGCTATGGTACTGGCAGTCCTGCCCCATATTGACAAAAAATACAGGGCCCCTGATGATTCCCCTGCATGCTTCACGGGACATCCTAGCCCGGATTTTGTAGTTTTTCAAGCTGCGCAAACAAGATCTAAAAATCCGGCATCCCCCATCTCAGTCCCACCAGATAGAGACGGACGCCGTGTTGACACTATAGGCAAAAGAATTTCCCTAATGTCAGCCATTACAGTGAGAGCTGTGTAACCGGGCGGCCGTCGCCACGGTTACACAACAATGCCCCGAACCCGACAGCCCTTACCCTGGGGGAACGACCGCGAGAATCGCTAACCCGGAAGTAGAGTCAGATTCAGATATCCGGGGATGGGATGCAAAAGGAGAGGAAGCGAGACGAGAGGCGGCGCGCGCAGGAGAGACGACAGGAGTGGAGCCAGAAGAGAGATTGAGCAGTCCGAGTCCTGGATCGAGGGCCGCAGGAGGAGACGTAGAGGAAGACTGAGAAACCGAAGACGCAGAGAAACCGAGGGATCACGATCAACGCCGCCACGTCCCTGGAGGGGCGTGGCTCTCACAGGTACGGGCGTACCTTATTGTAAAAGTCCTAACCGAGTGGATGCGGGTAGAAAGAAAGCAAGAGAAAGGGAGCGAGGAACCTGGAAGGGACCGGGAGGAGGGAAGCTAAAAGAAGTGCTTAAATTCCCCTAACAACACGTAAGGAGGTGGTGACATAAACCACTCTCCTACAATACAAATAAGAAAAGAAAAGAGAGAAAGATAGAAAATAAGGACCACGGGACGGGTGAAACACGATAAACCAATTTGCTCCCCACACCAACCCACACCCTACCCTCACCTTCCCACTAACCTATATACATTACAAACCCAAACGTCTACACTTACCTGGTTTTTCTTTCCATTTTCTTTTGGGGAACGTCATCATCCTTTTGAGAGTGGGACCGAGACAAACACGTGGAACCCCTTGGGAGAGAACAGACAAAATATAATCTTTCTACTTACCCGAGAAGAAGGCAATATCAGAGACATTTGAAAACCAGAACAGCGTATATAATTCCCCTAATCCATATTACAATAAAAGAAAAAGAGTGTTATCACTGAATTAGGTGTCTCCCTAGTTCTTTACAAAACCGTTGCGAATGAGAACCCATTACAAGCTGCTAACGCCTTGGCTATTCTGGCACAGACAGATGTGGTCCAACAACAAATCTATGCTAGATCTCATTCCAGAGGACCAAACACAGGAGGCAAAAAAGATCTTACTGCAAGACGAACTTGGTTCTTCTGAGATTAATACAGCCATGGATATCACCTCCGCAGGGTTCAGGCTGCTACTGCTGTTCTGAGGCATCAAGGTTGGCTCAAAGCCACTTCATTTCGACCGGAAGTGCAAACAAAAAATCTGGATATGGCTTATGACGTAGATAAGCTTTTTGGCAAGCACGTAGATGAGTCTCTTCTTGCCATTAAAACAGACACTGACGCCACCAAATCCCTCGCTGCTTTGCAGTATAGGAGATTGCCCTTCAGAGGTGCAAGGGGGCGAGGTTTTCCCACCTATAGAAGCTACTACCATTGCTCCCAACAGTTTCAGCCTTACCAACCTCAATATAGAACACCGGAAACGTATCGTCAACCAACTACGGCTGGTTTCTCTAAACAGGGAGCTCACCAGAGATCCTCTTATCAATCCAGAGACAGAGGGTGCAAACAATGACCCAATCCAAGTACCAGCTGCTCAACCTTTCCATCATCAAGTAGGGGCAAACATCTCGGCAACTGGAAAACTATCACCTCGGAATCAATGGGTATTGGACATAGTTACTTATGGCCCCACCTTGGAATTCACACTGAAACCACCAAACAACCCCCCAAAAAGGGGCACATTCCCCTCATCTTCACTTATTGGAAAAAGAAACCAAATTGATGCTTCACAAAGGAGCAACAGAGAAAATTCCCTTGGGTCAGAGTGGAAAAGGATTTTATTCCTGTTCTTTCCTCGTGCGAAAGAAAACATGGGAATGGAGACCTATCCTAGACCTGCAGCATCTAAACAAATACCTCCACAAGCAAACTTTCAGGTTGAGCACTCTTTCAGACATATTAAATCTCCTAAACAACTGAGACTATGACACCTCTAGACTTGGAAGTTGCATACTTCCATATCCCCATTCATCGCAAGTATCTTCGATTTGCAGTTGCTGGTACTCATTATCAGTTTTGAGTCCTTCCCTTCGGACTCAAGTCAGCTCCACTCATTTTCACCAAGTGTTTAGCCCCAGTAACAGCCGCTCACCGAAAACAAGGTCATCAGGTTTTTCCATACCTAGACGACTGGCTACTAAAAGCGTTGATTCCACAAAAAACAATCAAAGCGACAAAGGACGGCCTTATGCTCTTTAAAATGTTAGGTCTCACAGTCAATGAAAGAAAATCTTCCAAAATAACTACTCAGAGAATGATGCTTCTTGGAGCTATTCTGGACACGCAGCACAACAAAGCTTTCCTTACACAGTAACGACAAAAGTGACTGAAGTCTTTAGCCACAACACTATCAAGAAGAAAGTCCATTTCAGTGAGATTATACAAATCGCTCCTAGGTATGATGTCTTCCGCAATCAACCTAGTTCTAAATGCATGTCTCAAAATGAGACCGTTGCTAGAGGAATTACAAGTTCAGTGGAACCAATCACAAGGATAATTCGAAGATTGCATTTTCGTTATGCCAACGATGATAAAGGCATTGGACTGGTGGGCTCACCAATCTCATATTTCTCAAGGCCTCTTATATGCCGTTAGTCCTAGAGTGTATAATTGCAACAGATGCTTCAATGGAAGGATGGGGATGTCATTTCCAAGATCTGAAATCCAGGGGAAGTGGTCAAACCAACAAAAGCTAATGCACATCGACAGCTTGGAACTCAAGGCCATCTTCCTCACATTGCAGGCCTTCCTCCCAAGGATACAAGGCTCTCAAGTACTGGTGCAGAAATCCTTAACGCTCTCACAAGAAGCCCAGGAGCTATGGAACTGGCTAACAAGCCACAACATCTCCTTGAAGATCAAACACATCTCAGGAGTGAACAACACATTAGCAGATGCACTCAGCAGAGCCAAGAGCGATTGTCGTGAATGGGAATGGAATCAAACCCAACTAGACAAAATATTCGCAACATTGGGGAGACCAATTCTAGATCTTTTTACAACAAACAGGAATACCAAATGTCAATTTTACGCAAGTTGATATCCCCTTCCAGGGTCTTGGGGGAATGCCCTTTCGATGCAATGGTCCAGGATCTATGCATACACTTTTCCCCATCCCATAGAGTCTCAAGGTCATCGCCTAGATGAAGGCGGAAACCTGTCACCTAATACTAATCGCTCCCAAATGGCCCAGGGAGTTCTGGTACGCAGAACTTCTCCTGATGTCAGAAGCCACAGCAATGCGCTTCCCACCAACTCCAATGCTACTATCAATGCACCACGGGGAGTTGCATCCAGATCCAACATCACTGCACTTGCATGCATGGCTCCTGAATTCCATGAGTTCCAACATCTGAAGATCACTCCAGAATTTTGAGACATACTTTCTAAAGTGAGAGCGGACAGTACAAACAAAACATATCAACTTAAATGGAAGCGGTTCTGTTATTGGTGTCAACAAAATAGCTTGCAACCGTTTGAGGTCTCTCCAGAACAAACATTACCTTATCTGCTAATGCTTGCAAAATCCGGGCTTGTGCACTTAGCAGCAATTTCGACATAGATGTTCTTCAGACGCGGCCTCCCTTTGTTCATCACAACTAATTAAGTAATTCAAGAGAGGTTTATTCAGGGCTTTTCCTCCAGTAATGTTGCCCCCTCCAGAATGGCACCTTAATGTTGTTCTCCCACAATTAATGAAATCCACAAGGCAGACCTCAAGTTTCTTACGTGGAAGGTTGCTTTCCTACTAGCAATCACTGCCACCAGAAGAGTCAGTGAAATCCAAGCTTTCACTACACAAAAACCTTTTCTATGTTTTTCTAACGATTTCCTCATTCTCAAAACAAATCCAAAATGTATTCCTAAAGTTCCTTCTCAGTGTCATTTCAGTCAACCAGTTATTCTCCGAACATATTTCCCCAATCCAAGATCACCACCAGGAAAATCCCTCCACACGTTGTATGTAAAGTGATGTCTTAAGTTCTTTCTCCAACGCACTAAGAGTTTTCGCAAGTGTGTTCAATTATTACTGTCCTATGGAACTGGGTGACAGGGCACTGCAGTAACCAAGACAACGATGACAGGATGGCTATCAGCAACTATCCAGTTCTGTCATTCGGCAGCAGGAAAACCTCTAGAAAGGCAGCACAGAGCACATTCAACAAGGTCAATATCTACCTCTGCTGCTCTGTTTGCTGGAGTTCCATTAGAACAAATATGCTGTGCTGCTACTTGGAAGAGTACCCACTCGTTCATGAAGCATTACTGCCTCCAGATGGCGTAGGACTGCTTGACCCACGTATGCATCAGTTCCACTAAGATGATCCTCTATGGTAATGGAGAATTTTGTTTCCAATACTGGTGATTATTAATATTATTATTAATATTATCAATATTATCAAGTCGAGCATCTCTAGATAAAGTTTTGTGTTTCTGTAATTACATTATATACGTTATGATATATGATGTAGAAAATGCTCTCATACCCACCATCCGCTATGATTTCTTGTTCTACATGGCTAATACTGCTTGTTATTCTGATTCAAGCATGTGAATCTATGAAAGAGCCAATACTGGATAAGAAAACTAGTTACTTACCTGTAACTGCAGTTATCCAGTATTGGTATCTTTCATAGATTTACATGCAACCCACCGTCCTCCCCTTAGAGGCTCCCTTTACTAGCTCAGGGTGTATAATTCACTCTAGTGCCGAAAATCTGAGGAAGATAAGCCTCTCTTGGGAGTGGTCTGGAGGGTGCTGACACCTGATTGGTCATGGTTCAGGTTTGGTCCATTTTTAAGAAAGGACATGGATAGACTAGCAAATTTAAAGGCATACTTTCATTGTAGCCTCTGCGGTTATTGCACACTGCTTTATAGGATACCGTGGGACTCCAGCTTCGACGACGGGGAAGATTCAAGCATGTGAATCTATGAAAGATACCAATACTGGATAGCTGCAGTTACAGGTAAGTAACTTAGGGCCAAATGTAGCAAAGGGTTTTTCCCATTCTGTGTCAATGGGAAAATGTGTTCGTACATATGGCCCTAATTTTCATATTCTGAGCTCAAGGTCATTTCACCAAAGGAATTTCTGGGGCCAGGAATGGTCGTTGTATTTAAAACAACTTTTAGAAAGCAGGTTCTAAACAGCTTTATATTGAACTATGTAGAAGCAGCATTTTTAGTTGTCAAATCACTCATTCACTTTTTTAAAGATCTCTGTCAGTAGCCCATTAAACTTTGACAAACCTACAAAAACATGTGAGTAGCTTGTAAACATTGTCAAACTCCACTAAAACATGTCTGATGTGATCCTATTGGGTTTGACAGTATGTTAGTCTACTTACGGCTCTGTTTCAAATTTACTATTCTAACTCCTGTCCATCAAATAATGGAGGAAGTGCAGATATTTGAAAAAGGGCAGATTTGTTATCTTAACTCCAGCCCTACAAACATCAGGGTAAGTGCATATATTTGGGAGCGGTCAGATTTAGTATTCTAACTCCTATCCTAAGAACACTGGGGAAGGTTTATATAATTGTAAGAGTTAAGATTTACTATTTTAACTCACCTCCTGTTAACATTGCTTAAAGTGCAAATGTTTGGGGGTGAGGGGTTACTATACGTATTCCAGACCCCAGACAATGTAGAAATGCATATAAAAAGGTAGGGACATATTTACTATTCTAACTCCTGGACCACTCACATTGGGGAAAATGCATACATTTGGATTAAGATGTACTGTTCTTATTCCAGTTCTATGGTGAAATGGTGAAAGTATTTATAAGGGTGAGACATTCAGATGAAACAATGGTGAAAGTATTTATAAGGGTGAGACATTCAGATGAAACAATGGTGAAAGTATTTATGAGGGTGAGATATTCAGATTTACTATTCCAACTGAACTCCCACAAACACTGGGGAAAATGCATATAATTGTAGGGGGCGGGTGACGAGGTCTAATTTCGTATTCTTACTTAAGTCCCAATTAACACTGCAGAAAGTGCATTTGGGGCTCTGGCTCGGAATTAACAGATGAACTCCATTTCTACCAACATTAGTGAAAGGGTATAAATCTTGCACTAAACCTAATATTCAAATTCCTGCATAGTGAACATTTTGGAATATACACAACTGTTGTGGTCAAACTTATTATTCTAACTCCAAACACATTTTTTTAAATTAAACTGATAGTTATTGGAAAAAAACAATCCAAATAATTTTATGTTGGAATATTATATACGATAGAAATTGCATTCAAACAAACAGTTTTTAAACTTTTCTGAATGCAATTATTTAGGATGCATTTGTGATAATGACTTTTTTTAAAAATGAGAGCATAAAGTGAAAGCAAATAAATTCTGAATCCCAATATTTTATTTTACTTTTTAATACATGTATACTCTTCCTCATAAATAATTTCAGTTTATTTGCTTTTTTTAAAAACACAAATATATCAAATAACACCTGGCTTTAATCCCATATTTACACCAGTTACAAATATAGGAACCAAACAATTCCCCTGATAAAACAAAATCTGTATTAAAAAAAAAAAAAGTGACAATATTTATATGAAATGATTCTAATTCAGTAAATTACACAATAACATGTTTAAATCATATTTAAAAATTATACTTTGTAAACCATTACCATATCTTCATAAAACACTACCCAACTATTCCCCGATATACTACACGACTCGTTAAACAAAAAACAAAAACCCATAATATGAAAAACATACCATGTATATAAAAAAACATTATTTAACATACTTTCTAAATGACAAAGTTGGAACAGTTTCTTACCTGTAACTCCAGTTAAGTTGTAAAAGAATCTCCATTGAAGTCACAAGCATTGAATAGTCCAGCCGCCCACCTGCAGGGACCCTGAAGCACTTTTTCACAATACATCTTCTTAAATGTAGATGTTCACCTTTCTTCTGGAAGGCCTGCATTGTTCACTTAAGAACGAAAAAGATTATGCAGCCTATAGGAATAGGCTACAATGGCCCAGTTCTTCATCTTGTACTTAAAAAAAAGGGCCAGTAGAATTGTATGTGTGTGTAATTTCCTGACGTTTTTGTAAAACAGCATAAATCTTTTTCACAAACCTTGTCATTATATGAGATAAGAATAGAAGCTGTGCCTATAAGACTCTAGGGACCACCAATATCCCATCATGCTCAGCAGGTGGCCGTTGCTTCAGTTCTTTTTGAGGCGAAGCATAAATTAAATTTAGTTCTAATGGTTACCTCTGTCCAGTCCACCTGGGAGCAGGGTGGATTGCTTATGACTTCAATGGAGATTCTCCTATGAGAGAACTGGAGTTACAGGTAAAAACTGATCCTTCTCTCGTAAGGGATCGCCATTGATAGTTATAAGTACTGAATAGAGTAGCAAGCCCATCCTTACTAAAAGCGGTGGTGGAGATAGAGGTACAAGCAAAGTAGTCATCTAAGCAAATAGGTTTCTGAGGGAGGCCTGCCCTATTTGAAAATCTGCTCTAGCTTTAGAGCCGGGCAGAAATGCTTGGTAAATGTGTGAACAGATCTACACGTGGTTGCATTGCAAATATCCACTACGGGAATATTCCTCATTAACAGCAATAACCACTTTACCCCCTGGTGGAGTTTGCTTTTGGTCTAGCTGGCAGTATCTTGTTAGCTTTTTGATAGCACAACAGGATACAGGAAACTATCCATGGGGAAATGGATTGCTTAGAAGTGGCTAACCCTTTACGGGCCATAGTTGATAGACAATTTGTTTGAATTGCAGATGTCACATGTCTTATCCAGAAAGAACTTCAAGACTTTCCTTACATCTAGAGAATGAAGTGTTCTTTCAGTTGGAGTAGAGGGATTCTGAAAGAAGGTCATTAATGAGATGTTTTAATTAACGTGGAAATCTAAAATCGCCTCAGGGAGAAATTTCGGGTGAGTCCTCATGACCACTTTGTTAGATTGAAATACTATGTATGTTTCGTGCAAGCATAGCGCTTGGATCTCGCTGACCCTGCGGGCTGATGTCATTGCCACAAAGAAAGCTGTTTTGCAAGAAAGATGTTGCTGGGATGCCTTGTGAATGGGTTCAAAAGGGTCCTGCATGAGTCGTGAAAGGACTACGTTGAGCTTCCAGGGAGGTGAAGGATGCCTAACAGGAGGGAAAACCTTCTTTAACCTTTTTAAAAAACCCTTCATTACAAGGATTTTGAATAAAAAAGGTTTGTGAAGGACATTTTCTGTAGGCAGTAAGGTATGCCAACTGAACTTTTATTGAAGAGAATTCCAAACCAGATTTTGTGAAATGTAGTAGGTTTGTAAGAATGACATCTTCTTGGCAAGCTGTAGGGTCCTTGTTCTTGGATTAACACCGAATGCAAAACCTTTTCCACTTGTAGACATATGCTTAGCCTCCTTAAGGATGTCCATGCAGTCTTGTGGCAGATTTAAGTGTCCATACTGCACTAGCTCAGGAGCCATGAAGCCAAATTCAAGGAGGGGAGATTGGGGTGAACCATCTGGCCTCCGAATATCCTTAGTAGGCCTGGTCTACATGACAGCTTGAAATGTGGACGCTGTGACCTGTGAAGCAGTTCTGTGAACCACCATTGAGGAGGCCACTCCGGAGCTATGAGGAACATCTTGGCTCTCGAGTGGGACAGCTTGATGAGGAGCGACGGGATCAGGAGAATCAGTGGAAAGACATAAAGAAATTTGACGGACTAGTCGATCCATAGGCAATCCCCAGCGTCCCTAGTTGGGAGTACCTCAAGGCAAACCCACTCCATTTTTTGTTTTCTGCGGTGGCAAACAAGCTGATGGTTCGAGTGCACCACAGGTCAAAAATGTGTTGAACGACGTTGTTGTGCAAGGCCCATTTGTGGTTTTCTTGCAGAACCCTGCTGATAGCATCTGCTTGAGCATTCTGCACAGCTGGAAGCTGTCTAGGCTTTATGTGACATGGACCTGGACCTCGTTCTGCCCTGTTTGTTGAGGAAGTACATGGTGGTCGCATTGTCAGTCTGAACAAGCATGGTCTTGGTCTTGAATGATGAGCAAAAAGCTTTAAGCGCTAGATGAACAGTCCAGAACTCAAGGAGGTTGATGTGATAGGGTATCTCCCGCTGAGACCATACACCCTGAATTTGCAGGTTATCCATGTGGGCTCCCTATCCCTATAGTGAAGCATCTGTCACTATGGTCTGAGAAGGAACCTGTTAGTGAGAAAGCAATCCTTGTAGCAGATTGGCTGGAGGTCACCACCCTTTCAGGGAGTGTTTTGCATGAAGAGACAGTTTGATCCTGTCCTCCAAATTGGCCATTAGTTGACCCCACTGGTCCTCAAGGCATTCTTGGAGAGGCTGCATGTGGAGACGGGCATTTGGAATGAAGAAGATGCAGGAGGCCATCAAGTGGAGGAGAGAGGACACTGCCCTCACCGTTGGATGAGACTCTTTCATGAGAGACTGACATTTCTGAAGGATCAATAGGACACACTCTTGCTTCAGTAGTGTCGAATGAGGCTCCCAAATAATGCAAAGTCTGAGCTGGGGTCAGTGTTGACTTGCTGTGGTTGACATAAAGTCCCAACCATTGAAGAAGATTGCAGGTCAGGTCCAGTTGAAATGAAGCTGGGCTTCTTGAAAAGTTGATGCCTTTATTAGCCAGTCATTTAGGTATGGGTAGACACAGAGACAGTGTTTTCTGAGGTGGGCAACTACTACTGCCAAGTACTTTGAGAGTGTTTTGGATACTGACTTTAGACCAAATGGAAGTATTTGGTACTTGATAGTGATATTGCCCCACCACAAACCTCAAGAACGTTTGATGTTTTCTTGTGATTGGTATGTGAAAATACTCATTTTGAAGCTTAATGGAGCAGAGTCAATCTCCCTCATGTAGTTGGGGATAGATTTGATGTAAGCCAGCATCCAGAACTTTTCTCTTCAAATCCATTTGTTGGCCAATTTCAGGTTGAGAATGGATATGAATTCATTCTGGCTTTTTCTGTACCAGACAGTATCTGCAATAAATGCCTGTTCCCCATTGTTGGTGAGGAACGGCCTCCACTGCATGTTTCTGAAGCAAGATGTTGACTTCCTATCTTAACATTTGCAGGTGGTGATCGGATGGTTTCGGTGGTATGGAGGACTTGTGAACCTGAAACAATATCCATGACGAACAATATTCAGTACCAAGGCATCTTTTATTATTTCTTGCCATTCTGCCGGAAAGTGCAAAATACTTCTGCTTACTCGAGTGGGTAACGGAAGAGGAGGAAGGAAATATTTAAGGTATTGTGTCTGTTGTAGCCTTTCCTACTTGTGTGGATTGTTGGGAGGCACTTCCCCTAGGCTGCCTTTGTTGCATATACATTGTTGCTGTTGTTGTTGCTGGCGACCTTGATACCAGTGGGACCTGAACTCTGTGAAGGTAGAATCGCCACTGGTAGGGTTTGAACAATTTTCTTTCTTCTTTGGGCCTTTCCAGGTCAACCGCCTTAAAGGTGTCCATGTCCAATTTTATCCAAGCCATTTCATCGTCTGTGTGACTGCCAAGGAGGGTAGATCCTGAAAAAGGCAGACTGATAATACGTTGTTGTGACTCAGGTTTCAGAGATGTGAGGCGGAGCCAAGAATGTCTGCACAGTGGCACGCTGTGACAATATTTGAGTGCTGCCAATAGAGAGGAATCAGATGTGGCACTTATTATTTGGTTTGAGACCATCAAATTCTGATTTACCACCTCCAGGAAGTCTTCAAAGTTGTCCCTTGGCAGATCTTCGACAAACTTTTGGACAGACTCTCACAATGCTCTATCATATCTGCTGAGAAGGGCAGTTGCACCGACAGCTTTCATGGTAGTTTCCACAGTGCTACATACTTTGCGGCCGACAGAATCCAACTTCTTGCTCTCTTTATCTGGTGGCACAGAAGAGGCAGGAGTACTGGCATGGTGTTTCTTGGACACCAGTATGGCTACGAAGTCTGGAAGAGGGTCTGAACGGAGAAAGAGTGGATCCTGCTCTAGAGGTGTGTACTTCTTTTGTAACCTCAACGGAGTAGACTTGGTTGAGGCCGGAGTCAAAAAGAGTTCAATTGCTGGTTCTAGGAGGCCTGGTACTAGAGAAAGGAGTGGTCTGGATGCTGCCGAAGGAGTAGGTACTGATGTTTGGATATTTAATCCTCTGGAAAGGTAGTAATATCATCTACTGAGGAGGCTCTAGGTGGTGGAGAGTCTCTTAGTGAAGACGGATAGCATCCTGTAGAAGTGGAGGACATATATCTGGAACGATGTCTAGACCGTGATTGTGACCTTGATCTATATGAATGACTGCAATGGTGAGATCATTGTATAGATAGATGTAATGATGAATGCCTTGATCTGTGGTGCCTGTGATGTGAATGATTGGGTGTTCTGGAATGTGAACTCAGTCTTGGGAGAGGTGGTTCTGCAGGCAATATTGGTACTTGTGGGATTGGCACTGAAGTTGGAGGTGGAGGAGGTGGGGGTGGTGGTGAAAGAGAATCAGGCAATTCTATTGGCAAAGATGAAGAGTACATCCTGGAGTAATCAGATCCTGGTGTTGAAGAAATGCGTCTCAACGTCGATGCCCGGTGATGCTTCACTGTCAACCTGCTCCTTGATGTCTATCTCCGTTGCCGCCTCAACAGTGAACCAGTCCTCGACGTTCATAAGTCTCGATGTCGACCTACTCCTTCACATCGGCATGTCGACAGTGAATAAGTCTTCAATGTCGACTACCATGCCTCGATGTCGACTGCCCTCTCTTCCTCGATGTCGATCCAGCCCTTGACGGCGAACAAGTCAGTGCTGTACCTCTTCTCGACATCGATCCTCTCAATGTTGATGGGGAAAGATGTCTTTTTTTTGGCTGAAAACCTCTTTTTTTATATTCCACGTCCTCCTGAGGTAGATGACAGAGCCTTGGTACAGGACTGACCCTCTCCTCTCCCTGAAGCCCCACTTTCAGCCTGTGTCTGCTGCTTGGACCATTTTTCCGGGCCATTAAGATGAATTTTCTCCTTTTCCCTCAGGGTACGCCTTGAAAACTTCCTCCAATGACAAAATTTTCAGGAACATGACTTGCTGGAAGGTTAATGATGCAGGTGTCATGGGGGCATGATTGGGCTTTCTTTCTCCCACAGGCAAGGAACTCGTCAAATAAAGATGACATTTTTACTGACAAAATACCAAAAATTCCTGTCAGAATATTGCAAAAAAATGCAAAAGATAGAAGGAAAATGTTGAATACAGTAGTTGTCACAAAATTTCACTGGGGAATTTTGAAGAGAAAAAGCTTAAAAGGCAGAGTTCAATGCTCCAAGGTCCTGTCAGCAGGCGCCGGAAAAGAGAACTGAAGCAATTGCCACCTGCTGAACGTGATGGGATACTGGTGGTCACTAGAATCTTAAAGGCACAGACTCAATTTTTAACTTGTAATGACAGCCTATGTGGCTACAATGTCCTGCTCTTCTTCACCTTTATACTCTAGCAAAAAAGGGTCTGTGAAATAGATTTATGCTGTTTTACAAAAACATCGGGAAATTACACACATATGCAGTTCTACTGGCCCCCTTTTTAAGTACAAGATTAAAAATTGGGCACTTGTAGCCTATTCTTTTAGGCAGCATAATCCTTTTCTTTCTTAATTGAACTATGCAGGTCTTCCAGAAGAAAGGTGAACATCTACATTTAAGAAGATATATCGTGAAAAAGTGCTTTGGGGTCCCCGCACATGCGCAAGACTGTTCAGTGCTTATGACTTTCAATAGAGATCCCCTACGAGAGAAAAACACATTATGAAACACATTAAAGCAATATTCAATACCATAATATTTTAATAAACAAGTTTAAATATCAGTATCACTGTACAAGAAGTTATGTTCTTACCCTAGATGTTCAATATGTCATTATGTTTGTACTCCATTTATTTTGACCTCAATAATGAGGTAAAAAAATATTCTGGAGTCAATATTTAGGAGCATTACCATAGTCGGGTGTAAATCTGCAACTCAAGGTTGCTTTTGGTGCATCACAAATGATGGACATGTCAACAGGGTCTGTGTTTTGCTCAATGTACTCAAGTATACAAATCTGTGTTTTTGATGTCCAGAATTCCTCTTGGGGTTGTTGTTTGACAGACCTCTGCTTAATGTTTTTGTTTAGCAATTCAGCAATAAGATCTAGCTGAATTACAATGTGATCTATCAACCATTTAAAGAACCCCCTCACAGAAAAAATGGTCCCTTCTGGCTTCTCACTTTAATGTCAATACTACACAAGTACATTCATGAATTATGGTTATGTAATCTTCAGGAACCTCTCAGACCTAAGTCTTCATTCTTATATTTAATGGCCATGTACACTATTGGTTCATTCTTTTTCTTAATAGCTCTAGAAGCATTAGTTTGGTACACTGTATGCAAAATATAAAAAATGTATTGACATTTCATTACCAACACCAAATTGTTTTGTGTTGGAACTTACATGGAATGGCTGTTGTATATAGACTTTGGAGAATGTACAACAATCATATTGCTTACACGTACACTGTCCAACATATTGGTAACTGAGTGTTTAAGGGTTTTCACTTCAAAACTTTCCTCTATTCTGATATTTGAATCTGTTTCTGTTGAACACTTTTCCCACCATAACAAAGATTGGTGAAGAGGAATACTCTGACTGAATTTTGTGTTCAACGCACATTTAGTGATGAGCCAACTATATCACACAGATTAATTTTTTCAGAATTTAACTGCTAACGTTGCATGACTGTACCAAACCGCATTGTATTGTTATAATTTAGTAATGTGCTTAAAAATGGAAAGGATCAAGGGCCAGATGTAGTAAAGGTTTTTACCCATTCTGTGTCTATGGGAAAAAGTGTTCGTACATATGGCCCTAAATGTGGTAGTATTAAGGAATTATTCTAAGTTAATGGCTAAGTATTGTTTATGTGCCACTGTCTGAGTGCATGTGGCTGTGTATTTGTGTGTGCGTGTGCCCAGGCGACTGGTCATGTGCATGGACACATATTGATGTAAGTATATTTGTTGCTGGAAATCTGTGATGGTGGTTAAATGTATGCTTTATACTGTGCGTGTATATCAGTGTCTCTAGCTGAGATCTTTTGTCTGCATATGTTCATGTGAAGTTTTCATTTATTTTTTGTTGGCTGCTCCACTCTCAGTTTGTGTGACAATGTAGGTGATTGATGCTCTATTTTCTCTTTCATAACTCACATATGGGAGCTTATGTATAAACTTTGGTGTTTTCCTTTTTGGAAGCAAGACCTTTATTGCAAGAGTAATGTGGAATTTCTATATTATCATTCATCTCTAAGGTCGAGCACTATAGAGCAGAGTTGCATCTTTGTTTTTGTTTGTTGAGCACATGCATGGGTTAAAGATTGACGATGTATATTAGTTGATTTTGTAACAGTATTTTTGATGGGTGTTCATGGCAAATTGAGGTAATCTTTATTGTGTTTTATTTTTCTAGGGATGGCTAATGTTGGCTTCAGTTGTTCTCCATTTGTGAAATATCCTTCTCCGTGATTCTTCATTATTATTATTATTATACTATATAAGCAGATACAGATTTTGACATTTTGTTTTTGTACTACTTATCAGTGAAGCCCTATGTGGAACAGCTGGCCAAAATCACAGTCTATGAGCTCCCTATTTTCAAGTGGGGTACAAAGGAAGGAATTGTAACTCGTTATAGCCAAATTTGACGCCAGCACCCCGTTCAGTTTAAAAGACTGCTATGTATGAGGCACTGGGAAGAGTGCTTGGGTGGACAACCGGGGTAGACTAGCTAGGAGCCATGTCAGGTTAAAGGGGCCCACAGGAGGATGCGAGAGCGGTCCATCGATGCAGCTTGTGACCTTCTGTGGGCTGTGCCTTTGCGTCCTCACTTCTTAGTTTTGCAGCTTCATCCTCAACCAACATTCCTACCTTGCAGACTGCTTTAGTACTAATGAAGCAGCATTTGCAAGACACGTCTTCAAGAACTCGTGCCCCCAGCAAGGCCCTTAAGACTACCAAGCATCAGGAGCATAGCACCTCAACTGCAATACAGGACTTCAGGTGGGGCATCGGGTGAAATGGCTTCCCCTGAGGTGCTACCCCCGACAATGGATAGTCGAGAGCCACTAGAGCTACAAGGATCAACTGTATATGCGAGTGGAGAGCTAGTGAGCGCAAGCACAAGAAGCCTTACCAACTCTACAACATCAGAAACCTCCCTTGCACCACCTGCCCTAAAGGCGACTGGTCAAGCAGAGAACAAAGATGGAGACCCAATGGCCCCACCTCAACCTGATAGTGTGCTTTCACTTAGCGGAGAGGGGATGTCTGAAAATCTACCTGTTCAACCCATTTTCGTAGCAAAGGGTTTGCAAAAGGAGGTGTCTGGACCAATGAGTGAGCAGAGTGAAAAGTATACAATACTAATTGTGCCGGGAAGGAGTGGGTCCTTCCCACCCAGTCATGGCAGCCTTAGCAGGATCCCCAGGAAACCCCCACAACATGGAGCAGTTTCTAGGACGCTTGAGCACTCACAAGCTCGAGGAAAGCAGGCAATGGAAGCCACCAATACTTCTCAGGACCACTAGGAAGTGCAAGAACTAACTAAAGCTTCGCATACAATATCCTCATTCTCAGTTGAGCTTATTCTTCACCAAATATTATCTGACACCTTGGGCCATTTCCCGAAAGCAGCCTCAATAGTGCCATACCAAAGCACTCAACTAGGAGGGGATGGGAAGGGCAATGAGGATGGGGTCTGACACTGGGAGGGTGGTCTCCCCCAAGGGGACTCCTGATGGGCAGGGCTCCCGGGGTTGGATAGGTGGTGGGCATTTGGGTGGTGTGGGCGGGGATGGGCACTTGTGGTGGGAAAGAAAAGAAAAATTGAGCTCTGTCAAAGTGGTTGATGAGAGTGTGCACAGGGATAGCTGTAGCTGACTACAGAAAGAGAGTAATGCATAACTTATGAATTATTTTTTGTAATGCAAATGGTATTCTTAACAAAAGCAAAAATTGGGGGCCCTATAAGATGGCTAATTAAATTTTCTTCAGCGGTAATCTTTATACAAGAGACCCATTTGAAGAGTAGTGCTCTCAAAATTTTAATTCCCAAGAGATACCTACAGGTGTACTTCGCTTCAGCCGTCGTGGCAGCTAGAGTAGTGGCTATTTACCTGGGTAATGGTATTGATTGGGTGATTAGGGAGGTGATCAGGGATCCCAAAGACAGGGGGCTCTGGCTGAAGGTTCTGGTTCACGGTTCCCCTGTCAATTTGGTAAACCATTACGGCCTTATTAGCGATGAGACCGAGCCCTTAGTATCCATCTGTAAGGTCGCTATGGGGGCAGTGGGCCAGTTGATTTTGTGGGGGAGGGGTGATTAACTTAATACAAGATCTAATGCTAAATACAGTAAATACAGTGAAAAAGCAGCTGAAGCCTGAGACGAAGTAGATGATCTCTTTGCTAAGGCAGGATTTCAGGCTTGTATATGCTTGGCAGCTGGAGTATCCAGCTAAGAGCAGTTCACTTGTTTTTCGCAGCAATTCTGTACTGCTTCTCGTCTTGATTTTTTCTTGACTTCCCAGTCACTCAGACTAGTAGGTTCAGATATCAGGTCGAATGCTTTCTTAGACCACTTGTTGGTCTCAATTTCAGTAGAATTAGCTGCCCCCTTAAGAATAAGGCCTAGGTGGCAGCTCCATAGGGCCCTATTAACTAATCAGGAGTGGCTGCAAGTAATGCGGGTATTCATAACTGAGTTTTTTTTACAATTAACAGAAATACAGCTTCGCTTTTTTCTGTTTGGGAAACTTTTAAGGACACAGTACATGGGCGCATTATCACTTATAAGCCTATTCAAAATAGATAGCACACTAGACATATTCAGGAGTTACAATTAATGCTTGATGCTGCAACAAGTGCTGCTGTTAATTCATCAGGTCAGGGGTCTTCGGTAAAGGATTTGAAGACGGCAAAACGAAATGTAAAGAATTTCTATATACTAGAGGAAATTAATAGCTTCAAAACCTCCCAGCAACAATTTTATGAAGAGGGCCAGCAGACTGGAATTTTTTTAGCTTGGCCTACCAGGGTTAAGCAGGAAATATCATTTGTCAGGATTATTGAGGATCCCGCTACACATAGCATGGTATCAGAGAAAGACAAAGTCGCCTCTGTATTCTTACATCATTATAAACAATTATATGAAACTATATGAAGAGTATCCTCCTCTTCCATGATACTGTATTTTAGCTCATTCCCATTACTACAGCTCCCTGGGCTATTAGATAAGGCAGTAATGTGGAAAATAACAGAGCCAGAGGTCTTTGAGGCTTTAGCTAGAATGTCCAAAGGGAAAGCTTGCAGAACTGATGTCTTTCCCTCTGAATTTTATACGTTATTTGCACAGCAATTGGTGCTTTTTTTAACTGAGCTATTCAATCACATAAAGAAGGGTGGGTTAGTCCCCCTCTCCTTTAAGGAGTCCGTTATAGTCAGTTCTGTCAAAAACGGTAAATCCCTATTGAATGTCAGTTCTTACAGACCCATTAGTATGCTTAATGTGGACTGTGAGCTTTTGACTAAAATTTGGGCAACACATTACTCCAGAAGTTCAAGCGTTGATCCGCAAGGACCAGAGCGGCTTTGTTTCTAATTGCTTTATGCCTGCAAATACGATTTGTTTGATTTCACACTATTGATTTTTTTCATGTAGTCACATGCCTGCTGTGTCAGTTATGGTTGACACCGAGAAGTTGTTTGACCAGGTCAATTGGGATGCTGTATTTCACTGTTTGTTGAAATTCTGTTACCCTCCACAATTTGTAACAATGCTCAAGAACTTGTATCAAGGAGCGCAGGTCAGGGTAGTAGTGACTTCTACTGTGGTGGGCGAGGTATCTATTAATAGGGGTACCTGGCAGGGATGTCCCCTTTCCCCCATACTATTTGTCTTCTTAATTGAGGCGCTAGCATCAAAATACGCAGTGCACCTGGGATAAAGGCACCATCTTAGTGCTATTCAGGGCAAGTAAGGAAAGTCAAAGAATTAACAAGGCTGGACAGAATATCTCAATTGCACTGACAGTGGCCCAGTCCTTAATACTCCACAATTGGGGGACTAGTTAGGTCCCCACATTGCAGACATGGTGGGAGTAAATGGTCAGGACAAGAAAATTTGAAGAAGCCAATGCAAAAAGTGTTGGGTGCTTTAACAGGTTTGAGGTGATCTGGTCTCATTTTGAGCCCCCAGAATTCATTTAGGGTCTGAGGGGTGTTGATTAATAATTTGGGGGAAGTATTTTCTTTCTACCATATAATAAAGGGTAATCTCTTTTAGACTTTGGTGGAGAAGTGTGGCTCAATGGTTAGAGCGGCAGACTCTGATGCAGAAATCTGGCCCGGGACCAGGGTTCAATTCCTGCCTCGGTGGGTCTTGGGCTCAATTTCCTCGGACCTGATAATTCTCGCATCGGTGCCTAATCTAATTCATGGGTCCCACTCTGTAACTCTGGGCAATAGCTTGCTTAATCTCCACAATGGCCCCAGCAGCGCTGGGATGCCTGGCTTCAGCTTGGAGGTTGCCCAGGAGTGGGCACCTCACAGGGAAAAGCCAGGAGGGGTTCCACAGTGGTATGCGTACAGCGCCTTGAGACCCTAACGGGTGAGTAGTGCGCTATACAAGTACGAAGTTTTTACAGTTTTCCTAGAAGTGGACCACCAAAGACGTGTGGAAGACGCCACCATCATACCGGTCGCATCCCTCCCGAGTGTATTACAATGTTCCTGCCAGGCTGACCATCAGGAACATTGTAATCCGTGTTCCTGCCAGGCTGACCGGCTGGTACATCGTAATCCGTGTTCCTGCCAGGCTGACCGGCGGGAACAGTGCTAGGATATTGGCATTGGCTCCCTTAGGGGAGTCGAGCCAAATACCCTAGCACTCCAGCACCCTCGGAATGCATACTGTCTGCAAAGCAGACAGTGTGCGTTCCGTGGGTGCTGGGCAGGGGGGGACTCTCCACTACCCATACCATGGGCAGTGCAGGGGGCCCCCTGTGGCCCCCAGCACTGGCTTTTTCGCCAGCCTTTTCATGTGGGATCCCCGCCATGAAACGGCTGGCATAAAGTAGGCTGTAATCAGCCAGGCAGCATTGATTTCAGCACCACCCTGGCTCGTTACAACTCCGACCGCTGTCCCCCTGTCGGGAACAATGTTCCTGGTGGGAATGGTGGTCACCTAGCAGGTCCACCTGCCAGGGTTTAAATTTGGCAGTTGGACCGCCACAGTTGCGGTGGCCTGACCGCCACTTGCGAGGCTTGCAGTCCTAGAACCTCCAGCCTTGTAATAAGGCCCTAGATCTGGACTGCACGCACCCTTGCAAAGTGTCCTGGTGTGTAATTCCTACTGCCTTTTTCAGTATACATCCTATTGTACCCAAATGTTTCTGTATTTACATTAACGTTTTTGCAGACACTTTGGGGCATATAGCAATTTATCGTGTGGGATCAGCAGTTGTTCCCTTTTGACACATGGCACCTTAGTAGACGCATTTTAAGGAAAAAATGGGAATGACAGAGGTATTTTTAATTAATAAGTAATTTATTGAGATTACTGAAAGCGTATGTTCTTTTATCTTCCCTGTATTCAGTTTGTCTTAGTCTGAATATGAGATAGGCAGTGCCTGAGACTGTAAGCACGGATAAGTATGTCCTGACAGACTGGGTATGTGGTTCTCTTCCTTAAGAATTTATATAACACTCTTAAGTGTTTGACTATAGGTTGCTTTCTTTGAACATGGCACACAACACTTTTGTTAGAAGCACTTTAGCGAGAACTTAACACAATTGCGGTGTTTTGAATTATACTGATCATTAGCACTTTTTTGTGACTACTGTAATTATGTACTTTTCATCTTGCTAGTATCCATCTAGTTGTTTTTTTTCCTGCCGATTATGAAACATATGGCACATGAAAATGTCAGAAATTAAGCATGTCTCAGCTTTCTTTTCTTCATTCGACGAATTTATTTTGTATTTGTATGAGCTCAATAAAAAAAAATGTAAAAATACATTTTGTTTTTGCTGTGTTTTTATCATCGAATATTTTCTTCTAATTCACCACCTCTGTATAACATTTCTTAATCTTCAGTCCATGTTTTTAGGTCAGGCTTGACAGCACAGCTGTCCATCATAGCTCATTTAATCACAAATAAAGATTTAAAAAGAGAGTCGGGATTTGTACCTCTCCCTTTGTTGATCTTACTTTCAGCATATTCACTAAACATCCATTGTGTTATTCAAAAGAATAGTTGTGTCACTCCTAACTGATAAAACCATTCATAATGCAGACCTCATTTCTGAAGTGGTTTTGCATGGTATAATCTTGTGTCACATACCACAGGAAGGTTTTTATAGTATTAACTGCGACAAACACAATAGGAATGACTTTACATAGTTTGACAATGAGAGATGGTACAAAATCATTAAGTTGGGGTAAGAGAGATCTGGTTTTCACTGGGTAAATTTGATTTTTTTATGTTTAGTATTTGTACGAGTTAAAATATTTTTTCTTTATTTAAAGTAAAAGCACTAACATTAAGTTACTAAATGTTACTGTCTCCTTTATTTCTGGATCTTCTTCTTGTTTGGGCAGCAGTTTGTTAGTCTGTCCTCAAAGTACTTCCATTGCTTATAAATGCTAGAGGCACTGTTAGCACATACCTCTTGTCAGGTACAGTAGATATGCATTTGTATGGTATAATCCTATGACAGATTCCGGAGGAAAGAGTTACATGGTTAACTCAGTGCCACATATAATAGGCTAGAGATTCACACACTGAACTTTGAGACAAACGCCATTATGTGCTTTGCAGAGTTCTGAGTTTCTAAGCCTCATTCCCTTCCTCTCCCCGAGTATGCCTCAACTGCTCTGACTCGCTACCCTGAAGGTCAAATGCTAAAGGGGTGTACTAGGTACTGAGTCTGTGACCATGGTAAGGTAGACCCAGCTTCTTTAGTTCTGCCCCTTAATAATCTGCTTCTTTATGGGCTTTTGGGTTAACAGAAAAGTATTGGCTCGCCTATTAATTACTTTCACTACTCATAAGCAACGGAGACATTCTTAAAGCAGAATCCATCTCAGGAACAGTAGGCAAAGGGTTTAATAGTTCAAATTATATTTATTTAAAATGTGGAACAAAACAAAAAATGCTACAGCACTATTAACTTAATTTTGAAATAACTATTTAATTAATTTAAATACATTAAAAGTATTTTGTAGGTTTATTAACAAAAAAAGGAAAAACATTTATATTTATTATGAATTAAAAATTACTAAAAGTTGTGTGTAGAATGAATTTACTTTTTACATAGTTACACTTATTTGTAAATTTTAAAAGGTAATGTATTTGAAAATAACATTCTTTTTTAGTTACAATTTAGGACAGTGGTTCCCAACCTGTGGTCCGGGGACCCCTCGGGGTCCGCGAAGCCTCCTCAGGGGGTCCGCGACATCTTAGAAAATTAAACAATATTAACAGATTAGGGGCCAGATGTAGCAAATAAAAAATTTGCGAGTTGCAAATTGGTATGCAGTACGGTGTCTCAGACACCGACTGCGACTCGCTATGGGGTCGCAATGACCCACCTCATTAATATTCATGAGGTGGGTCCAAATTGCGGCCCCATAGCGAGTATAGGCACTCGCAAACATGGAGGCCTGCTGTCGTCAGCAGACCTCCATGTTTGTGACTGCTTTCAATAAAGCAGTTTTTCTTTTTTTAAGTGTAGCCCGTTTTCCTTAAAGGAAAACGAGCTGCACTTAAAAAAAAAAACGAAACCTTTAGTTTCTGTTTTTTTTCAGGGCAGGTAGTGGTCCCTTGGACCACTACCTACCCTGAAAAAATATTTTTGGGTCCATTCACAAAGTGGAAGGGGTCCCATGGGGACCCCTTCCAATTTGCGAGTGGGTTACCATCCACTTGAAGAGGATGGTAACTGCGACACCATTTGCGACCGCGTACGCGGTCGCAATTGGTATTGCATACCACTCAGAATCGCAAATAGGAAGGGAACACCCCTTCCTATTTGCGATTCTGAAATGCATATTGCGAGTCGGTCCCGACTCGCAATATGCATTTCTGCATAGCAAAGAGGCATTTGCGCCTCGCAAACGGCGATTGTCGCCGTTTGCGAGGCGCAAATCCTTTGCTACATCTGGCCCCAAGTCCCCAGTTTATAGTAATGACTTAATGGGGGGTCCTCAGACTCAAATAATGAGTCTGTGGGGTCCCCGGGTTCCAGTAATCATGAAGTGGGGGTCCACAGAAGTCAAAAGGTTGGGAACCACTGATTTAGGATAAAATTACACCGAAGTATATTTATAAAAAGTACATACATTTATTTTAACATTATTTTTCATGGTGTCCTATATTATAGTCCCGCCTCCATTATTTTCAATGGGAGGGTGTTGTAGTACCAGTGGTTGACTATATGAGGTGCTGAACATGCTACAGGTCTGAGTTGGAGTACAGTTAGGTCTCTTTTGGGTCATTTTTAGTGAGGAATGTTAATTTATATGGGCTTATTCTTTTGTGGATGGATACATATCCCCCATAGACTCCTCCTTGCTCCTCTTGAAACCTGTGCCATTTTGTAGTAAGTATTCCCCATTCTCCAGTCACTCACCCCGTCCCTCCAACGTTTACTACTAAAGTGTAGGCTTACATGTGCGGGGATCTCCCCAGTCGTGGCAGAGATCTCATCACTGAAAATACAGGAAAGGCAGGTGTAGACCTCTGCATGAAGTCTAATGAATTGCATTTCTTAGTATGTGAGTAGTACTATAGAACTACAAAACATAGTGCAAAATACAGTTTGTGAATAGGCCCCACAGTCAATCATTGGTGTTTGAGGCATGCACCCTTGTGGATTTAAAGAGGAATTGTCAGAACAAGAGGAGGTGGGTATAGATGCCTTCCTGGACCCAGGTGGCAAAGGCGCTTCTTGGAGGCGAGTTAGGTTTCTCTCTTCTCACACCCTTGATGAACTCATCCTCACCACCACGCACTCTGAGATCTTACATGGTCTGCCTGCTCTTGGAAACCCCCATGCTAAGCCAGGAGAGAAAATAAACACTTCTGTTGCAACTACATTTCTATTACACATGAATCCCCCCAACCCTACCCCCATCAAAGATAGCCACACATCTCACTTATACACTGGTACCACCCCACCCCTTTTATAGTTTATAATGATTAGAGTTATCTTAATGTATATAAATATTTTATACAACATTCATTTCAAGTCGATTGATAGCTACAGCCAGAGCAGAAGTACAGTCTGCTGTGACAGAGCAATAGCCAGGCCCACGACAGAAAGCATCCCTACCATCCACACAGCTTTGCCACACTAATACCTCCGATACTATCAAAGTTTAGAGTATCGTATGACATGGTTTGACACTGTTCTTATTGTTTCTTTATTATATATTACATTATGTGATATATTATACCTTTGTTACATATGTTGAGATAAAACATCCTCTGTGCTTTCTTTTTTTGTAATTCCATACGCATCTAATGTGCCCACCCACATCATGTCATATCTTGTTGAGCTCTGGTCCAAAACGGCACTGTGTGGCATACAGAATGTTGAGAAGGTGCCCATGTACTACCGGTCTGACCCCTGAGCTGCATAGCCAGGCACGGCACCGCAAGATGACACGGAAAGCCTCGAAAAGCAGTATCTGCTATCTCTATGGCATAGCTATTGTTGGCATTACAGATAATAATTTTCTCAGCAACAAGTTTTTGATCCCTTTTCCTATGGGTTTCCAGGCAGTACTTTATCACCATCAGCTCCTCCATTTTTTCCCTAATGATTCCAAAGGCGTCTCCTGTGCTGAAATGTGTTACCCCACTATATGAATAACTATGGAGTCTGAGGGCACCTGTATGCAGATGTTGGGTGGGTCAGAAGGGGAGGCCCCGTACTCTGTTTCTCTACGGAAGGCGTAAAATCCTTTGCCTTTACCAGCTCCTTGCCCATCCCCATGGAAAGGAATTGCGCTGTACTTTCAGAGCTTCTTCACAAGGAAACATCCTTATCCTGAAAAACATGCATATCCACCTGGTGGTGTTTGGTAGCCCTCTGAATAAGTTTGTGGTAGGAAGTGTTATTGGGTGGAAGCAGTTTGGTGGGATACGGTGCATGTCCTGGTCATCCAGAGGGTCGACCATGTTGTCCTTCCAAGGTCTGTACTCCTCCATATGTGCTAGGTGTTCATTGTAGGGGTCTAACATCTCTGAGACTCACTGATTCCAAAAAGATGCAGAATGACCTATTTGGAGTGTCAGGAGATGGTGGCTGAGGGTTGTGGAAGATGGGGGTACCAGAAGTGGTAGTGGAGGAGGAGAGTATCATAGAGTAGGTGGCTGGATTGTGGACTTGTGACCATGACCCTTTGTTTCTAGAGATGGGGAGGTCTGGGTGCCTCAAAAGTCAGTTACTTCTTTAATGTCAGCCTGCATTTACTGAGTATCGATGCAAACTCATATGGAGGCGCCTTGGATGAAGAGAGTCCTCTGTCTGACATCGGGGACCTCCGGGAGCAGTAGGAAGGTGAGAGCCTCATTAGTGTCTGACCTCAGGGTCTTGGGGTGTATAGGAATTGGTTTTGCACACACTTTTGGCACAGCTTCCGGTGTTAATTTGTGTTCCATGGAAGGTTGCTTAATGCTTTGGGTGGCAGTGGAGTTGCCTGCTGGCAGGGTTCGACACTTCTGGGCAGCGGCTTGACAATCATTGAGGCCTGGTTTAAAGTTGACCATCCAGATTTTGGAGTCAAATGCGGATGTCGCCTTTTATAGCATGGCCCGGGGCTCGATGCCCAACTCCTGCTGCGGCTGCTTTCACATGAGCATGCTTTCAGGATAAAGGCTTTGTTGATTGAATGAATGAATGAGAAGGAATTGTAGAGTGTGTGGCTACTCCAAGGAGTGTCCCGGCACCAACAGGCAGAGCCAAGCTACACAATGCCAAAAGAGAACTTAATGTCCAACCCCCTCCCACCCACCGTCCCCCCCCTCCCAAGAAAAAAAACAGGTTTTCAGTTTTATACGGAAAGCGAGATCAGACGCAATTCGCAAGGGAGCTCATTCCATGCCTTGGTCGCAAGGAAGGAAAAAGCTTTACCGTCCCTGCAAACATGTTTGAACCGCAGGATTACCAGAACTGAGGAAGAGTGGAGTGCTTTAGCAAGAATATAAAGGGCAAATCTCACAGCCTTGTTGTCGGGAGTAGACAGATGCACTGCCCTGTGAACCAAAACAAAGGCTTTAAACAAAATCTGTTTCGTAACAGGAAGCCAATGCAGAGCTTTTAGAGCAGCTGCGGTTGAAGAGCAGCGTGGCAGATGAAGAAGTAGCCTGGCTACTGCATTTTGGGCCACCTGTAGATGATTCACCTGAGTTTCTGATGCTCCAAAATACAGGGCATTCACGTAATGCAAATGCGATGTGATCAGGGTATAGATCACAACTCTTCTCGCCTCCAACGGCAGGGCAGTGAGAATTTCTTGATTGTGCGTACAATGCGAAGCATTGGACTATCACGGCAGAGATCTGCGACTTCATTGGCTGCAAATTCACCCCTAGATTGTTTACTACTAAAGAGGGAGGAGGCAGGGCAGGCAACGCAGAGGGCCTGAGATCTTACCATCAGTTGGACAGGTGTAATCCAAATGGAATAATTTCCGTCCTCTGTGTTGCATTTAAGTCTCTCCATCCAGTCAAAGATGGCCAACATGCAGTTGGTGATGGAAGCTGCAATAGAAACGTGAGAGCTCTGGAAGGTAAAGAGTAGCTGATATCATCAGCGTAAGAAATGATTTTACATCCGAATGGCTCAACAACAGATGCCAGGGGGTCAATGAAGACATAGAAAAGGGTAGGGATACGGGAAGAGCCCTGCGGGAACCCTTGGTTAACTGCCTTGACCTCCGAGGAAAATGGAGTGAGCCAGACTGATTGGCCTCTGGCAACCAGGAAAGACTTGCACCAGGCCTACACCACAGTACCAATCCCTCCCCCCCCCCACCCAACACCAAAAACAAAGAGACTGTGCAGGAGGATAGGTTGTGGGACGGTGTCAAAGGTGGCAGACAAATAGAGAAGGATCAAGACTAAGGGGGTCATTACAACCTCGGCGGTCTGCCTTGCAGACCGCCGAGGTTGTGGGAGCCAGAATACCACCAGTGCTGGCGGTGTAGCTGGCCCAGCGGAAAAGTCACATCAACATTGTCGCCAGCTCGTAATTGAGCCAGCAGCAATGCGGATGTGCAGTGGGTGCAGTAGCACCCGTCGTGCATTTCACTGCCCAAAATTCGGGCAGTGAAATGCGCAACAGGGCTCTGCCTGGGGGCCCGTGCACTGCCCATGCCAAGTGCATGGGCAGTGCAGGGGTGCCCAGGGGCACCCTGAGTCCCCTTACCGCCAGCCTCTTCCTGGCGGTGCAAACCGCCAGAAACAGGCAGGCAGTAGGGGAGTCATAATCCCCAGGGCAGCGCTGCTTGCAGCGCTGCCCTGGCGGATTATCACCGCCGGGGCTAAAATGGCCGACCGCCAGGGTTGTAATGACCCCCTACATTTTTTCCTACACCCAACAACAATTTCATGTGGTCAGATATGTCCAGAACAGACAATTCCATGCTATGATGGGGGTGTAAGCCAGATTGGCAAGGATGTAGCATCTTGCTTCTCAAATTATTCTGTTACCTGGCCCTTGGACATCATTGCTAGTTCTGCAGATCCGAGTGTGGTCCTGTATGAGGGCCGGATGGGTTTGGAGCTAGAGCTTCGGGGACGCAAGTTACAGTTACCTTATGGCATGGGTTATAGTTTCTTGAGTTAGGTATAGTTATAACTACTGAATTGCTATGGTTTTGTGCATGTAAAATCTGAATTTAACTATAACATCCCTGTAACCTTTCTTTTTTTGGTGAACTTCTAGTTTTTTTTTAATTCTACGTCCTAACTATAACGTCTCGTAACCTTTGTTTTTTCAAAGAATATATTATATCTATCTATCCACGTATATATATATATATATATATATATATGTATATATACACACTTTACCTTGAGGAATACAAGAAGCAAGGATGCCAAAGTTCAGATTGAAGTAGTAGTTACAGGAAAAATCACTTACCAATTTGCAACACGGGATCCAGAGCATGCATACACGGGCTGCCTGCTTAAGGGCGCAGGGCTCAGAACTCGTTGGCTGAATAAGATGTTTAATTTGGCATAAAACGGTCAGGGTTTCTGGCTCCTGGTGCAATCAGGGTGCAGACAAGTGCAGATAGGCTTGCCTCTAGCTCGCCTTCGGCACGCCAGCAGCACAGATATACGCTGCCCTGAATGAAATAGGCCGCAAGGATTGGGGGTGTGGCTGTGGATGCGATAGTTTCTTTAAAAAAATGTTTTTTTAAAAGGGAGGGACATCTAAAACCAAACTGGAGCCCAGAAACTCCTCTCATCCCATGGAAGCTATCTCACCAGTGGAAAGTACTGGCAAACAAAAGTCACAAGTAGGAGAAACAAAATCATAAAATAATAAAAAATAGGCAGATTGCCTAGTCAAAGATGGCACCCAGAATTCCCAGAAGCCGAACACCATCTCTTGGCAGAGCCAACACAAGTAAATAAAAGAAGCACTGCCTTCCAGAATGGCAGAAGAATCCCCAGAATCAAGGCCGTAGTGATGTACAAAGGCACCCTCCCCTTAGAGTGGGTCTGGTGTGGACGCTTATTGTCCGGAATGAATTAGGCAGCCGGGATAGGGGCATGGATCAGGTGTGATGTTGTCGGGCAAAAAAAAAAAAGGAGGCGGGGTAATTAAGAACAAACTGGAGCCCAGAGACTCATCTCACCACTTGGAGGTTACCCCGCCTGTGGAAAGTACTGGCAAACAAAACTCACAACCAAAACAAGTGGGAGAAACAAAATCATAAAATTATTAGAAAGAGGCATATCGCCTATTCAAAGATAGTGACTGGTATTCTTAGAAGCAAGGCACCACCTCTTGGAAAATAAATATGTGTATATATATATATAATATGTTCGATGGCATGTGTAGCTGCATATACACATGCTATGCACATCCCGCCATCTAGTGTTGGGCTCTGAGTGTTACAAGTTGTTTTTCTTCGAAGAAGTCTTTTCGAGTCACGAGATCGAGGGACTCCTCCCCTTTCGGCTCCATTGCGCATGGGCGTCGACTCCATCTTAGATTGTTTTCTTTCCGCCATCGGGTTCGGACGTGTTCCTCTTCGCTCCGTGTTTCGGTTCGGAAAGTTAGTTAAATCTCGGAAAATTAGACGGTATTGTTTGCGTTCGGTATCGGGTTAGTTAAAACAGATCGACACTGATTTCGGAAGAGCT
Organism: Pleurodeles waltl; assembly: GCF_031143425.1. Classification (NCBI taxonomy): domain Eukaryota; kingdom Metazoa; phylum Chordata; class Amphibia; order Caudata; family Salamandridae; genus Pleurodeles; species Pleurodeles waltl. Next base: position 239,610,621 of record NC_090451.1, read on the forward strand.
CCGGTGGCCCTTCGGGGTTTTCGATTCCCCGACGGGGCCTGGTCGGCCCGACCTTGTGCGTCTTCAAAGCTAATGGAACGGACCCCATTCTGCTTCTGCCCCGAATGCCACAACAAGTATCCTTACACAGATCAGCATCTGGTCTGTAATTTGTGTTTGTCTCCCGAACGCAAAGAGGATACCTGCGAGGCCTGTCGAGCGTTTCGGTCGAGGAAAACGCTAAGAGACCGAAGAACAAGAAGACTACAAATGGCGTTGGCAAGACAACAGCACGTGGAAGAAGAGGAAACCTTCTCCATCGCGGATTCGGACTCGGACGAGGTCGATCCTGAACAGACGCCAAGAACCGTGAGTAAGACGTCGATGAGCAAAACTCACGGAAAATCACTAAAGCCCAGGGGACGCCACTGCCAACAGGCATGGCTTAACCCGAAAATTAGGTGACCGACCATCGGCACCGAAAAAGGGCACGCATGTGCCGAAGTCATCCGACTCCGGTCAAGATACCGGCACAGAACAGACTCGACACCGGGTCAGAGCACTCTCGACACCGAGAGAGCGGCACCGAAATGAGTCGGCACCGAGAGATCGGAACACCGAAAGGCAAGAAAGTGTCTTCGGAGCCGAAAAGGACGGTCGAAAAGGTTTCGATACCGAAACATCCGGCCTCGTAGCCGAAACCAAGTTCCTATACCGAGGAACAGGGCCTGTCCTCACAGATGCAAGGACACAGATTCGGACAGGAGCTAGAGGCAGGGGAGCCAGATTACACTCAAAGGAGGCTCCACATTCAAACGGACACAGGGAAAATCAGAACTCTCTCTCCAATCCGAATTAAATGGAAACTTGCCTTCCAAGAGAAAGACAAGCAACCACAAGCAAAGGTGGCAAGACAAATAACTCCGCCACCATCACCACAACGCTCACCACAACCATCACCGGTAGCCACTCCACCAATGATGCAGTCTCCAACTCATACGGGAATGAGTCAAGATGATCCTGACGCATGGGATCTTTATGATGCACCAGAGTCAGATAACAGTCCCGACTGTTATCCAGCGAGACCGTCACCACCTGCGGACAGTACTGCCTACACGCAGGTGGTGTCAAGAGCAGCTGCATTTCACAATGTCACCCTGCACGCAGAACCAATAGAAGATGACTTTTTATTTAATACACTGTTGTCCACACATAGCCAGTATCAGAGTCTCCCTAAGTTACCGGGAATGCTGAAACATTCAAAGCAAGTGTTTCAAGAGCCTGTAAAAGGCAGGGCCATTACTCCAAGGGTGGAGAAAAAGTACAAACCTCCACCAACTGACCCTGTGTACATCACGCAGCAATTAACACCGGACTCAGTGGTAGGAGGGGCAGCTCGCAAAAGGGCGAACTCACACACCTCGGGAGATGCACCACCGCCCGACAAGGAAAGTCGCAAGTTCGACGCAGCGGGGAAAAGGGTCGCAGCACAAGCAGCCAACCAATGGCGCATCGCCAATTCATAGGCCTTGCTGGCTAGATATGATAGGGCTCATTGGGACGAAATGCAACATTTCATAGAACATCTACCCAAAGAGTTCCAAAAGAGGGCTCAACAAGTGGTGGAAGAAGGCCAGAGTATCTCTAACAATCAGATACGGTCAGCAATGGATGCAGCTGACACAGCTGCTAGGACTGTAAATACAGCGGTCACTATACAGAGACACGCATGGCTACGCACCTCAGGATTCAAACCGGAAATTCAACAAGCCGTGCTGAATATGCCATTTAACGGACAGCAGTTGTTTGGGCCGGAGGTGGACACTGCTATCGAAAAACTTAAAAAGGACACAGATATGGCCAAAGCCATGGGCGCGCTCTACTCCCCACAGAGCAGAGGCACATTTCGTAAATCACAGTTTAGAGGGGGGTTTTGAGGACAGAGCACAGAACCCTCAACCTCACAAACAAGACCCACTTACCAGAGTCAATATCAGAGGGGAAGTTTTCGGGGACAATACAGAGGGGGACAATTCACTAAAACTAGACGGAAGTTCCAAAGTCCCAAGAGACCGCAAAATAAACAGTGACTTCAGCGTCACAAATCCCCAACACATAACACCAGTGGGGGGGAGAGTAACACATTTTTACAAAAACTGGGAGGAAATAACAACAGACACGTGGGTCCTAGCCATTATCCAACATAGTTATTGCATAGAATTTCTACAATTCCCTCCAAATGTCCCTCCGAGAACACACAACATGTCCAAACAACACATGGATCTATTACAACAGGAAGTCTAAGCGTTGTTGCAGAAAGATGCAATAGAATTAGTACCAATTCATCAGAAAGGAACAGGAGTATACTCCCTGTACTTTCTCATACCCAAAAAAGACAAAACTCTAAGACCTATCCTAGATCTCAGAACATTAAATATTTACATCAAATCAGATCACTTTCACATGGTGACACTACAAGACGTGATCCCATTGCTCAAACAACAAGACTACATGACAATATTAGACCTCAAGGATGCGTATTTCCATATACCTATACATCCTTCCCACAGAAAGTACCTAAGGTTTGTAATCCAAGGGGTACATTACCAGTTCAAAGTGTTGCCATTCGGAATAACAACAGCGCCAAGAGTTTTTACAAAATGCCTGGCCGTAGTGGCAGCCCATATCAGAAGGCAGCAAATACATGTGTTCCCGTACCTAGACGATTGGTTAATCAAAACAAATACGCAAGAACGGTGTTCACAACACACAAAGTATGTCATAGAAACCCTTCACAAGCTAGGTTTCTCACTCAACTACAACAAATCACACCTACAGCCGTGTCAAATACAACAGTACTTAGGAGCAACAATCAACACAACAAAAGGGATTGCCACTCCAAGTCCACAAAGGGTACAGGCATTCCAAAACGTAATACAGGCCATGCACCCAAAACAAAAGTACCAGGTAAAATTAGTGATGAAACTACTAGGCATGATGTCCTCATGCATAGCCATTGTCCCAAACGCAAGATTACACATGCGGCCCTTACAACAGTGCCTAGCATCACAATGGTCACAAGCACAGGGTCAGCTTCAAGATCTAGTGTTGATAGACCGCCAAACATACTCCTCGCTACAATGGTGGAACACTATAAACTTAAATAAAGGGCGGCCTTTTCAGGAGCCAGTGCCTCAATACGAGATCACAATGGATGCTTCCATGATAGGGTGGGGAGCACACCTCAACCAACACAGCATCCAGGGACAATGGGACACTCAGCAGAAACAGCTTCATATAAATCACTTAGAACTACTAGCAGTATTTCTAGCGTTGAAAGCATTTCAACCTATAATAGCCCACAAACACATTCTTGTCAAAACAGACAACATGACAACAATGTATTATCTGAACAAACAGGGAGGGACACACTCGACACAGTTGTGTCTCTTAGCACAAAAGATATGGCATTGGGCGATTCACAACAACATTCACCTAATAGCGCAGTTCATACCAAGAATTCAAAACCAGTTCGCCGACAAGCTCTCTCTGGCTCACCAACAGATCTACGAATGGGAAATTCACCCCAAATACTAAAGACTTACTTCCAAAGATGGGGAACACCGCAAATAGAACTATTTGCAACAAAACAAAACGCAAAATGCCAAAACTTCGCATCCAGGTACCCACAGGCTCACTCTCAAGGCAATGCGTTATGGATGAGTTGCTCAGGGATATTTGAATACGCTTTTCCCCCTCTCCCACTCCTTCCGTATCTAATAAACAAATTGAGTCAAAACAAACTCAAACTCATACTAATAGCACCAATTTGGGCACAACAACCTTGGTACACAACACTACTAGACCTCTCGGTAGTGCCTCATATCAAACTGCCAAACCGACCAGATCTGTTAACTCAACACAAACAACAGATCAGACACCCAAATCCAGCATCGCTGAATCTAGCAATTTGGCTCCTGAAATCTTGGAATTCGGACACCTAGGGGGTCATTACAACATTGGTGGTAAAAGGCGCTTACCGCCGTGCAGAAGACCGCCAATACACCGCCGCCGCGGCGGTATTCCGCCACAGCTATTATGACACACATCTTGGAATCCGCTGAAATTCAGACACCCACACAACACTGCCACACCAAAGGTCAGTGATAAACTAGCGGAAACAAATCCTCCACCTCCACGTCAACAGAAACATGCCCATGCTATTACGACCCCCGAATCCACGCGGCGGTCTTTCAACCACGGTAATCCATTGGCGGTACACACCGCCGTGCTCAAAATACACACACATCTCCAAAACACCGCCACATTGGACAATTCCAAATACACACACCTGATACACATACAAACACCACTCCCACACACCCAATACAATATAAAACAAACACCCACATCACCCACAAACCCCTACGACCAAAAAATCATGAACAAAGGCCAGAGAGAGAGCACAGAATAGACAACCCCATCACACAGAGGCACACAACACCATCACCCACACAACATCCACGCACAAAACACCACACACCACTACACTCACCACACTCATCACCACATACACCACCCCACACATCACCCACACCACCCCATGTCACGCCAAAGACACCCCCGCTTCTCTGAGGAGGAGCTGAGGGTCATGGTGGAGGAAATCGTCCGGGTAGAGCCACAGCTATTTGGCTCACAGGTACAGCACACATCAATAGCCAGGAAGATGGAGTTATGGCGCAGAATAGTGGACAGGGTCAACGCCGTGGGACAGCACCCAAGAAATAGGGAGGACATCAGGAAGAGGTGGAACGACCTACGGGGAAAGGTGCGTTCAACGGTCTCCAGGCACAACATCGCGGTATAGCGGACTGGCGGCGGACCCCCACCTCCTTCCCCACAACTAACAACATGGGAGGAGCAAGTCTTGACCATCTTGCATCCTGAGGGCCTCGGAGGAGTCGGTGGAGGATGGGACACTGGTAAGTCAAATCTCAACTATCGTATCCCCCACCCTACCTGCATGCTATCACACACCCCCACCCTCCCCTATCACTCCAAATCCTCACTAATCTACCCATAACACAAACCACCCATCCCAACACCAAGCCCTGCATGACACAACTAAGCATGGACACCCCTCACTAAAGCATGCCCACTGCACATACCCAGAACACCCCCCCAACCATCATCACACAAACCCACACACAGGAATGCTTGCACTGGGGTACACAAACACCCACCCATTGCACACCATTACACACACACATGCAATAATCATGCTCTTATGCCCCTGCAGGAACCCGAAGGACCGTCACCACACCAGAGGGTCCAGACAACACCACTCCACCCCCAGAAGAGGCCCACAGTGACGAGAGCAGCTCTGCCCTACTGGATCCTGATGACCAGCCCGGACCATCGTGGGCCTCGGGACAGTCGGTTCCCCTTGCACAGGCACAGCCCAACACCAACCTTCCACCCTCTGGTAACACCAGCACAGCACCCACCCAGCGGGCCCAAACCTTCTTGCCCAGGACAGGTCAATCAGCGGTGTGTCCACCACTACAGGGAACCCAGGATAACCCGCCACCCCAACAACAACAGGGACCTGGGGGCAGTGGTAGTGGGCACACGGTCCAGGGGACGGAGGCCCAGGAACACAGGGGAACTGGGAGGGCTGCTGTGCGACAGGGGGCGGACAGGCCAAGGGAACCCACTCTCCACGAGGCCCTATCCTCCATCATGGGAGCATACCACCACTCCCAGGAGACGATGGCGACGGTCCTGGACAAGTTGCAGGAGACCCTGCGCCTGCAGGACGAACTGTATTTGGGGTTCAGGGAGGAGCTCAGGGCCATCACCTCCACCCTGGGCACCATCGTAGGGGTGCTGAAGGACATACAGCAGACCTTGAGGGACACCGTGGCACTCCAAGGGGCCCCTGACACTAGCCAGGATGATGAACTGCCCACCTCCTCCGCCGGCACTAGTGGACAGGACGTCCCGCCACAGGACCAACACACCAGCACCCCACCCCCTGCAGACGGACAACCACCACGCAAGCGGTCCCTGAGATCCAGGAACAGGACAGATCAAGATGGCAAGACCCCGCCAGGAAATGAGACCACCCTGATTGTCCTCCCACTGTCCCACTTTGTTACCCTGTCCAAACTTAAACTGCACCAGCTCCACTTCCTATGCCCAGATGGGCAGTGCACCTGTAAGACTAATAGACTGGACTCTGCCATGGACATTCCTCCGCCATCACCCATCCTCATTTTACAAACCCCTCACATTTCAGAACACTTCAATAAACACCCTTGAAACACAAAACAATCTGGAGTCAGTCTGTGATTTAGTAAATATTTATTATCAATGACAGTGTCATAATGGGTTTACCATTGTAAGGCTAACATACCTATGTCACACATCACAAGCCCTTGAAGGATGCAAGCAGTTGACACGTAGGTAACCACACCTGTGAAACCATAATGGAAGGGTACAACTCAGTTAACAAATAGTGATATAAATCGAGAAACAGGATGGAGGTAGACGTGTGAAAGTTAATGTAATGCTAAAAATGAAAATGTTCTCACCTGTGTCTCACTGGAAATATTGCTGTATGACTGACTCCCTGTTGTCGTTGTCTTCTTCCTCAGCTTCATCCTCATCACTGTCCACAGGCTCCACAGACTCCACAGCTGCTACAAAACCGTCATCTAGATCATCCTCCTGCAGAAAAGGCACCTGGTGTCGCAAAGCCAAATTATGGAGCATGGAGCAGGCGATGATGATGTCGCACACCTTCTTCGGTGAGTAGAATAGGGATCCACCTGTCATATGGAGGCACCTGAACCTGGCCTTCAGGAGGCCGAAGGTGCGTTCGATCACCCTCCTAGTCTGCCCATGGGCCTCATTGTACCGTTCTTCTGCCCTGGTCAAAGGTTGGGGTAACCAGAGTCCCCCAATAGCCATACACGGTGCCTGTGGAGTTGACCCATCATATCAGGGATGCTGCTATTCCGCAGGATGTAGGCGTCATGCACTGAGCCAGGAAACATAGCATTTACCTGGGAGATGTACTGGTCTGCCAAACAGACCATCTGGACATCCATAGAATGATAACCCTTCCTGTTCCTGTACACCTGTTCACTCCTGTGGGGGGGGACCAGAGCTACATGGGTCCCATCAATAGCACCTATGACGTTGGGGATATGTCCAAGGGCATAGAAGTCACCTTTCACCATAGGCAAATCCTCCACCTGAGGGAAAATGATGTATCTCCTTACGTGTTTCAGCAGGGAGGACAACACTCTGGACAACACTTTGGAAAACATAGGCTGGGACATCCCTGATGCCATGGCCACAGTTGTCTGAAAAGAATCACTTGCAAGGAAATGGAGCACTGACAGCACCTGCACGTCAGGGGGGATTCCAGTCGGATGGCGGATTGGTGACATCAGGTCTGGCTCCAACTGGGTACATAGTTCCTGGATTGCAGCACGGTCAAACCGGTAGGTGACGATGACATGTCTCTTTTCCATAGTCAACAGGTCCACCAGCGGTCGGTACACTGGAGGATTACGCCATCTTCTCATATGTCCCAGCTGACGGTGCCTACGAAGGACAACAGCGAAGAACCAGTCATTCCTCCAGGTATGTACCCACAGTTACACACAAGAATACACCACTCACAAAACCCTTCCTGTATGTGTGTTGAGTGTAGGCCTAGCTGTGTGTGACGCAGTAGTAAATGAAGCCATGTGGGCCCCTGAAATGGCGGCTGCCTGACCTCTAAACTGGGACAATGGGATTGTGGGGTAACTGCACTGGCGTTGCACACCGTCGCGGTAGGCGGTCGTAGACCGCGGCGCAATGCTGCATTGGTTAACATTGGACCCTATGGGTCCCAGGAGCCAATGAACAGGTGCGCCGGCGGTGATGATGCGCACCGCCGCGGACGTCACCGTCATTTTCTATCTGTTCAATCACTAGATACCTGACCTTCGACAGGAGAGGACCTACACTGCAAGTGCTGCTGTGACCTCGGTCTGGAAGCGACGATGGCTGCTGCGTCTGGGGAAAGGGCCCCTGCCTTCACTGCACAGGAGTTGGAGAAACTGGTAGACGGGGTCCTCCCCCAGTACAAGCTACTCTACGGTCCTCCAGACCAACAGGTTAGTACACAGGGAGCACTTTGTATGGGCTAGGCCTGGGTGGAGAGGGCTGGTTGGAAGAGGGAAGGGGCAGAGTTCATAGAACAACAATGCATGGGAATGAATGGGCCACATGGCCAGAGTAGGGAGGGGGCCACTCACAACGACGGCGCAGTTGGTAATGCCTGATCCTCTTCCCTTGTGCATGTCATGTAGGTCAGCACCCACCAGAAGAGGGACATTTGGCGTGCCATCGCCAAGGAGGTCCGGACCCTGGGGGCCCACCAGAGACGGGGCACCCACTGCCGTAAGAGATGGGAGGACATTCGCCGCTGGAGCAAGAAGACGACGGAGGCTCAGCTGGGGATGGCCTCCCAACGTGGGAGGGGTGCCCTTCGCAACTTGACCCCCCTGATGTTCCGGATCCTGGCAGTGGCCTACCCGGAGTTGGATGGGCGCTTGAGGGCATCACCGCAGAGACAAGGGGGTGAGTACAACCTCATTCTTCTGACTTTGCGTGCAGTGGAGGTGTCTGGGTGGGGGAGGTTAGCTGTGGGTGTCCCTAGACCAGGGCGAGTTAGGTAGGCAAGGCCATGTGGCACTCTACCCCACCTCAGCAGAGTGCCAAGTCGAGGTACAGTTGTCCCTGTGGCATACATGTGCGCAGATGTCCACCACTGCCATGTAGGCCATATCTAAAAAATTGCATGTACAGTGGGCAGGAGCACGGCGTAATGCAGGGGGCTGCTGCGTCTGTCTTGTCCGCCAACGGTAGTGGTAATCCATGCACTAAAACTCTCTTTCTTCTGTCTCCCCCCCCCCTTTTTCTGCTCTCCCTGTCCTATTGTACATCAGCATCAACAGGCGGAGGTACAGTGGCACCGGAGCACGAGGGAGCTGCATCCCACATGGCCATGGAGGGCCACACCACGGACTCTGAATGCACCAGTGGGACGGAGGGCGAGGGGAGCTTCACGTCGGCCACCGGATCACCAAGCAGCGACACGGACTCGTTCGCCGATGGGGCTCCCTTGTGATGGCGGCACCATCTGTGCCCCCCACCTCTACAGGTACAGCCGCCACCTCCTCTACCAGCACCGCCCTCCCAGCAGCCCCTCAGCGTTCGCCCCGTGCCCGCTCACCCAGGAGGGTGGGCATCACCTTCGCCCCAGGCACCTCAGGCCCTGCCCCAGTCACCCCTGCTGCCCTCAGTGAGGAGGCCATCGACCTCCTCAGGTCACTCACTGTTGGGCAGTCTACCATTGTGAATGCCATCCAGGGTGTAGAACGAGAGTTGAAACACGGTAATGCATTCCTTGAGGGCATTCATTCTGGTCAGGCTGTCCTTCAGCGAACCTTGCAATATCTGGCCTCAGCACTGATGGCAGCCATTGTCCCTGTGTCTAGCCTCCCCCTCCAACTTCCTCCACCGAGACCCAATCTCCTGTACCCCAGCCCATCCCAAGCACACCTGCAGACCAGCATGCACACAAGTCAACACACACAAGTAGCTCAAGCAAACATAGGCACCACTCACACCACAGGCACTCACGCAAGCCTCACCCACATACAGACACAGCAACATCCACTGCCTCCACTGTGTCCCTCTTCTCCCTCCTCCCTCCCAGTCTCGTCTACACACACACCTGCATGCACCACATCTACAGGCACCATGAACCGCACAAGGACACCCAGCACCACAAGCCGCTCACCTGCACTCACCACCTCCACTACCATTTACACGTCCCCTGTGTCCTCTCCCAGTGTGTCTGTGACGCCCCCTCCCAAAGTACACAAACGCCGGCAATCACTCACCCAACATCCATCCACCTCACGACAGCCTCCAGTACCTGCACCTGCACCCAAAACACCTAAAGTGACACCTCCGACAACCACCTCCTCTTCCTCCATTCCCAGACCCCCTCCAGCTACCCATCCCAGTGTTCGTCAGAAACTGTCCCTCTGTAAAGTAGACCTTTTTGCCCCCCCCCTCCAATTCATCAGTCCCGTCGTAGCGCCTCAGCCAAAAACCCTCCAATACCAGTGGTGCCTGTTCAAGGTTTGTGGAGTGCACCGGCCACCAGGGCAGGCAGTAGGACGCGGAGCCAAGGCACTGGCAGCCCACCCCAGTAAAGGCTCTAAAATTGGAGAGTGGACAACGGGACCGTGTTAAGACTCCTGGTGGGAAAACAACTGACATGGGTTCCAAGGGGATTGGAGAGTCAGCTGTGACTCCACCAAAGGTGGGGAAGGGCCTCAGGAAGTCTGCCCAGCCTGTTGCGAGTGTCACGGCAGAGAAGTGCACCATCATTTCCGGCGGTCGACACACAACCGCCAGCACCGTCGTCACTGGTCCAGAGACCACCGCCAGAGTCACAGCCCAGGAGGGCCCAAGTATTGTCACTGGTCAGGAGACCACCGCCAGAGTCACAGCCCAGGAGGGCACAAGTATCGTCAGTGGTCCAGAGACCACAGCCAGAGTCACAGCCCAGGAGGGCACAAGTATCGTCAGTGGTCCAGAGACCACCGCCAGTCACAGCCCAGGAGGGCCCAAGTAGTGTCACTGGTCAGGAGACCACTGCCGGAATCACAGCCCAGGAGGGCCCAAGTATCGTCACTGGTCCAGAGACCACCGCCAGAGTCACAGCCCAGGAGGGCCCATGTATCGTCACTGGTCCAGAGACCACCGCCAGAGTCACAGCCCAGGAGGGCGCAAGTATCGTCACTGGTCCAGAGACCACCGCCAGAGTCACAGCCCAGAAGGTCCCAAGTATCATCAGTGGTCCAGAGACCACCGCCAGAGTCACAGCGCAGGAGGGCCCAAGTATTGTCCCTGGTCCAGAGACCACTGCCGGAGTCAGTGCCCTGGAGGGCCCCGGCTGCCACAGCCCCGCTGGGCAATGATTGAACGTCATGCCACACACCAATGCCCAGTGTAGAGAACGTCATGCCACACACCAATGCCCAGTGTAGAGAACGTCATGCCACACACCAATGCCCAGTGTAGAGAACGTCATGCCACACACCAATGTCCGTATCAGAACCGCCATGTCAAAGCACCGCTGAACAGGGCAAAGACCGCCATGGCAAAGCACCGCTGAACAGTCCGGAACCGCCATGTCAAAGCACTGCTGAACAGGGCAAAGACCGCCATGTCAAAGCACTGCTGAACAGGGCAAAGACCGCCATGGCAAAGCACCGCTGAACAGTCCGGAACCGCCATGTCAAAGCACCACTGAACAGGGCAAAGACCGCCATGGCAAAGCACCGCTGAACAGGGCAAAGACCGCCATGCCAAAGTACTGCTGAACAGGGCAAAGACCGCCATGGCAAAGCACCGCTGAACAGTCCGGAACCGCCATGTCAAAGCACCGCTGAACAGGGCAAAGACCGCCATGGCAAAGCACCGCTGAACAGGGCAAAGACCGCCATGGCAAAGCACCGCTCATCAGGGCAAGCACCGGGTAGGAATGAATGGCCCACCACATCAGGCATCCTTATCCCATGTGCAGCTGGGACCGTGACAGGACAGGAAATTTCACGGGGAGACTCATCCAGTCTGGGCACCAGTCCCCCCCAGTACCAGTAGAGACCTGCATCTACTTGAGAGACTGTGGCTTTGCACTCCCCAGGATGGTACAGTGGGCAAGCCACCCACTGTAGAGACTTGAGAGACTGTGGCTTTGCAATCCCCAGGATGGCACAGTGGGCACCCCACCCACTGTAGAGACTTGAGAGACTGTGGCTTTGCACTCCCCAGGATACATCAATGGGCATGGAGCCCCGTCGTGGATCTGGCTTTGCAGTCATCCGGCTGAGGTGCCCCCCCTTCCGTTCCCCCTGAGGTGCCTGTAGTATTTCTATCTGATGCCCCGGCAGTGTTCTCTCCGATTGTGGTCAGGTATCCTTTGTGGGCCTCGCCCATGCATTTTTGGACTGTTGGTGCACGGACATTGTTATTTACATATCTGCACTACTTCTCGTATTGTATATAATTATGACTGATTTTCAAATATATATCTGTATTTTTTTTTTTTACATGTATATTGCCACATTACAATGTTAGACCGAATTTCGCATTGTCTTTTAATTCTTCCGGAGGGATTGTGGGTTGTTACTGTGATTTTTGTGAATGCATTGGTGTGTATGTTTGAATATGCGAGGGTGGGGGTGTTTGGTGGATGTCCCCCTAACTTTTGCCTCCCCCCGTGTCATAGGTGCAGTACTCACCGTTGTCTTCGGCGCCTACGTAGCTGTTGGTCGTAGAGGAGCAGAAACACAAGGGCAGGGAGTATTTGGAGTTCCGGCTCTATGGAGTCCTCGTTCCTCGTGGGATGTGTTCAGGTGAGCATTTTCCCATAGCAAAAGCTGTTTCCGCCCAATTTTTATCCACGGAGAATCCGCCCCGGGAAAGGTGGCGGATTGGCGGGTTGTAATACTGTGGGCGGTACATTGTCTTCCGCCTGGCTGTTGGCGGTGACCGCCACGCTGCTTGTTTGCACCATCGTGGCGGGCAGTGTGTTAAAGTGGCAGTCTTTGTTGGCGGTTTCCGCCAGGGTCATAATTCCCTTTTTTTGTCCGCCGGCCTGTTTGCGGTATTTCCGCAGCTTTAACACCGTCCGCCAGGGTTGTAATGACCCCCCTAGACCTTACACAAGAATGTATGGAGGTCATAAAACAAGCTAGGAAACCAACCACAAGACATTGCTACGCAAATAAGTGGAAAAGATTTGTTTATTACTGCCATAATAATCAAATTCAACCATTGCACGCATCTGCTAAAAACATCGTAAGCTACTTTCTACACTTACAAAAGTCCAAGTTAGCTTTTTCATCCATTAAAATACATCTCACCACAATTTCAGCTTATCTGCAAATTACGCACTCAACTTAATTATTCAGAATCCCAGTCATAAAAGCATTTATGGAGGGTCTGAAAAGGATTATCCCACCAAGAACACCACCAGTTCCTTCGTGGAACCTCAACATCGGATTAACATGACTCATGGGTCCACCTTTTGAACCTATGCATTCATGTGAGATACAGTACTTAACATGAAAAGTAGCATTTCTAATAGCTATCACATCTCTCAGAAGAGTAAGTGAAATACAAGCCTTTACTATACAAGAACCCTTTATTCAGATACACAAACATAAAGTCGTTCTACGAACAAATCCTAAATTCTTACCTAAGGTCATATCACTGTTCCACTTAAATCAAACTGTGGAACTCCCAGTATTCTTTCCAGAACCAGATTCTGTAGCTGAAAGAGCATTACATACATTAGACATCAAAAGGGCACTAATTTACTACATAGATAGAACAAAATAAATTTGCAAAACAAAACAATTGTTTGTTGCTTTCCAAAAACCTCATACAGGGAATCCAATATCCAAACAAGGCATTGCCAGATGGATAGTTAAATGTATTCAAACCTGTTATATAAAAGCAAAAAGAGAACTGCCTATTACACCAAAGGCACACTCAACTAGAAAGAAAGGTGCTAGCATGGCCTTTCTAGGAAACATACCAATGACTGAAATCTGTAAGGCAGCCACATGGTCGACGCCTCATACATTTACCAAGCATTACTGCGTGGATGTGTTAACAACACAGCAAGCCACAGTAGGACAAGCAGTACTACGGACTTTATTTCAAACAACTTCAACTCCTACAGGCTGAACCACTGCTTTTGGGGAGATAACTGCTTACTAGTCTATGCACAGCATGTGTATCTGCAGCTACACATGCCATCGAACGGAAAATGTCACTTACCCAGTGTACATCTGTTCGTGGCATGAGACGCTGCAGATTCACATTCGCCCTCCAACCTCCCCGGGAGCCTGTAGCCGTTTTAAGTTGAGAAAAAAATAATAATAATTAAACTTGTACATTTGTAAATTTGTAAATATATCACTTTTAACCACATTATGTACATACATATTTACTCCATTGCATGGGCACTATTACTATAATACACAACTCCTACCTCACCCTCTGCAGGGAAAACAATCTAAGATGGAGTCGACGCCCATGCGCAATGGAGCCGAAATGGGAGGAGTCCCTCGATCTCGTGACTCAAAAAGACTTCTTTGAAGAAAAACAACTTGTAACACTCCGAGCCCAACACTAGATGGCAGGATGTGCAAAGCATGTGAATCTGCAGCGACTCATGCCACGAACAGATGTAAACTGGGTAAGTGACATTTTCCATATATAGATCAACTACCTGACTTCCGTAGGGAAAACTATGAGCAAGGCTTTGGTAACCGAAACGCATTGGGGCTTGCAGCAGAAAAGTGTGGTTCTGGCATCATCCTGTAGTGTACAACTCATTATTCCAAGAGGAAGTATGTGATTTGAGCAATTGAATGTAACAGGTTTCCCCTCCCTGTAGTCATACAGCTGCGAGGGCTGAGTCAGACTTCTGAAGGGAGGAAGAGGCAAGGTGGAATAAATATAGATAGATACATAATTCACTGAAAACAAACAAAGGTTACAGGGATGTTATAGTTAGGCTCACATTTTAAATTTACAAACCCATAGAAATTCAGCGGTTATAGTTAAAGTTATTTCAAGTAACTATAACTTGTGCCCTAAGGTAACTATAACTCACACCCCTGCCATGCACAGTTTTTTCCTCAAAAATGTAACTGCAAATATTAGTGATATTTTCAGTGATGTTATCAAAGATGTCATGAGTACTGTAATATGTGGGGTAATTAGCAGTGCATATCGAGGGTGCAAATCATAGTTACCTTAGGGCAGTGGTCTTCAAACTTTTTTATGCCGCGCCCCCCCAGTTGAAATATAAAAATCATTGGCCCCCCCCCTCAGAATTTTTCACAATTATTTTAGAAAGATGGCAATGTTTAAATATATCTAAACCTATTTAAACATTGCAGTTAAGTACTGTTACCTTTTTAAAACTGCAATAACATGCTTCTGCTTAAAACAAAGGCATGTTATCTGTATAATATTTCTTTTGGCCAGAGTTTGGCGCCCCCCCGGGATCACTGGGAACCCCCAGTTTGAAGACCTCTGCCTTAGGGCAGGGGTTGGCTCTCAGCAGCAGTTCACTAGAACGAACCCACTCATCACAGAAACTGCATGAAAAAGCAGGGATGCAAACACCTCCATCAAGGTTTACAAATAACTTTTAAAGGTGAAAATGCATTGCTCCAGCTCGCAGGGAGCTTCTTCAAATAGCAGGGGTGCGAATTATAGTTAACTTAAGGCGAGAGTTGTAGTTACTTGAAATAACTACAACTATAACTGCTGAATTTCTAAGGTTTTGTATGAGTAAATTCACAGCCTAACTATACCCACTATAACGTCCCTGTAACCTTTTTTTAAGTGAATATATATATATATGTATATATATATATATATATAGATAGATATAATGAGCATAAACATGGTTTGCCACTTTCCCCACCTGTCAGAATTAAATATATGTACTGCAATGATAAGATCCAAACACTACTTCTACTTGCATGCCTGCTTGTCTGTATAGTATTTTAGTGGACTATACTTACGGCCTGATCTAGAGTGCAGAGCACATTATTTTACATGTCAGGGCGACAGGTGTAAAATCCCCCGTTGCCGGATGGAGTTCCCATTCTCTGCATTTAGAGATGTCTCTAGTTATTGACAGGAACCACTGTCACAGCAGTTCATGTCAATGTGTTAAAAGTCTGATGGACAGCTACCTCAAATTTGTAACACATTTCTGCTTTTTTTTAAAACAAAATCCTAACAGATTGGTGGTTGGCGTAAAGTAGTTTCAGTGAAGTTTGATCGGTACATGGCCAAAACAACGACATACAGGGAGCGATGGAAGCAAAGGTCGCACCAAAGTATTGTGATGGATTGAAAAACACAAAGAGAGCCATGGATTCCAACTAGGAGACATGCTAGTTTATGTAAAGTATTGAGATGCATCCTAAAGTAAAGATAGTGGGTGCTTGTGGTATACATATTTTGTAGGTGTAAGTATACTGCTACTATTACTCACACCTTTGACGCTGCTCAACTGCCCAAGTGAGCCCTTCACCCGATTGGCTGCCTCTGACCCTGGGCTTGATTTGAGAATTCACAACATACCTCGACCATGAAGGTACCAGTCAACAGCTGGGAATACTGGACGGTCTGCGAACTCCACACCAGATTGCACTAAGGATTCCTTGACCACTTGGTAGCCATTGAGTATCACCATTGGGGTGCGACCGATAAAGATGGTGCATATGTCACCATATTTTCTGTGAATCTGAGGAGAGATAACCAAACAAAAATCTATCAAGGTTTAATCCAAAACATAAATCATAAAGAAATAATCAGCACGTCTGCAGTGTACATTAGTGCGGGAATTATTATTTGGTAACCATTACCCACCCCATTGGTCCTTCTTTTATAGAAATCAAATGGATGGGAGCCAATGTTATTGGAATAAGACTCTGTGACTCCCTTTTGTTCACAAATCTTTAAATTAGGTTCTCAACCCATTGCACTATATCACAGGCCTAAAGATAGCCTAGTCTCTGACGATTTATACAAAGGATGTTTTGTGAAGTCCTGTTTAATTTTGACCGCAAATATATACAGAATATTGGCAACAAGCCAAAGCGCAGGAAGAAGTGACAAGTATGGTCTGTGCCAAGTGAGGCCACAGACAGCTATTTAATCTTTCAGTATTCTTTCAATTATTTTTTATTTTATAATGGTGCAGATCCTTCACATAATTCCACAGGATGGGTAATCCATAAATAGTTCACCAAAGACCAGCTCCCAGGCATAACTAACAGTAATGCACAGTAGAAATACATATTTAATCAAATCTCTTTCGGGTCTACCCAGGATCGATAGAGAAAAATCCGCAGGCATGCACTGGTTACTGGCAGCCACGGTCAGTTGTCTCGTGGTCAATAATTGTGTGTGCTGGGACACAATCAAAGACACCAGATAAAACACAGAAGGTCACGTATAAAAGCAGGGGCTGTCCCGAAAATTTACACAGAGAGTGGGATAGTTGGATAAATTATTATGGCCTAGGCCGTACATATGAAATCGGAGCACTTTGGACACCGATGGGACCCGACATGTCCTCTGGGCAAAATGATCACTGATATGATTCTATGCACTTAAGAATAGAATGAGGAGATGTTTTATTGTGTACTGTGCTATTCCACTGTATTTCTATCACTTTGTCATGTGGATTTGCTGCAGCAGGAAGGCTTCTACATTGTGTGACTGACCTCTGTGTCATTGTCATGGTGGTTTATTTGACAATGTGTATGTTACAACAAACCATAAATTAAAAAGATATTTAACAAAAAAAAGATACCAGACAAAACAATCAAATTAAATGTGGCCAATCACATATCAGTAGGCTATGGCCTAAGCACAGCTCGTATAATGCAATTTATCACTTTGATCATGGAGAAATTTAAGTTTTAGACGTTGCTTGGTAGGGCCCAGGTGGAAGGACAGAGGAACAGTGACGCTTGCTGGGGTAGACCTAGAACTAACAGAAGTGCAGCCCTAAGATATGCTGTAATCACAGGCATTAAGTATAAAGGCTCTACAGTTTTGTTTCCATCAGTCAGGATAAATAGTCTCTAGGGTCTACTCAGTGTGAAACAGAGGAGCAGTCCAAGGACATGCATTGCTTATAGGTCTTCAGACTAAATACTATACACTGTCCGCCTAGAAGTGATACGGGAGCAGCCAAAGTCCAAGTATGGGTGATCAGCAGTCAGAATATGCATTCTATATAGTACATCCAGTGGCAACAAAGTGGCAACTCATGGGTTGTGTGGTTTATAGGCAACGGATATAAATGCCTTTTAAGGTCTACTCAGCAGTAAAAGAAGTACTCATTGGCACATGATGTCACGACTCACGTGCTGCTTACGCCTGGAATCCACAGATCGAGTGGCGCGGGTCTTGAGTGTTCGGCTTTGGCCCAGAAAGGGGCGACTCTTTCTGGTAGCCACGGTGCTATAGGCAATGGAAACGCCAAGAACAGAACGTGCCCTTCAGAAATAGCGCCAGAGGGAAAGAAAAACCTAAAAAGGGGAAAAAACCTCCAAACAGAAAGATTCCTGAAACAAGAACAAAAGAACAGGAATCAACAGAAACTAAATTCAGGAAACACAGAATTGATGAAATCCAGAACCGAAA
This sequence comes from Pleurodeles waltl, assembly GCF_031143425.1. Lineage (NCBI taxonomy): Eukaryota > Metazoa > Chordata > Amphibia > Caudata > Salamandridae > Pleurodeles > Pleurodeles waltl. The sequence continues at coordinate 239,628,939 of NC_090451.1, forward strand.
TGCGAGGAATCAGGAGCGAAGACACTATCAGAACAGAAAGTGTTGCAGCGCAAGGAAAGGAAAAAAACACATCCCTTAAATACCAAAAAACAGGAAATGACCAACAGGAAGTAAAAGGACACCATCTTAGATACGGAAAAGTACATAGAACAGAATAGAGTAGGAACCATAGAGAATAGGGAACAAGGAATGCTGGGAAGAAAAAGGTAACATGGGAAGGGGGAAAAGACATAAAGGAAGGTACAACCAAAAAGACCCAAGAAAAGAAGAAAAGAAAAAGAAGGAAAAAAGAACAGGTAAGAGGGGTCAGGAGGCACAAGAAACGCGGAGTGCAGAAGCAGAGCGGGGCCCCATGCCAAATCTGGGGCCTCGTATGGTGCATGAAAAGCTAGGGGCGTGCCGCGTCTTGTAGACGCGCTGTGCGGCCCGAGCCGAATGTTCGGCGCGACACATGATCGATACAGGCAGTCTCAATCAGTATCCTTTTGGGTCAACCTAGGTGCAACGTACAGCATCTCCTAGGTATGCGCGACAGTAGGTCCCCCTTCCGAAGGCCCAGGTTTGAGGGGAAATAAACAGTGAAAGTGACGAATCAGAAGAGGTGCGTGAACAGAAGATGCATCTTCCCAAGAGCATTCACTGAGAGGATAACCCTTCCAATGAATCAGATACTGAAGACGTTTGTGAAAAAGACGAGAGTCACAAATTTCCTGTACCTCATATTCAGGGACATCATCCACTAATACAGGGGGAGGACAAGGAAACTGACGAGAGTAAGGGTCAGGTACATAAGGTTTGAGCTGGGAAACATGAAACACTGGATGAATCTTCCATGTATGAGGCAAGTGAAGACGGACAGTGACAGGATTAATCAACTGAAGAATACGGAAAGGCCCGTAGTAGCGAGGTGTGAACTTATTCTGAGAAAGGCGTGAGGGCAAGAATTTGGATGAAAGCCAAACTTTATCTTGAAGGTGATAGTCTGGAGTGGTCCTACGTTTCTTGTCTGCTATTTTCTTCATATATCTCTTGGTGTTTAACAAATTGGATCGAATTAGTCTATGGATTTGTAGAAGTCGTTTGGAAAGAGAAGTAATTGCGGGCAGAGGAGAGGTAGACTGAGGAGAAGTAGGAAAAGAGGTAGGATGATAGCCATAAGAACAGAAAAAAGGAGTGACCTTGGAGGCACTATGGACAGTATTATTGTAGGAAAATTCAGCAATAGGGAGATAAGTGTTCCAGTTGTTTTGGGTAGAATTGCAAAAACAGCGAAGGTATTGCTCTAATCCTTGGTTCAGACGCTCTGTCTGTCCATTGGTCTGTGGATGGAAACCTGATGACAGTGCTATATTGATATTTAGTGTCCTACAAAAATATTTCCAAAACCGGGAAATGTACTGAGGTCCTCTGTCAGATACAATGGTATGTGGAAGTCCATGGAGACGGAAAATATGGTCGATAAATATCTGGCTTAGTTCTTGGGATGTAGGTTGCTTTTTCAGGGCAGTGAAGTGAGCCATCTTAGTAAAGGAATCAACAGTGACCATGATAACCCGGTTTCCTGCTGATGGTGGGAGCGAACACATGAAATCAGTAGAAACAGTGTGCCATGGAGCTGGTGGAACGGGCAAAGGCTGTAGTAATCCTGCAGGTCTGGTACGGGGAGTCTTGACTTGAGCACATATGGGACAAGCCTGAACGTACCTTTCAACGTCCGGCTTCCAGGTAGGCCACCAGAAAAATTGCGAAAGAAGTTCTTGTGTGGCCTTGATGCTTCTATGACCAGCAACCGGCGAATCATGGCACAATTGTAATGCCTTTTCTCTAACTCTGTTAGTAGGGAGGAATAACAGATTCTGATAATAATGATATCCTTGTTTTTTACATAATAAGGGTCTTAGTTTCTCTACTTCGCGATCAGACAGGCTGGAGTATTCCAGTTGTACCTCCTCCAGGAAAGACTGAGCTACTCCAATGATCTTACTAGGTTCAAGTAGATACTGAGATGGGGAAGGAGTACAATCTGGATAACGGTGAGACAGGGCATCAGCCAGAATGTTTTGGGATCCAGGAATATAGGTGATGTAAAAATCATACTGACTGAAGAAAAAGGCCCAACGAGCCTGGCGACTATTCTGGCATATAAAATTACGTAAACATTGTAGATTACGGTGGTCTGTTCTCACCTCAAAAGGCTCCTTGGAACCCATCAGAAACTGTCTCCATTCTAGGCAGGCTGTTTTCAGGGCTAATAATTCCCTTTCAAGTACTGAGTAATGTTGTTCTGATGTAGAGAGTATATGGGACAAATAGAAAACAGGATGTTCAAGACCCTCATCTTCTTGTTGTTGGAGTAAGACAGCTCCGATGGCTCTTTTGGAAGCATCGGTAACTACAATAAATTGTTTGTTGGTATCAGGGTGTCTCAAGATGGGAGCTTGAGTGAAAGCCTTCTTTAAATCTTGAAAAGCTGTTTCAGCCGCCTTAGTCCAGACAAACCCTTTCGTTAAATTTTCCTTCTTTAAAGTGTGAGTTATATGGCTGGTCTGTTTTGCAAAGTCTAAGATGAATTGCAGATAAAAGTTTGCTAATCCTAGAAAACATTGAGTTTCTTTAATAGAAGAAGGAGCAGGCCAATCTAGAATGGCTTGTACCTTTTCTTGGTCCATAGCTATGCCGGTGGGACTTAAATGATAACCCAGATATTTGACTTCCGTCTTGTCGAACTCACACTTTTCTGGTTTACAAGATAGTTGATGTGCCCGGAGTCTTTGAAGGACTTGTTTCACATGGGAAGAATGGAGTTCGGGACGTCTAGAATAAATAAGAATATCGTCTAAGTAGATTACAACTGTCTGGTTCAAAAGGTCAGAAAACACTGAGTCCATAAATCTTTGGAAGATTGCGGGGGCATTAGTGAGACCAAAAGGCATAACTTTGTACTCAAAGTGACCAAATGGGGTCCTGAAAGCCGTTTTTCACTCATCTCCTTCTTTAATACGTAACAGGTGGTAGGCTCCCCGTAGATCCAGTTTGGTAAAACGTTGAGCCCCTCTGACTGCTTCTAGAATATCCTTGATGAGAGGCAAAGGATAACGATCCTTATTAGTTATCTTATTCAGGCCTCGAAAATCCAGGCAAGGACGAAGATCCTTTGTCTTCTTGGGTACAAAAAAGAGAGGAGCCCCTGCCGGAGAAGATGATGGAACAATAAGACCACTCTGTAAATTTTCTTCCAGATACTCTTTTAGAACTTCCTTTTTGGGTTCCGTGAGGGAGTACATCCTCCCAAAGGGAACGACAGTTCCAGGTTCCAAGGGAATAGCACAATCGTAGTCTCGATGTGGGGGTAACACAGGTCTGGATGGTTTTTGGAACACATCTTGAAATTCTAAATAATGTTCAGGGACTCCTTGGACAGTATTAATGGAATAACCGGTAGTACTTTCAGTAGGTGTTAATCTTTTCGGTGACCAATATTTGTTGGAAGCAAAACAGTTCTCATGACAAAACTGTGAAGACAAGGAAATAGTCCGGGTTACCCAATTCACATACGGATTATGTCTTATGAACCACGGAATTCCGAGAATGATGGTATGGTTGGGGGATGATATGAGATCAAAGGAGATGTGTTCTTGATGGTTACCAAACTGTAAACTTAACATCAGGGTAGTAGTATCGACTGGACCAGAGGATATCAAGGATCCATCCACTGTGTGCACTTGTTCGGGAATTTCTTTGGGTTGTGTTGGAATTTGTTGAGTAGTGGCCCAAGTCTTATCCATGTAAATACCACTAGCACCACAATCTAGTAATGCCATAGTCTTTTCTTGACGGCCGTCAGGTAGTTGTAACATGACAGGTAACATGAACAAGGATGTCGTATTGTCGTTAAATGAACTGATGGAAGGTATAGCCGATGATCCCGTCCCCTCCCTTCTTACAGAGGACGGGAAGTGGCGTTTCCCGATGGCCTTGGCGGACGTACAGGGCAGGTACGAAGCATGTGACCAGCAGACCCACAGTACAGGCACAAACCTTTCTTACGTCTGTCTTCCCGCTCGCTAGCGGAGTGCGGGCCTCGAGTAGTATCCACCTGCATGGGTTCCCCCTCTATGTCTCTAGCAGGAGGGCGAGGTTCCTCAGAACGATGCAGATAAACCCGTGAAGTGCTTGGCTGGGAAGACCCTCTACTCCTTCTCTTCTCCAATCTTCGTTCTTGAAGACGGTACTCGATGGAAAGTGCTTGATCCATCAGGCCACGAAGATCTTCAACTCTGGTGGAATGTACTAATTCATCTTTTATTTCTTCTTTAAGTCCTCTACAAAACAAAGTCACCAGAGTACGTTCCACCCAGGTGGTCTCTGCCGCTAGCTGACGAAAACGTGTAATATATTGGAGGACATCTTGTGAGCCTTGTTGGATGTCACATAAGGCTTCTTCCGCAGAGGCCTCCAATCCTGGACGACTAAACATTTGTTTGAAGCGATTTACGAAAGCGGAATAGTCCGACAATACCGGATCGTTGGATGATACCATCGGGGTTGCCCAGGCCAAGGCAGGACCGGATAAAGCACTGATAAGATAACCCACCTTTGTCCTGTCATGGGAGAATTGGGTAGGTCGGAAGGCGAAATACACCGTTAATGCATCAAGGAACTCACGTAGTTTGGTTGGTTCACCGGTGAAACGAGGAGTAGAAGCGGGGATAGTCGAAACATCGCCACTGCGGAAAACCAAAGCCTGTCGTAACGCAGCATTCTCATTGCGTAGTTGTTGCAATTCCTGAGCTTGTTGCTGAATTGTTGTCAGAAGAGATTGATCAGGATCTGCAGCAGCCGCCACTGTGTCATCCATGGTGTTAGAGGATGTCGGGATGGTTTGGCGCTGCAATCTGTCACGACTCACGTGCTGCTTACTCCTGGAATCCACAGATCGAGTGGCGTGGGTCTTGAGTGTTCGGCTTTGGCCCAGAAAGGGGCGACTCTTTCTGGTAGCCACGGTGCTGTAGGCAATGGAAACGCCAAGAACAGACCGTGCCCTTCAGAAATAGCGCCAGAGGGAAAAAAAACCTAAAAAGGGGAAAAAACCTCCAAACAGAAAGATTCCTGAAACAAGAACAAAAGAGCAGGAATCAACAGAAACAAAATTCAGGAAACACAGAATTGACGAAATCCAGAACCGAAAGGCGAGGAATCAGGAGCGAAGACACTATCAGAACAGAAAGTGTTGCAGCGCAAGGAAAGGAAGAAAACACATCCCTTAAATACCAAAAAACAGGAAATGACCAACAGGAAGTAAAAGGACACCATCTTAGATAGGGAAAAGTACATAGAACAGAATAGAGTAGGAACCATAGAGAATAGGGAACAAGGAATGCTGGGAAGAAAAAGGTAACATGGGAAGGGGGAAAAGACATAAAGGAAGGTACAATCAAAAAGACCCAAGAAAAGAAGAAAAGAAAAAGAAGGAAAAAAGAACAGGTAAGAGGGGTCAGGAGGCACAAGAAACGCGGAGTGCAGAAGCAGAGCGAGGCCCCATGCCAAATCTGGGGACTCGTAAGGTGCATGAAAGGCTAGGGGCGTGCCGCGTCTTGTAGACGCGCTGTGCGGCCCGAGCCGAATGTTCGGCGCGACACATGATCGATACAGGCAGTCTCAATCAGTATCCTTTTGGGTCAACCTAGGTGCAACGTAGCAGCATCTCCTAGGTATGTGATAGATACCACTTTAGGGATAAGTGCTGAATGGGGATTAGTGATTATGGCAATTGTAGGAGGCTGGACTGGCTTGTAGTGAGTACCTAGGGGTACTTGCACCTTGCACCAGGCCCAGTTATCCCTTATTAGTGTATAGGGTGTCTAGCAGCTTAGGCTGATAGATAATGGTAGCTTAGCAGAGCAGCTTAGGCTGAACTAGGAGACGTGTGAAGCTACTACAGTACCACAAGTGTCACTTGCACAATATCATAAGAAAACACAATACACAGTTATACTAAAAATAAAGGTACTTTATTTTTATGACAATATGCCAAAGTATCTTAGAGTGTACCCTCAGTGAGAGGATAGGAAATATACACAAGATATATATACACAATAGCAAAAATATGCAGTATAGTCTTAGAAAACAGTGCAAACAATGTATAGTTACAATAGGATGCAATGTGGAAACATAGGGATAGGGGCAACACAAACCATATACTCCAAAAGTGGAATGCGAACCACGAATGGACCCCAAACCTATGTGACCTTGTAGAGGGTCGCTGGGACTATTAGAAAATAGTGAGAGTTAGAAAAATAACCCTCCCCAAGACCCTGAAAAGTGAGTGCAAAGTGCACTAAAGTTCCCCTAAGGACAAAGAAGTCGTGTTAGAGGAATAATGCAGGAAAGACACAAACCAACAATGCAACAACTGTGGATTTCCAATCTAGGGTACCTGTGGAACAAGGGGACCAAGTCCAAAAGTCACAAGCAAGTCGGAGATGGGCAGATGCCCAGGAAATGCCAGCTGCGGTGCAAAGAAGCTTCTACTGGACAGAAGAAGCTGCGGTTTCTGCAGGAACGCAAAGGGCTAGAGACTTCCCCTTTGGAGGACAGATCCCTCTCGCCTTGTAGAGTCGTGCAAAAGTGTTTTCCCGCCGAAAGAATGCCAACAAGCCTTGCTAGCTGCAAATCGTGCGGTTAACGTTTTTGGACGCTGCTGTGGCCCTGGAGGGACCAGGAGGTCGCGAATTGGACCAGGAGAGAGAGGGGACGTCGAGCAAGACAAGGAGCCCTTTCAGCAGCAGGTAGCACCCAGAGAAGTGCCAGAAACAGGCACTACGAGGATGCATGAAATGGTGCTCACCCGAAGTCGCACAAAGAAGTCCCACGTCGCCGGAGAACAACTTAGGAGGTCGTGCAATGCAGGTTAGAGTGCCGTGGACCCAGGCTGGACTGTGCACAAAGGATTTCCGCCGGAAGTGCACGGAGGCCGGAGTAGCTGCAAAAGTCGCGGTTCCCAGCAATGCAGTCTAGCGAGGTGAGGCAAGGACTTACCTCCACCAAACTTGGACTGAAGAGTCACTGGACTGTGGGGGCCACTTGGACAGAGTTGCTGGATTCGAGGGACCTCGCTCGTCGTGCTGAGAGGAGACCCAAGGGACGGGTAATGCAGCTTTTTGGTGCCTGCGGTTGCAGGGGGAAGATTCCGTCGACCCACGGGAGATTTCTTTAGAGCTTCTAGTGCAGAGAGGAGGCAGACTACCCCCACAGCATGCACCACCAGGAAAACAGTCGAGAAGGCGGCAGGATCAGCGTTACAGAGTTGCAGTAGTCGTCTTTGCTACTATGTTGCAGGTTTGCAGGCTTCCAGCGCGGTCAGCAGTCGATTCCTTGGCAGAAGGTGAAGAGAGAGATGCAGAGGAACTCGGATGAGCTCTTGCATTCGTTATCTAAAGTTTCCCCAGAGACAGAGACCCTAAATAGCCAGAAAAGAGGGTTTGGCTACTTAGGAGAGAGGATAGGCTAGCAACACCTGAAGGAGCCTATCACAAGGAGTCTCTGACGTCACCTGGTGGCACTGGCCACTCAGAGCAGTCCAGTGTGCCAGCAGCACCTCTGTTTCCAAGATGGCAGAGGTCTGGAGCACACTGGAGGAGCTCTGGACACCTCCCAGGGGAGGTGCAGGTCAGGGGAGTGGTCACTCCCCTTTCCTTTGTCCAGTTTCGCGCCAGAGCAGGGCTAAGGGGTCCCCTGAACCGGTGTAGACTGGCTTATGCAGAATTGGGCACATCTGTGCCCAACAAAGCATTTCCAGAGGCTGGGGGAGGCTACTCCTCCCCTGCCTTCACACCATTTTCCAAAGGGAGAGGGTGTAACACCCTCTCTCAGAGGAAGTCCTTTGTTCTGCCATCCTGGGCCAGGCCTGGCTGGACCCCAGGAGGGCAGCTGCCTGTCTGAGGGGTTGGCAGCAGCAACAGCTGCAGTGAAACCCCAGGAAAGGCAGTTTGGCAGTACCAGGGTCTGTGCTACAGACCACTGGGATCATGGGATTGTGCCAACTATGCCAGGATGGTATAGAGGGGGCAATTCCATGATCATAGACATGTTACATGGCCATATTCGGAGTTACCATTGTGAAGCTACATATAGGTAGTGACCTATATGTAGTGCACGCGTGTAATGGTGTCCCCGCACTCACAAAGTCCGGGGAATTGGCCCTGAACAATGTGGGGGCACCTTGGCTAGTGCCAGGGTGCCCTCACACTAAGTAACTTTGCACCTAACCTTTACCAGGTAAAGGTTAGACATATAGGTGACTTATAAGTTACTTAAGTGCAGTGTAAAATGGCTGTGAAATAACGTGGACGTTATTTCACTCAGGCTGCAGTGGCAGGCCTGTGTAAGAATTGTCAGAGCTCCCTATGGGTGGCAAAAGAAATGCTGCAGCCCATAGGGATCTCCTGGAACCCCAATACCCTGGGTACCTCAGTACCATATACTAGGGAATTATAAGGGTGTTCCAGTAAGCCAATGTAAATTGGTAAAATTGGTCACTAGCCTGTTAGTGACAATTTTGAAAGAAATGAGAGAGCATAACCACTGAGGTTCTGATTAGCAGAGCCTCAGTGAGACAGTTAGGCACTACACAGGGAACACACACATATAGGCCACAAACTTATGAGCACTGGGGTCCTGACTAGCAGGGTCCCAGTGACACATAACAAACATACTGAAAACATAGGGTTTTCACTATGAGCACTGGGCCCTGGCTAGCAGGATCCCAGTGAGACAGTGAAAACACCCTGACATACACTCACAAACAGGCCAAAAGTGGGGGTAACAAGGCTAGAAAGAGGCTACTTTCTCACAGCAATAACAAAGTGGGCATTTGACACACATTGGACTATGAAAGGTTGGTACTAGACTACTGCTGTGGCAGACTAAAATAAGTATTTTAAATTATTTGAAGAAGTAAGGGAACGATAGGTGTGTTATGACTGTCAAAGTGCACCTTTTCGCCCAGAATGGATATGATGCAAAGAGATGCCAAGATGGTTGGCTGCAGGAGTCTTGGGCTTGTGGGATGTGGTGCACTCTCCACCACCCATCCAAATGGTAAAACTGGGGGGCGAGAGACCGAAGGCAGTTCAAATCCCTTTATTCTATGAATATCTTTGGAATTTGGCTTGGATGAACAATGGATCAGTCTCTGTAACAGACTGCCCTGCGAATGAACAGTGTATGGCGGTAGGGAGCCAAAGAAGCAACTGTAACACTCGGTTGATGCGTTCCAGTGAGCAAAGGGATAACAGCTGTTGTTTGTGTGTTATCTCTTTTCAGCAGGATTTAAATGAACTTGCTGTTCATAAACATTAGAGGCTGTAGACTTTACAGGGTAATTCAACAGCCACAACGTGCCTCCATATAGACCAATGGTTCTTGAGATTAGAGCCTGTTTTAGAGGGTCTATCACATACCTAAGGTTGTTGATTTTGAGTGACTAGTGCCTTTGGGGCTAAGTGCTACTTTTGGGATTGGGTGCTTGCGGATGTTTTTGTAGGCATATCTTTTTTAATTAGCATTTACTTTTACATTCTGTGTTTTGGATATTTATTTTTGGAGTTTGAATATCTTTGTTATGTATTTTCACATGGTACTTCAAAACTAACATTACTTGCAAGAGAGAGGGGGCAATGTGCAGCTCTGAGACAATTCACCAAAATGTTAAACGTGATATCACACAAGGTGAGTAATAAATGTGGCTACCATCTATTTGCATTCTGGTACACGATGTCCTGAATTTATGCCAGAGGATCAGTAAAACCACAAATACCGAAATGCTAAGAAATACGAACTAAACAACCAAAAATGGCCAAACTTCTTATGTTTGTGTTTTTCATTCTGCAGTTTTCTTGTAACATGATCCACGCTCACAAAAAGCTATCAGAGCATTTGTAACAAGGAATAATGCACATTAAAGTAACAGAAGCGCTCAAAGTAGCATGCTTGTACACAAAATCAGCAACACGTTGTGAGAGAAACCTTAATATACTAATCAGTTCACGTGTGGCTAAAAACATGATACGTAGTGTATAACAACAGGGCAACGAAATGCAATTGGTTTATTTAAAAATCATCTTGGATTTAAGCGGGGATACCAGAGAGAGAGCACGGTGCCGAGCAATGATTAGAAGTGCCAGGGTTAGTGCAACTTGGAGCTACAAAGAAAAAGGTTTCATATTCAATAAGTTTATTTCGGGTTACAATGAACCCATAAAATGTGCAGAATCATAAGGAACAATACCTACATGAGTACTGGTAAACATACAAGTTAAGAGTATAAACACTGTCCATTAGATAAAACAAAGCTGCCATAACAGATCAGTCTAAGTACATAAAGTGTAAAGTGTGATGTAATATCAACAACAGATGACCAAAAGGTAGTCATGGCACTCACAATCACAAAAAGAACCCAAATATTTGGATTGATTAATATTGATGACTTTGGACATTGGAAGCTGCCTAAAGTCACATCAGATAACAATTCATAAATAAACAGAAATTCAGATACGGCCTACAATTATATTTGCAGTACAAATAAGCTAAAATATAAAGATGTTACCAGAGAGAGGATGATGTCAGTGTTCTTCCGGGTCGTTTCCTTATTAGCCAAACAGCATAAAAGTTCCTGCCCATGACAAATACAATAAGCACACCAGTTTGTTGTTAGTACCCTAGAGGCTACCGAACAGCTTCTAAACCCCTTGATTGTTACAGAGAGGTTTAAGTCATTTTCTACGAGGATTTTTGCACCATGGGTAAAAAAAAAACATTAGATGTTGAACATCTTCACAGGGTGCTCCACACAAAACATGGGATGGTAAGGCTATTAGGTGATTATTCCAGCTGCTCATGTACTGCCCAATCTAAAGAGTACCCAACCTCAATTTAACAAATAATATCCTAGCAAATCCTGGTCTAATATTATCAAGATATGGTTCAAAGGCCACATTGCATTTAAACTGAAAAAGTCTGGCGTCAGAGATCCAATGGTAATAGCAGAAGGAGTGCTCCATAAAGTGCTTATTGCTGTCGCCTGTAGAGTAGATTTTCAATAAGTAAAACATTTAATAGACAGTGAACTGGGCATACCCAGGACCTCAGTCAACTAATTTCTATCATATTTCAGCTCTGCAGTACTCTTAAAGCATACCCAGAATAGCATGGGTCTTAAAACTGCTATATCACTAATCCGCTTAAGATAACTTTCAGAAACTAGGGGGATGATAGAAGTACTTTGTGGCAAATTAAACAGATCTAAGGAAAAGATTCTCTTTTGTGACTGCCTCCTTTTTCCCCACATGTCCCCAAATTTCCACCCTGTACAGAGCAGTGCTCTGCACCTTCACACAGTAGATATTAATGGCTGGTGAGACATGTCTCAGTGTCGTTTTTTAAAAACCTTTTCAACACAATAAATACTCTGTGCAACAAAGAAGCACTTGCTTTATCCATGTATGACGGCCAGATGTTTGATTTGTCTATGGCGATACCTAGATAATCAAATGTTTCTTCTCTCTGTAAAGGAGCCCCTTTCCTACTAAAGCCACCTCTGTGAGATTTATGGAGATTGAGGATCATATACTGTGTTTTTGATGTACTGACTTCAAGGCCCCTCTCATTGCAGAAAAGAGTGAATTTGTTCAGAAGGTTTTGTAGACCCATGGGGGCATGGGAGATTAATAAAGTATCATCAGCAAATAGAAGTACTGATATGGGCCTGCCACCTAGTCTGGGGGAATCATGAGTACAATCCAGCAAGTATGTAAGGCATCAGTAATGTACAATGAGAATAATGTCGGGGCTAACACACACCTCTGACCGACACCTCACTTGATTGGAATACTTTAGTTAGTTCCCCCTTGGAAGCCAATCTCACCTGAGCATAATTTGATCCATACAATCTCATTATTACATTGATCAAAACAGGGCCCATCCTCATCAGGTCCAAAACTAGCCATAGCTTATTCCTGGATTGTAGATCAAAAGCTGTTTTGAGATCTACAAAGGCCACATAGAGATGGTCCCTGGATAGCGAAAGGTACTTCCATTGCTGAAGTATACGCTGAAAGATTTGGTCTGCAGTACTGGTCTTCTGTCTAAATCCTCCTTGTAGTGGGGATAATATGCTAATGTCATGTAGGAAGTTGGCTCTCTATATACTATTTCAAAGAAATAGTGTGCACAGAGTCCAAGGGTTCCCCTTAGAGGTAAGATAGTGGCAACAAGAGATAATTCTAATGCTCTATTTTGTGGTAGTGTGGTCGAGCAGTAGGCTTATCTGAGGGTAGTGTTAAGCATTTGTTGTACACACACAGGCAATAAACGAGGAACACACACTCAAAGACAATTCCAGGCAAATAGGTTTTTATATAGAAAAATATATTTTCTTAGTTTATTTTAAGAACCACCGTTTCAAGATTTACAAACAATACTTTAAATGAAAGGTATTCCACTCAGGTATCTTAGGAACTTTGAATTATCACAATTGCATGTACAGTTTTGACAAAAATGGCAATAAGCTAGTTTAAAAATGGACAGTGCAAAAATCAACAGTTCCTGGGGGAGTTAAGTAATTGTTAAGTTCACAGGTAAGTAAGACACTTACAGGGTTCAAAGTTGGGTCCAAGGTAGCCCACCGTTGGGGGTTTAAGGCAACCCCAAAGTTACCACACCAGCAGCTCAGGGCCGGTCAGGTGCAGAGGTCAAAGTGGTGCCCAAAACACATAGGGGGTTATTACAACTTTGGAGGAGGTGTTAATCCGTCCCAAAAGTGACGGTAAAGTGACGGATATACCACCATCCGTATTACGAGTTCCATAGGATATAATGGTCTCGTAATACGGCTGGTGGTATATCCGTCACTTTTGGGCCGGATAAACACCTCCTCCAAAGTTGTAATAACCCCCATAGGCTTCAATGGAAATAGGGGTGCCCCTGTTCCAGTCTGCCAGCAGGTCAGTACCCGCGACTTCGGAGGGCAGACCAGGGGGGTTTTGCAGGGCACCGAGGGGGGGGAGGGACACAAGCAGGCACAAAAAGTACACCCTCAGCGGCACAGTGGCGGACGGGTGCAGAGTGCAAACAGGCATCAGGTTTGCAATAGGATTCAATGGGGAGACCCGGGGGTCTCTTCAAGGATGCAGGCAGGCAAGGGTGGGGCTCCTCGGGGTAGCCACCACCTGGGCTAGGAAGAGGGCCGCCTGGTGGTCGCTCCTGCACTGGAGTTCGGTTCCTTCAGGTCCTGGGGGCTACGGGTGCAGTGTGGTTTCCAGGCGTCGGGTTCCTTGAAGCAGGTAGTCGCGGTCAGGGGGAGCCTCTGGATTACCTCTGCAGGCATCGCTGTGGGGGGTCAGGGGGGTCCACTCTGGCTACTCACGGGCTCGCAGTCCCCAGGGAGTCCTCCCTGTAGAGTTAGTTTTCGCAGGTCGAGCCGGGGGCGTCGGGTGCAGAGTGGAAAGTCTCACGCTTCCGACGGGAAACTTGTGGTCTTTAAAAGTTGCTTCTTTGTTGCAAAGTTGCAGGTTTGTTGAACAGGGCCACTGTTCTCAGGAGCTTCTTGGTCCTTTTAGATGCAGGGTAGTCCTCTGAGGCTTCAGAGGTCGCTGGACCCTGTGGGATGCGTCGCTGTTGCAGTTTTTCTCAAAGTGGATAGACAGGCCGGTAGGGCTGGGGTCAAAGCAGTTGGTGTCTCCGTCTTCTCTGCAGGGCCTCAGGTCAGCAGTCCTTCTTCGTCTTCAGGTTTCAGGAATCTAGTTTCCTAGGTCCTGGGGAGCCCCTAAATACTGAATTTAGGGGTGTGTTTAGGTCTGGGAGGGCAGTAGCCAATGGCTACTGTCATTGAGGGTGGCTACACCCTCTTTGTGCCTCCTCCCTGAGGGGAGAGGGGCACATCCCTATTCCTATTGGGGGAATCCTCCAAAATCAAGATGGAGGATTTCTAAAGGCAGGGGTCACCTCAGCTCAGGACACCTTAGGGGCTGTCCTGACTGGTGGGTGACTCCTCCTTGTTTTTCTCATTATCTCCCCTGGACTTGCCGCCAAAAGTGGGGGCTGTGTCCAGGGGGCAGGCATCTCCACTAGCTGGAGTGCCCTGGGGCATTGTAACACGAAGCCTGAGCCTTTGAGGCTCACTGTTAGGTGTTACAGTTCCTGCGGGGGGGAGGTGTGAAGCACCTCCACCCAGAGAAGGCTTTTGTTTCTGTCCTCAGAGAGCACAAAGGCCCTCACCACATGGGGTCAGAAACCCGTCTCTCAGCAGCAGGCTGGCACAGACCAGTCAGTCCTGCACTGAACAATTGAGTAAAATACAGGGGGCATCTCTAAGAGGCCTTCTGTGTGCATTTTTTAATAAATCCAACACTGGCATCAGTGTGGGTTTATTATTCTGATAAGTTTGATACCAAACTTCCCAGTATTCAGTGTAGCCATTATTGAGCTGTGGAGTTCGTTTTTGACAAACTCCCAGACCATATACTTAATATGGCCACAACTGTACTTACAATGTCTAAGAAAAGACTAAGGGGGCCATTACAACCCTGGCGGATGGTGTTAAAGGTGCGGCAATACCTCAAACAGGCCGGCGGACCAAAAAAGGGAATTATGACCCTGGCGGAAACCGCCAACAAAGACAGCCACTTTAACACACCGCCTGCCACGGCGGTACAGACAAGCAGCGCGGCGGTCATCGCCAACAGACAGGCGGAAGACAATGTACCGCACATAGTATCACAACCCGCCAATCAGCCACCTTTTCCGGGGCGGATTCACCGTGGATAAAAACATGGCAGAAACATTTACTGCAATGGGAAAACGCTCACCTCAACACATCCCACGAGGAACGAGGACTCCATGGAGCCCGAATGACACATTCTTCCGGCCCTTGTATTCGTACTCATCTACGAAGACCAACAGCGGCGCGGCCGAAGACAACAGTGAGTACAGCACCTACGACATGGGGGAGGCAAAAGTTAGGGGGACACCCACGAAACACTCCCACCCCCACCCTCACATATTACAACATACACACCAATGCATCCAAAAAAATCACAGTAACAACCCACAATCCCACCGGAAGAATGCAAAGACAAAGCAAAATCTGTTCAAATATTGTAATGTGTCAATATACATGTCTGTCAAAAATATACAGATATATAAGAAAATCAGCCAGAAATATATACATTACGAGAAGTAGTGCAGATATGCACATAGCAATGTCCGTGCACCACTAGTCCAAAAAAGCATGGGCGAGGCCCACAAAAGATACTTGTCCTCAATCGGAGAGAACACTGCCGGGGCATCAGACAGAAATACTACAGGCACCTCAGGGGGAATGGAAGGGAAGGGGTGGGCACCTCAGCCGGATGACTGCAAAGCCAGATCTACGACAGGGCTCCATGCCCATTGATGTATCCTGGGGAGTGCAAAGCCACAGTCTCTCAAGTCTCTACACTGGGTAGGTTGCCCACTGTACCATCCTAGGGAGTGCAAAGGCACAGTGTCTCAAGTCTCTACAGTGGGTGGGTTGCCCACTGCCATATCCTGGGGAGTGCAAAGCCACAGTCTCTCAAGTCTCTACAGTGGGTGGGTTGCCCACTGCCATATCCTGGGGAGTGCAAAGCCACAGTCTCTCAAGTAGATAACATCCGCCAGTGGCTCTGGAGGGGGACTGGTGGCAAGACTGGATCAGTCTCCCCGTGAAAGTTCCTGTCCCGTCACTGTCCCAGATGCACATGGGATAAGGATGCTTGATGTGGCGGTCTTTACATTCTTCCCCGGTGCATGCCCTGTTCAGCGGTGCTTTGCCATGGCGGTGCATGCCCTGTTCAGCGGTGCTTTGCCATGGCGGTGCATGCCCTGTTCAGCGGTGCTTTGCCATGGCGGTGCTTGCCCTGTTCAGCGGTGCTGTGCCATGGCGGTGTTTGCCCTGTTCAGCGGTGCTTTGCCATGGCGGTTCAGGACTGTTCAGCTGTGCTTTGCCATGGCGGTCTCTGGACTGTTCAGCGGTGCTTTGCCATGGTGGTTCTGGACTGTTCAGCGGTGCTTTGCCATGGCGGTTATGGACTGTTCAGTGGTGCTTTGCCATGGCGGTTCAGGACTGTTCAGCGGTGCTTTCCCATGGCGGTTCTGGACTGTTCAGCGGTGCTTTGCCATGGCGGTTCAGGACTGTTCAGCGGTGCTGTGCCATGGCGGTCTCTGGACTGTTCAGCAGTGCTTTGCCATGGCGGTCTCTGGAACGGGCATTGGTGTGTGGCATGACGACCCCTAGACTGGGCATTGGTGTGGGGCATGACGATACCCAGACTGGGCATTGGTGTGTGGCATGACGTTCCCTCATAGCGCACCGGGGCTGTGGCAGCCGGGTCCCTCCTGGGCACTGACTCCGGCGGTTGTCTCCTGACCAGTGACAATACTTGGGCCCTCCTGGGCAATGACTTGGGCGGTGGTCTCCTGACCAGTGACGATACTTGGGCCCTCCTGGGCTGTGACTCCGGCGGTGGTCTCCTGACCAGTGACGATACTTGGGCCCTCCTGGGCACTGACTCCGCCGGTGGTCTCCTGACCAGTGACGATACTTGGGCCCTCCTGGGCAATGACTTGGGCGGTGGTCTCCTGACCAGTGACGATACTTGGGCCCTCCTAGGCACTGACTCTGGCGGTGGTCACCTGACCAGTGACGATACTTGGGCCCTCCTGGGCACTGACTCAGGCGGTGGCGGTGGTCTCCTGACCAGTGACGATACTTGGGCCCTCCTGGGCAATGACTTGGGCGGTGGTCTCCTGACCAGTGACAATACTTGGGCCCTCCTGGGCACTGATGCCGCCCTTCTCCGCCGTAAGACTCACAAAAGGCTGGGCAGACTTCCTCTGGCCCTTCCCCACCTTTGGTGGAGTCACAGCTGACTCTCCAATCCCCTTGGGACCCCTGTGAGTTGTTTTCCCACCAGGAGTCTTCACACGGTCCCTTCGTCCACTTTCCAATTTCAGAGCCTTTACAGGGGGTGGGCTGCCCGTGCCTTGGCTCCGGGTCATACTGCCTGCCCTGGTGGCCGGTGCACTCCACATACCTTGAACAGGCACCACTGGTATTGGAGGCTTTTTGGCTGAGGTGCTACGACGGGACTGATGAATTGGAGGGGGATGGTGGGGGCAAAAGGGTCAACTTTACACAGGGACAGTTTCTGACGAACACTGGGATGGGTAGTGGAGGAAGAGGAGGTGGTTGTAGGAGGTGTCACTTTAGGTGTTTTGGGTGCAGGTGCAGGTACTGGAGGCTGTCGTGAGGTGGATGGATGTTGGGTGTGTGGTTGCCTGCGTTTGTGCACTTTGGGAGGGGGCGTCACAGACACAGTGGGAGAGGACACAGGGGACGTGTAAATGGCAGTCGAGGTGGTGAGTGCAGGTGAGAGGCTTGTGGTGCTGGGTGTCCTGGTGCGATTCCTGGTGCCTGTAGATGTGGTGCATGCAGGTGTGTGTGTAGATGAGACTGGGAGGGAGGAGGGAGAAGAGGAGGAGGGGGACACAGTGGAGGCAGTGGATGTTGCTGTGTCTGTATGTGGGTGAGGCTTGCGTGAGTGCGTGTGGGTTGTGTGGTGCCTATGTTTGCTTGAGCTACTTGTGTGTGCTGACTTGTGTGCATGCTGGTCTGTAGGTGTGCTTGGGATGGGCTGGGGTACAGGGGATTGGGTCTGGGTGGAGGAGTTTGGAGGGGGGAGGCTAGACAAAGGGACAATGGCTGCCATCAGTGCTGAGGCCAGAGATTACAGGGTTCGCTGAAGGACCAGAATGAATGCCCTCCAGGAATGCATTACCGTGTTGCAACTCTCGTTCTACACCCTGGATGGCATTCACAATGGTAGACTGCCCAACAGTGAGTGACCTGAGGAGGTCAATGGCCTCCTCACTGAGGGCAGCAGGGGTGACTGGGGCAGGGCCTGAGGTGCCTGGGGCGAAGGTGATTCCCACCCTCCTGGGTGAGCGGGCACGGGGCGAACGCTGAGGGGCTGCTGGGAGGGCAGTGCTGGTAGGGGAGGTGGCGGCTGTACCTGTAGAAGTGGGGCGCACAGATTGTGCCGCCACCACAAGGGAGCCCCCATCGGCGGACGAGTCCGTGTCACTGCTTGGTGATCCAGTGGCCAACGTAAAGCTCCCCTCGCCCTCCGTCCCACTGGTGCATTCTGAGTCTGTGGTGTGGCCCTCCATGGCCATGTGGGATGCAGCTCCCTCGTGCTCCGGTGCCACTGTACCTCCGCCTGATGATGCTGATGCACAAAAGAACAGGAAGAGCACAAAAAGGGGGGGGGGAGAAAGAAGAAGAACAGGTTGAGTGCATGGCATACCGCTACCGTTGGCGGACAAGACAGACACAGCAGCCCCCTGCATTACGCCATGCTCCTGGCCTCTGCATATGCAATTCCTGGGATATGGCCTACATCGCTATGGTGGACATCTGCACACATGGATGCCACAGGGGCAACTATACCTCTACTTGGCACTGTACTGAGGTGGAGTAGAGTGCCACATGGGCTGCATTACAGAGGGGCCTAGTCTACGCATTTCTGGCTGGCCTAGGTGCACCCACAGTCCTCCTCCCCCACCCAGACCCCTCTACCGCGCGCAAAGTCAGCAGAATGAGGTTGTACTCACCCCCTTGTGTCTGCTGTGATGCCCTCAAGTGCCCATCCAACTCCGGGTAGGCCACCGCCAGGATCCGGAACATCAGGGGTGTCATAGTGCGACGGGCACCCCTCCCATGTTGGGAGGCCATCCCCAGCTGAGCCTCCGCCGTTTTCTTGCTGCAGCGGCGAATGTCCTCCCATCTTTTACGGCAGTGGGTGCCCTGTCTCTGGTGGGCCCCCAGGGTCCGGACGTCCTTGGCGATGGCACGGCAAATGTCCCTCTTTTGGTGGGCGCTGACCTACATGACATGCACAAGGGAAGAAGAGAAGTCATTACCAACTGCACCGTCGATGTGTGTGGCCCCCCTCCCTAGTCTAGCCATGTGGCCCATTAATTGACATGCATTAATGTTCCCTGAACTCTGCCCCCTTCCCTCTTCCACCCAGCCCTCTCCACCCAGGCCTAGCCCATTCAACGTGCTCCCTGTGTAGTAACCTGTTGGTCTGGAGGACCGTAGAGTAGCATGTACACGGGGAGAGACCCCCGTCTACCAGTTTCTCCAACTCCTGAGCAGTGAAGGCAGGGGCCCTTTGCCCAGACGCAGCAGCCATCGTCGCTTCCAGACCGAGGTCACAGCAGCACTTGCAGTGTAGGTCCTCTCCTGTCGAAGGTCAGGTATCTAGTGATTGAACAGATAGAAAATGGCGGTGACGTCCGCGGCGGTGCGTATCATCACCGCCGGCGCACCTGTTCATTGGCTCCTGGGACCCATAGGGTCCTATGTGAACCAATGCAGCATTGCGCTGCGGTCTACGACCGCCTACCGCGACGGTGTACAACGCCAGCGCACTTACCCCACAATCCCGTTGTCCCAGTGTAGAGGTCAGGCAGCCGCCATTTCAGGGGCCCACATGGCTTCATTTGATTCTGCGTCACACATAGCTAGGCCTACACTCAACACACATACAGGAAGAGTTTTGTGTGTGGTGTCGTGTTCTGTGTAACTGTGGGTACATACCTGGATGAAAATTGACTTTATCGTCGCTCTTGTCCTTCGTAGGCGCTGTCAGCTGGGACATGTGAGAAGATGGTGGAATCCTCCGGTGTACCGACCGCTGGTGGACCTGTTGACAAAGGAAGAGCGACATGTCATCGTCACCTACAGGTTTGACCGTGCCACAATCCAGGAACTATGTACCCAGTTGGAGCCAGACCTGATGTCACCAATCCGCCATCCCACTGGACTTCCCCCTTACGTGCAGGTGCTGTCAGTGCTCCATTTCCTTGCAAGTGGCTCTTTTCAGACAACAGTGGCCATGGCATCAGGGATGTCCCAGCCTATGTTTTCCAACGTCTTGTCCAGAGTGTTGTCTGCCCTGCTGAAACACGTAAGGAGATACATCATTTTCCCTGAGGTGGAGGATTTGCCTACAGTTAAAGGTGACTTCTATGCCCTTGGACATATCCCCAACGTCATAGGTGCCATTGATGGGACCTATGTAGCTCTGGTCCCCCCCCCACAGGAGTGAACAGGTCTGCAGAAACAGGAAGAGTTATCATTCTATGAATGTACAGATGGTATGTTTGGCAGACCAGTACATCTCCCAGGTTAATGCTATGTTCCCTGGCTCTGTGCATGACGCCTACATCTTGCGGAATAGCAGCATCCCTGATATGATGGGTCAACTCCAGAGGCACTGTGTATGGCTATTAGGGGACTCTGGTTACCCCAACCTTTCCTGGCTACTGACCCTAGTGAGGAATCCCAGGACCAGGGCAGAGGAACGCTACAATGAGGACCATGGGCGGACTAGGAGGGTGATCGAACGCACCTTCGGCCTCCTTAAGGCCAGGTTCAGGTGCCTCCGTATGACAGGTGGTTCCCTATTCTACTCACCGAAGAAGGTGTGCCAGATCATCATCGCCTGCTCGATGCTTCATAATTTGGCTTTACAACGCCAGGTGCCTTTTCTGCAGGAGGATGGTCCAGATGACGGTGTTGCAGCAGCTGTGGAGCCTGTGGACAGTGATGAGGAGGAAGCTGAGGAAGAAGACAACGACAACAGGGAGTCAGTCATACAGCAATATTTCCAGTGACACACAGGTGAGAACATTTTCATGTTTAACATTACATTAACTTTCACACGTCTACATCTATCCTGTGTGTAATTACTTGGGATTATTTGGTAATTGAGTTGTTTCTTTCCATTACGGTTTCACAGGTGTGGTTACCAACGTGTGTCATCTGCTTGCATCCTTCAAGGACTTTTGATGTGTGGCATTGGTATGTTGCTTTTACATCTCACAACGCATTTTCACACTGTCATTGATATTACATTTTACCAAATCATAGACTGACTCCAGATTGTTTTGTGTTTCAAGGGTGTTTATTGCAGTGCTCAGAATTGGGAGGGGGTTGTTACATGGTGATGGGTGATGGCGGAGGAATGTCCATGGCAGAGTCCAGTCTGTTAGTCTCACAGGTGCACTGCCCATCTGGGCATAGGAAGAGGAGCTGGGGCAGTTCAAGTATGGACAGGGTAACAAAGTGGGGCAGTGGGGGGACAATCAGGGTGGTCTCATTTCCTGGCGGGGTCTTGCCATCTTGCTCTGTCCTGTTCCTGGATCTCAGGGACCGCTTGCGGGGTGGTTGTCCATCTGCAGGGGGTGGGGTGCTGGTGTGGTGGTCCTGTGGCGGGGCGTCCTGTCCACTAGCACCGGCGGAGATGGTGGGCAGTTCATCATCCTGGCTAGTGTCAGGGGCCCCTTGGAGTGCCACGGTGTCCTTCAAGGTCTGCTGTATGTCCTTCAGCACCCCTACGATGGTGCCCAGGGGGGAGCTGATGGTCCTGAGCTCCTCCCTGAACCCCAAATACTGGTCCTCCTGCAGGCGCTGGGTCTCCTGAAACTTGACCAGGACCGTGGCCATCGTCTCCTGGAAGTGGTGGTATGCTCCCATGATGGAGGATAGGGCCTCGTGGAGAGTGGGTTCCCTTGGCCTGTCCGCCCCCTGTCGCACAGCAGCCTTCCCAGTTTCCCTGTGTTCCTGTGCCTCCGTCCCCTGGACCCTGTGCCCACTACCACTGCCCCCAGGTCCCTGTTGTTGTTGGGGTGGTGGGTTAGCCTGGGTTCCCTGTAGTGGTGGACACACCGCTGATTGACCTGTCCTGAGTAGGGAGGTTTGGGCCCGCTGGGTGGGTGCTGTGCTGGTGTTACCAGAGGGTGGAAGGTCAGTGTTGGGCTGTGCCTGTGTGAGGGGAACCGACTGTCCTGAGGCCCACGATGGTCCGGGCTGGTCATCAGGCTCCAGTAGGGCAGAGCTGCTATCGTCACTGTGGGCCTCTTCTGGGGGTGGAGTGGTGTTGTCTGGACGCTCTTGTGTGGTGACGGTCCTTCGTGTTCCTGCAGAGGCATAAGAGCATGATTATTGCATGTGTGTGTGTCATGGTGTGCAATGGGTGGGTGAGCGTGTATCCCAGTGCTAGCATTCCTGTGTGGGGGCTTGTGTGATGATGGTTAGGGGGTTGTTCTGGGTATGTGCAGTGGGCACGCTTAGGTGATAGGTGTCCATGCTTCATTGTGCCATGCAGGGCTTGGTGTTGGGATGTATAGTTTGTGTTATTAGTACATTAGTGAGGATTTGGGGTGATAGGGGAGGGTGTGAGGGTGGGGGTGTGTGATAGCAGGCAGGTAGGGTGGGGGATATGTTAGTTAAGATTTGGCTTACCAGTGTCCCATCCTCCACCGACTCCTCCGAGGCCCTCTGGATGCATGATGGTCAAGACTTGCTCCTCCCATGTTGTTAGTTGTGGGGGAGGAGGTGGGGTTCCGCCGCCAGTCCGCTGAACCGCGATGTTGTGCCTGGAGACCGTTGAACGCACCTTCCCCCGTAGGTCGTTCCACCTCTTCCTGATGTCCTCCCTATTTCTTGGGTGCTGTCCACAGCGTTGACCCTGTCCACTATTCTTCGGCATAGGTCCATCTTCCTGGCTATTGATGTGTGCTGTACCTGTGAGCCAAATAGCTGTGGCTCTACCCGGACAATTTTCTCCACCATGACCCTGAGCTCCTCCTCGGAAAAGCGGGGATGTCTTTGGCGTGCCATGGGGTGGTGTGTGTGATGTGTGTGACGGTGTGAGTGTTGATGTGTGTGGTGATGTGTCGTGGTGTGTGGTGTTTGTGCGTGGATGTTGTGTTGGTGATGGTGTTGTGTGCCTCTGCGTGGTGGGATTGTCTGATCTGTGCTGTGTCTCTGGCCTTCTTTCGGAATTTTTGGTCGTAGGGGTTTGTGGGTGATGTGGGTGTGTGTTTTATATTGCGTTGGGTGTGTGGGAGTGTTGTTTGTATGTGTGTCAGGTGTGTGTATTTCGAATTGTCCAATGTGGTGGTGTTTTGGAGATGTGTGTGTATTTTGAGCGTGGCGGTGTGTACCGCCAATGGAATACCGCGGTTGAAAGACCGCTGCGTGGATTCGTGGGTCGTAATAGCATGGGCGTGTTTCTGTTGGCGTGGAGGTAGAGGTTTTGTTATCGCCAGTTTATCACTGACCTTTGGTGTGGCGGGCTTGTGTGGGTGTCTGAATTTCGGCGGTTTCCGAGATGTGTGTCATAATAGCTGTGGCGGAATTCCGCCGCCGCCGCGGTGTATTGGCGGTCTTCTGCACGGCGGTAAGCGCCTTTTACCACCAATGTTGTAATGACCCCCTAAGACACTGTAGGGGCATATTGCTCATGCAGCTATGCCCTCACCTGTGGTATAGTGCACCCTGCCTTAGGGCTGTAAGGCCTGCTAGAGGGGTGACTTACCTATGCCACAGGCAGTATTTTGTGGGCATGGCATCCTGAGGGGGATGCCATGTCGACTTTGCCTTTTTCTCCCCACCAACACACACAATCTGCAATGGCAGTGTGCATGTTTTAGGTGAGGGGTCCCTTAGGGTGGCACAACATATGCTGCAGCCCTTAGGGACCTTCCCTGGTCACAGGGCCCTTGGTACCACTGGTACCCTTTACAAGGGACTTATCTGTGTGCCAGGGGTGTGCCAGTTGTGGAAACAATGGTACATTTTAGGTAAAAGAACACTGGTGCTGGGGCCTGGTTAGCACGGTCCCAGCACACTTCTCAGTCAAGTCAGCATCAGTATCAGGCAAAAAGTGGGGGGTAACTGCAACAGGGAGCTATTTCCTCACATGTCAGTTTTGTACTGCTTAATCTTATCCAGCACCTGATGGTAAAACATCTTTTGGAGATTATCAATAAGGCTTATAGGGTGGTAGTTCCCTGGGATATTTCTATCACCCTTTTTATAGACTAGGATGACTTCTGCACCTCACCATGTTTCAGGGATGTTTTGCCAACCAGTATACAATTTGACATTTTGTGAATATGTGGAACAAAGACTTTCTGTTCTGATCGATAGAGGTCACTGGGAATCTTATCTGGGCCAGGGGGTTTCGCAGGTTTAAGATGGTTGATGGCTGTACGTGTCTCTTCCAAAGTGAAGATCAGTGCTAAGACCTTACTAACCTTGCTGTTAGGTGGTACTATTGTACGTGCATTAAGCTGAGATCATTGATCGCCTGTGACTGTTGTATTATTATACAGTGTAACAAAATGTTTTTCTTAGCTATGAGCCAGAATATGATGTTCCATTTGGTTTGTAACTGTAGAGCCATCATGGGCGACTATGTGCCAAAAAGATTTAGAGACCCTGGACCTGAACGCTTTGAGCATGTCCTTCCAGCTATTGTCTATCCATTCCTTCTTAGTTTTGGTGATAGTATCTTTATAGCTCCCTCTCATTGCTCTTATCACATGTATGTCCTTTAGGGGGTCATTACAACCCTGGCGGACGGTGTTAAAGCTGCGGTAATACCGCAAACAGGGCGGCGGATAAAAAAAGGGAATTATGACCCAGGCGGAAACCGACAACAAAGACAGCCACTTTAACACACCGCTCGCCACGGCGGTACAGACAAGCAGCTCAACGGTCACCGCCAACAGACAGGCGGAAGACAATGTACCACCCATAGTATCACAACCCGCCAATCTGCCACCTTTTCCGGGGCGGATTCACCGTGGATAAAAACATGGCGGAAACAGCTTTTGCAATGGGAAACCGCTCACCTGAACACATCCCACGAGGAACGAGGACTCCGTGGATCCGGAACTCCAAATACTCCCTGCCCTTGTCTTTCTGCTCCTCTACGACCACCATCTACGTAGGCGCCGAAGACAACAGTGAGTACTGCACCTACGACATGGGGGAGGCAAAAGTTAGGGGGACACCCACCAAACACCCCACCCCCACCCTCGCATATTACAACATACACACGAATGCATCCACAAAAATCACAGTAATAACCCACAATCCCCCCGGAAGAATGAAAAGACAAAGCGAAATCCGTTCAAACATTGTAATGTTGCAATATACATGTCTTTCAAAAATATACAGATATATACGAAATTCGGTCAGAAATATATACATTACGAGAAGTAGTGCAGATATGTACATAACAATGTCCGTGCACCAACAGTCCAAAAATGCATGGGCGAGGCCCACAAAAGATACCTGACCACAATCGGAGAGAACACTGCCGGGGCATCAGATAGAAATACTACAGGCACCTCAGGGGGAAGGGAAAGGGGGGCACCTCAGCCGGATGACTGCAAAGCCAGATCCACGACTGGGCTCCATGCCCATTGATGTATCCTGGGGAGTGCAAAGCCACAGTCACTCAAGTCTCTACAGTGGGTGAGTTGCCCACTGTGCCATCCTGGGGAGTGCAAAGCCACAGTCTCTCAAGTCTCTACAGTGGGTGGGGTGCCCACTGTGCCATCCTGGGGAGTGCAAAGCCACAGTCTCTCAAGTCGATAACATTCTCCACTGGTTCTGGAATGATGCCGCCCTTCTCCGCCGTGACACTCACAACAGGCTGGGCAGACTTCCTCTGGCCCTTCCCCACCGTTGGTGGAGTCACAGCTGACTCTCCAATCCCCTTGGAACCCATGTCAGTTGTTTTCCCACCAGGAGTCTTCACACGGTCCCGTCGTCCACTCTCCAATTTTAGAGCCTTTACAGGGGGTGAGCTGCCAGTGCCTTGGCTCCGGGTCACACTGCCTGCCCTGGTGGCTGGTGCACTCCACAAACCTTGAACAGGCACCACTGGTATTGGAGGCTTTTTGGCTGAGGCGCTACGACGGGACTGATGAATTGGAGGGGGGGGCAAAAAGGTCAACTTTACAGAGGGACAGTTTCTGGCGTACACTGGGATGGGTAGTTGGAGGGGGTCTGGGAGTGGAGGAAGAGGAGGTGGTTGTCGGAGGTGTCACTTTAGGTGTTTTGGGTGCAGGTGCAGGTACTGGAGGCTGTCGTGAGGTGGATGGATGTTGGGTGTGTGGTTGCCGGCGTTTGTGTACTTTGGGAGGGGGCGTCACAGACACACTGGGAGAGGACACAGGCGACGTGTAAATGGCAGTGGAGGTGGTGAGTGCAGGTGAGCGGCTTGGGGTGCTGGGTCTGCTTGTGCGATTCATGGTGCCTGTAGATTTGGTGCATGCAGGTGTGTGTGTAGACGAGACTGGGAGGGAGGAGGGAGAAGAGGAGGAGGGGGACACAGTGGAGGCAGCGGATGTTGCTGTGTCTGTATATGGGTGAGGCTTGCGTGAGTGCCTGTGGGTTGTGTGGTGCCTATGTTTGCTTGAGATACTTGTGTGGTGACTTGTGTGCATGCTGGTCTGTAGGTGTGCTTGTGATGGGCTGGGGTACAGGAGATTTGGTCTGGATGGAGTAGGTTTGAGGGGGGAGGCTGGACACAGGGACAATGGCTGCCATCAGTGCTGAGGCCAGAGATTGCAGGGTTCGCTGAAGGACAGCCTGAACAGAATGAATGCCCTCCAGGAATGCATTACCGTGTTTCAACTCTCGTTCTACACCCTGGATGGCATTCACAATGGTAGACTGCCCAACAGTGAGTGACCTGAGGAGATCAATGGCCTGCTCACTGAGGGCAGCAGGGGTGACATGGGCAGGGCCTGAGGTGCCTGGGGCGAAGGTGATGCCCACCCTCCTGGGTGAGCGGGCACGGGGCGAACGCTGAGGGGCTGCTGGGAGGGCGGTGCTGGTAGGGGAGGTGGCGGCTGTACCTGTAGAAGTGGGGCGCACAGATGGTGCCGCCACCACAAGGGAGCCCTCATCGGCGAACGAGTCTGTGTCGCTGCTTGGTGATCCGGTGGCCGACGTGAAGCTCCCCTCACCCTCCGTCCCACTGGTGCATTCAGAGTCCGTGGTGTAGCCCTCCATGGCCATGTGGGATGCAGCTCCCTCGTGCTCCGGTGCCACTGTGCCTCCGCCTGATGATGCTGATGTACAAAAGGACAGGGAGAGCAGAAAAAGGGGGGGGGAGACATAAGAAAGAAAGAGAGTTTGAGTGCATGGCATACCGCTACCGTTGGCGGACAAGACAGACACAGCAGCCCCCTGCATTACGCCGTGCTCCTGCCCTCTTCATATGCAATTTCTGGGATATGGTCTACATGGCAATGGTGGACATCTGCACACATGGATGCCACAGGGGCAACTATACCTGTACTTGGCACTCCGCTGAGCTGGTGTAGAGTGCCACATGGCCTGCATTACGGAGGGGCCTTGCCTACTGAACTCGCCCTGGCCTAGGGAAACCCACAGCCCACCTCCCCCACCCAGACACCTCCACTGCACGCAAAGTCAGCAGAATGAGAGTGTACTCACCCCCTTGTGGCTGCTATGATGCCCTCAAGCGCCCATCCAACTCCGGGTAGGCCACCGCCAGGATCCGGAACATCAGGGGGGTCATGGTGTGACGGGCACCCCTCCCACATTGGGAGGCCATCCCCAGCTGAGCCTCCGCCGTCTTCTTGCTGCAGCGGCGAATGTCCTCCCATCTCTTACGGCAGTGGGTGCCCCGTCTCTGGTGGGCCCCCAGGGTCCGGACCTCCTTGGCGATGGCACGCCAAATGTCCCTCTTCTGGTGGGCGCTGACCTACATGACATGCACAAGGAAAGAGGAACAGTCATTACCAACTGCACCGTCGTTGTCAGTGGCCCCCTCCCTACTCTGGCCCATTCATTCCCATGCATTAATGTTCTATGAACTCTGCCCCCTTCCCTCTTCCAACCAGCCCTCTCCACCCAGGCCTAGCCCATACAACGTGCTCCCTGTGTACTAACCTGTTGGTCTGGAGGACCGTAGAGTACTGGGGGAGGACCCCGTCTACCAGTTTCTCCTACTCCTGAGCAGTGAAGGCAGGGGCCCTTTCCCCAGACGCAGCAGCCATCGTCGCTTCCAGACCGAGGTCACAGCAGCACTTGCAGTGTAGGTCCTCTCCTGTCGAAGGTCAGGTATCTAGTGATTGAACAGATAGAAAATGGCGGTGACGTCCGCGGCGGTGCGCATCATCACCGCCGGCGCACCTGTTCATTGGCCCCTGGGACCCATAGGGTCCAATGTTAACCAATGCAGCATTGCGCCGCGGTCTACGACCGCCTACCCCAACGGTGTGCAACGCCAGCGCAGTTACCCCACAATCCCATTGTCCCAGTTTAGAGGTCAGGCAGCCGCCATTTCAGGGGCCCACATGGCTTGATTTACCTCTGCGTTACACATAGCTAGGCCTACACTCAACACACATACAGGAAGGGTTTTGTGAGTGGTGTAGTCTTGTGTGTAACTGTGGGTACATACCTGGAGGAATAATGACTGATTTGTCGCTGTTGTCCTTCATAGGCACTGTCAGCTGGGACATTTGAGAAGATGGCGGAACCCTCCGGTGTACCGACCGCTGGTGGACCTGTTGACAATGGAAGAGCGACATGTCATCGTAACCTACCGGTTTGACCGTGCCACAATCCAGGAACTATGTACCCAGTTGGAGCCAGACCTGATGTCACCAATCCGCCATCCGACTGGAATCTCCCCTGACGTGCAGGTGCTGTCAGTGCTCCATTTTCTTGCAAGTGGGTCTTTTCAGACAACAGTGGCCATGGCATCAGGGATGTCCCAGCCTATGTTTTCCAACGTGTTGTCCAGAGTGCTGTCTGCCCTGCTGAAACACGTAAAGAGATACATCATTTTCCCTGAGGTGGCAGATTTGCCTACAGTGAAAGGTGACTTCTATGCCCTTGGACATACCCCCAACGTCATAGGTGCCATTGATGGGACCCATGTAGCTCTGCCCCCCCCCACAGGAGTGAACAGGTGTACAGGAACAGGAAGAGTTATCATTCAATGAATGTCCAGATGGTATGTTTAGCAGACCAGTACATCTCCCAGTTGAATGCTATGTTCCCTGGCTCAGTGCATGACACCTACATCCTTCGGAATAGCAGCATCCCTGATATGATGGCTCAACTCCAGAGGCACCGTGTATGGCTATTGGGGGACTCTGGTTACCCCAACCTTTCCTGGCTATTGACCTCAGTGAGGAATCCCAGGACCAGGGCAGAGGAACGGTATAATAAGGCCCATGGGCGGACTAGGAGGGTGATCGAACGCACCTTCGGGCTATTGAAGGCCAGGTTCAGGTGCCTCCATATGACAGGTGGATCCCTATTCTACTCACCGAAGAAGGTGTGCGACATCATCATCGCCTGCTCCATGCTCCATAATTTGGCTTTGCGACGCCAGGTGCCTTTTCTGCAGGAGGATGATCCAGATGACGGTGTTGTAGCAGCTGTGGAGCCTGTGGACAATGATGAGGAGGAAGCTGAGGAAGTAGACAACGACAACAGGGAGTCAGTCATACAGCAATATTTCCAGTGACACACAGGTGAGAACATTTTCATGTTTAACATTACATTAACTTTCACACGTCTACATCTATCCTGTCTGTCGGTTTCAACCACTATTTTGTAACTGAGTTGTACCTTTCGATAACTGTTTCACAGGTGTGGTTACCAAAGTGTCATCTGCTTGCATCCTTCAAGGACTTGTGATGTGTGACATAGGTATGTTAACTTTACAATAGGAAACACATTATCACACTGTCATTAATAATACATATTTACTAAATCAGAGTCTGACTCCAAATTGTTTTGTGTTTCAAGGGTGTTTATTGAAGTGCTAATCATTGAAGGGGGTGGTAAAATGGTGAGGGGTGATGGTGGAGGAATGTCCATGGCAGAGTCCAGTCTATTAGTCTCACAGGTGCACTGCCCATCTGGGCATAGGAAGTGGAGCTGGGGCATTTTAAGTATGGACAGGGTAACAAAGTGGGACAGTGGGAGGACAAAGAGGGTGGTCTCATTTCCTGGCGGGGGTCTTGCCATCTTGCTCTGTCCTGTTCCTGGATCTCAGGGACCGCTTGCGTGGTGGTTGTCCGTCTGCAGGGGGTGGGGTGCTGGTGTGGTGGTCCTGTGGCGGGGCATCCTGTCCACTAGCGCCGGCGGAGGTGGTGGGCAGTTCATTGTCCTGGCTAGTGTCAGGGGCCCCTTGGAGTGCCACGGTGTCCCTCATGGTGTTCTGTATGTCCTTCAACACCCCTACGATGGTGCCCAAGGCGGAGCTGATGGTCCTGAGCTCCTCCCTGAACCCCAAATACTGTTCCTCCTGCAGGCGCAGGGTCTCCTGCAACTTGTCCAGGACCGTCGCCATCATCTCCTGGGAGTGGTGGTATGCTCCCATGATGGAGGATAGGGCCTCGTGGAGAGTGGGTTCCCTTGGCCTGTCCGCCCCCTGTCGCACAGCAGCCCTCCCCGTTCCCCTGTGTTCCTGTGCCTCCGTCCCCTGGACCGTGTGCCCACTACCACTGTCCCCCAGGTCGCTGTTGTTGGGGTGGTGGGTTCTCCTGGGTTTCCTGTAGTGGTGGACACACCGCTGATTGACCTGTCCTGGGTAGGGAGGTTTGGGCCCGCTGGGTGGGTGCTGTGCTGGTGTTACCAGAGGGTGGAAGGTCAGTGTTGGGCTGTGCCTGTGCAAGGGGAACCGACTGTCACGAGGCCCACGATGGTCCGGGCTGGTCATCAGGATCCAGTAGGGCAGAGCTGCTCTCGTCACTGTGGGCCTCTTCTGGGGGTGAAGTGGTGTTGTCTGGACTCTCTGGTGTGGGGACAGTCCTTCAGGTTCCTGCAGGGGCATAAGAGCATGATTATTGCGTGTGTGTGTGTAATGGTGTGCAATGGGTGGGTGTTTGTGTACCCCAGTGCAAGCATTCCTGTGTGTGGGTTTGTTTGATGATGGTTAGGGGGTTGTTCTGGTATGTGCAGTGAGCATGCTTTAGTGCTGGGTGTCCATGCTTAGTTGTGTCATGCAGGGCTTGGTGTTGGGATGTGTGGTTTTTGTTATTAGTGCATTAGTGAGGAGTTGGAGTGATAGGGGAGGGGAGGGGGTGAGGGTGGGGGTGTGTGATAGCATGCAGGTAGAGTGGGGGATATGATAGTTAAGATTTGACTTACCAGTGTCCCATCCTCCACCGACTCCTCCAATGCCCTCTGGATGCATGATGGTCAAGACTTGCTCCTCCCATGTTGTTAGTTGTGGGGGAGGAGGTGGGGGTCCGCTGCCAGTCCGCTGCATCGCGATGTTGTGCCTGGAGACCGTTGAACGCACCTTCCCCCGTAGGTCGTTCCACCTCTTCCTGATGTCCTCCCTATTTCTTGGGTGCTGTCCCACAGCGTTGACCCTGTCCACTATTCTGCGCCGTAGCTCCATCTTCTTGGCTATTGATGTGTGCTGTACCTGTGAGTCAAATAGCTGTGGCTCTACCCGGAAGATTTCCTCCACCATGACCCTGAGCTCCTCCTCGGAGAAGCGGGGGTGTCTTTGGCGTGACATGGGGTGGTGTGTGTGATGTGTGGGGTGGTGTATGTGGTGATGAGTGTGGTGATGTGTAGTGGTGTGTGGTGTTTGCTGCGTGGATGTTGTGTGTGTGATGGTGTTGTGTGCCTCTGTGTGATGGGGTTGTATATTCTGTGCTCTCTCTCTGGCCTTCGTTCTCAATTTTGGTCATAGGGGTTTGTGGGTGATGTGGGTGTGTATTTTATATTGTATTGGGTGTGTGGGAGTGGTGTTTTTATGTGTATCAGGTGTGTGTATTTATAATTGTCCAATGTGGCGGTGTTTTGGAGATGTGTGTGTATTTTGAGCGCGGCGGTGTGTACCGGCAATGGAATACCGCGGTTGAAAGACCGCCGCGTGGATTCGTGTGTCGTAATAGCATGGGCGTGTTTCTGTTGGCGTGGAGGTGGAGGTTTTGTTATCGCCAGTTTATCACTGACCTTTGGTGTGGCGGAGTTGTGTGGGTGTCTGAATTTCGGCGGATTCCGAGCCGTGTGTCATAATAGCTGTGGCGGAATTCCACGGCCGCGGCGGTGAATTGGCGGTCTTCTGCACGGCGGTAAGCGCCTTTTACCACCAATGTTGTAATGACCCCCTAAGTATCTCACCTGGAAGGTAGCTCTCCTCTTGGCTTTAACATCTGCTTGTCGAGTAAGCGAGATCCAAGGATTTACCGTCCAGGAACCCTTCATGAGATTTGGTGACGATAAAGTCATCCTACAGACAAACCCTAAGTTTATACGTAAAGTGCCGTCAGACTTCCATATTAATGAGCCAGTAGTGCTAAAGACTTTCTTTCCACAGCCTCAGACTGGAGCAGAAAGACTGCTGCATTCCCTTGACGGTAAACAATGCCTTAAATTTTATCTGCAGCGAACATCCTCGATCCGGAAATCAAATCAACTATTTGTGGCATTTAGTGCGCCCAGAAGAGGGCATCCTGTTACTAAACAGACTATTTCTAGATGGACCTCAAGCGCAATAGGCTCTTGCCATCAAAAGGCTGGTCGATCCCTGGAGGCCAGAGTACATGCGCATTCTACCAGGGCAGTCTCTACATTCTATGCACTCTTCTCTGTGTTGCGAGCAGCGATGTGGAGAACGACACACGCCTTCACGAAGCATTACTTTCTGGATGCTGAGGTGCTCCGAGATGCAGCGGTGGGTCAAGCAGTCCTTAGACATTTGTTCTGATAAGCTGAGCTGTTTGTTTTCCCACCATCCGCTTCTGATATAATATCACATTTTCTGTTCAGTATTCACGTACCTCTTATGCATATTCATTTATGTTTCAAAAGGTTAACTTTTGTTGCTTGGCATTTACCTGTCTTAATGCGAACAATATCTTATGATGAGATGAACAGTGTTTGTCAATACAGAAAATGTGTTGGTTACCTCTTGCTAGTCTTATTCAAGCATGTGAATCTATGAAAGTTCCAATACTGGAGTAAGAAATAAGTTACTTACCTGTAACTGTAGTTCTCCAGTATTGGAAGCTTTCATAGATTCACATGCGACCCTCCACCTCCCGGGGGAAGCTCACTTTCAAATATATCTTGTTCAACCGGTAACTTATGCAGTAGTGCTTACAAAATCTGAGGTACTGGAGCTTCTCTCAGGAGAATTCTAGAGGGTAGGGCACTCTCATTGGCTGAGGCTCAAGTTTGGTCCTTTTTACATAAGGACTTGTATACATTACTAAAATGTAGAGTTTTAATGTTATTGCTGTTATGTCTTTGGGGACATTGTCTTTTCTAAGGTACCGGGGACTCCCATCTTGACGACGGCGAATGATTCAAGCATGTGAATCTATGAAAGATTCCAATACTGGAGAACTATAGTTACAGGTAAGTAGCTTATTTTCATATCGCGAACACAACCCAAAGGTATTGGATTGCTTTACATGAGCCCCAGTTACGTTACACAAGGACACATTCATTTTTGGTAGACAGGGGGATATTAAGTGATTTGCCCAGAATAACAGAATGTTGAGTCAGTGCCGAGGCGTGAACCTGGTTCCCCAGCTCCAAAGTCATCAGCGCTGGCTGTTATGCCAGAAAACTCTTGCGGTTCAAAATGATTATTGTCAAAATATTGGCAGCCAAAATAATATATATATATATATATATATATATATGTATTTTTTTTCTGGAAGTCAAATGCTCGATGTGAGGGATAGAGCGTCAAGCCGGCCAAGAACGCCAGTGGGAATAGGCAGGCTGAAACAAGAAAAAAAGATGCTCGTTGTGGAGTGCATGGTGTAGAAAGGTGGTTTACTCCAACATGACGCTTTACGGCCGTCACATTGACTGGGCTCACACACAGACATGAAGGTACAGTGTATATATATATATATATATGATTGGATAAACAGTGAAAAACAAGAAACCTCAGTATAAACAATGTTTTGGGCACTATGGTGGTCATTCCGACCCTGGCGGTAAAAACCGCCAGGGCCGGGGACCACGGAAGCACCGCCAACAGGCTGGCGGTGCTTCCAGGGCCATTCTGACCGCGGCTGTAAGCCGCATTCAGAAAACAGGATCCGGCGGTTTCCCGCCGGATTTCCCCTGGCCCGGAGAATCCTCCATGCCGCCATGGGGATTCCGACCCCCTTCCCGCCAGCCTGTTCCTGGCGGTAAAACCCACCAGGAACAGGATGGCGGGAACGGGTGTCGTGGGGCCCCTGCACTGCCCATGCCACTGGCATGGGCAGTGCAGGGGCCCCCTAACAGGGCCCCAGCAGGATTTTCACTGTCTGCTTTGCAGACAGTGAAAATCGCGACGGGTGCTACTGCACCCGTCGCACTCCTGCAACTCCGCCGGCTCCATTCGGAGCCGGCTTCATTGTTGCAGGGGCTTTCCCGCTGGGCACTCCTTTGGCGGGAAAGCCAGAATGGCCGCCGCGGTCTTTTGACCATGGAGCGGTCATTCGGCGGTTTCCGCTTGGCGGGCGGCCCCCGCCGCACGCCAAGATCAGAATCAGGCACTATGTTTGCATGGCTATTAAATCAATACAAGAAGAAAATAATGCACTGTCAAATGTATACAGTAAAATACAATAAAAATAAAAAGGATATGGAACAGAGCACCAACAGAAATTATCTAAATCACATAAATTGTGGGCCTAAAAAAAAAAAACTGCAATGGCAATTTAATAATATACCATGGCATAATTATATGTGACTTGAAATATTTGTTCAAATAGTGTAGCAAATCCAGTATTAAATTATATATTTTAAAAATTATATGACTAATATATAAATATTAAATAGGAAATGTAATAGTATTAATTTATATTAAATAATAATACTGAGTATAAACATGCATAAATATTATGATAACTGAAACATAAAAAACATGTTCTATATTTATGAAACTGAAAACCATAAAACAATTAACAACAAAATGAAGAACATTTTTAAATACTAAAATATGGTATAAAAATAGTGAGCACTTGAAGACACAATAAAGAATAATCACGACCTCTGGAATTATGTGACTGTGCGGCTGCATTGAAATTATAGGTTCGTCACATTTCCCCATAATCCATTATCCGCTGCATAATTTCAGTGGAGATGGGTATAGAACGCCTGGTGTAAATCTGAGAATCCACAGTGAAATTCTAATCTGCGTCAGAGTGAATAATTGCTTTTCTGAGTACAGGTGCATTTACTGTAGATCACGCACACCTAGAGTATGGTGTGTGCGTACTAATTGTCGACCGGCTGATTTTATTCACTTGAACTGTCACTTTCTGTCATATGTGAATTTTGGAAATCTATTTTTGAAACCATTAGTAATATCACAGATTAGGAAATAGATAGGTTCCCCTCTTATAGCACTGGTAGGTATGTGGGTAAGATTCTATGCCAGGACCGGAGGCTCAGATCATGCTTCTCATTTCTTTACTGTAAAGTGACAGCAGGCAATGAAAAACAGGTAACCATAGAAACTATACTTCCTATACAACCTCCAGTCAATCAGGACCAACCTAGCCCTTCATCTATTAGAGGGACCGAAATCCCTACTCTTGCTTTGCTTCTGCAGTCACCAGTTTGGTCTTTGATATGTGCTCGTGTCTTTCATGTAATGCTCATACTTTTACATGATTTGTGCTTGATAATATGTTTTCTGGCAGAATTTACTGGTGGCGCTTACTTTTTCAAGTTCCTTTACTCATTACGCTAGCACGTCGAGAGAAACGCGCCCTGAGCTCGGAGACCGTGGATTGCTCTTTCTATTTTCATGATTGTGATTGGTATGTTTGCGGTTACTTGAAATCATCTCTGAGGGAGTTGGAACCATGTTGAGCTCCCGCCTGCATAACAAAATCGATTTTCCACAGCCCTGAGCTCCTGCTGCAGCCTTCTTTTACTTTCAGGCATGTCTGTCGGGCTAGTATGTCGGGCTATATAATTCAATTACAGGCTTGCCTGAAGAGCGTGGTTCACCATCCTTACACACTGAGACTTAGGGTGGCTCACCCTATTGTAATGAACGTACTAAGATCAATTTGGTCTGTGTATAATTTGGGGTGGGAGTTTTTGTTATCCTTGTGGACCAGTTGCCATAATGGAGCCAGTCTGAAGGCTCTTGCTCGGAGGAGCATCCACCCTACATTGAGGAAGAATACTATGTGTGGGACCAGCTGGTGGAGGCCATTGATAATTTGGTGCAGCAATCTGTAAACACCACCTTAGCTGTGGCACTTCAACCCTGAAAAGATATGTTGAACACTTACCACTTTTCTAGAGTGCGTTAATTCAGCCCAGTCCTGGTGAGCCTACATAGGTCTGACGTAAAACTCGAGCAAAGTCTGATACAAAGCCTCACTCAAAGGTTTTTGACAAACTATCAAAGTCATTTATGACAGATCATGGCTATAGTGTTCACCACCCTGAGAATCTCCCCCTAGATCAGAGGTCTTCAAACTGGGGGGCGGGCCCCCCTAGGGGGGCCTCAGGTGATTCCAGGGGGGGGCGCCAAACTCTGACCAAAAGAAATATTATACAGATAACATGCCTTTGTTTTATGCAGAAGCATGTTATTGCAGTTTAAAAAAGGTAACAGAACTTAACTGCAATGTTTAAATAGGTTTAGACATATTTAAACATTGCCATCTTTCTAAAATAATTGTGAAAAATTAATTCTGAGGGGGGGGGGCAATGATTTTTATTTTTCAACTGGGGGGGGGGGCATTAAAACGTTTTGAAGACCACTGCCGTAGAAGCTCCTGGAGACAGGTCAGATAAGGAATCGGATGTTCCACTCTGGCGGCACTAATGATTTGCTGGAGTTTCTGTTGCCAGTTACTAAAATACCCAAATCTTCTACTTCATCTATGAGGCCCTCTGAGAGCACTAGTCCCAGGATGCTTGATTCTGGTCCACAGAGGACCTAGCTTGGCAGTTTGGGCTGGACTCTTCCCATCAGGGTCGAGACTGATTTACACATGGCTGGGTCCAGATTGGAATGGCATGGCAAGCAAAGCAAAATGATGGATTTAACCCAGATCTGTGACTCTGGGTGAATGTTTGATTTGTTCAGCATTCTGTCTATTATCTGTTCTTTTTGGAGTTTCTTTATCTGGCAGTTCTTGGCCTTCGGTACCCATAAACGCTATTCTTCAGCCTGACTGCGATGGGTACATTGACATGGCATACTCAACGTGGATCCTGTGGGAGGTGGATTTGCCCTACATGGTGAACTTCCTGTTGTGTTTAGCTTTGGTAGGGCTGGCCTACAGATAGATCAACACTTTCCGTTATGCCATTTCTGCAGGACATTCCCATGTGGAAGACAGACCTGTGGGAGAGCACCCATTTGTGTGCTAAGTGCTGAAGGATATTTTGCCATCTATTCCCTATCAACCTCAATATTTCTGTCTTTGGAATGTCGATTTAGTGTTGATGTTTTTTGCAAGACTGGCCTGCAAAGCCTACTATGCTTTTGAGTTTGATTTCCTGCTGAAGAGTGTCTGGTGTGCGTACACTTGACTCGATTGTTCCTCCTGATGGAGTTTCTTTTCAAATTTGTATTTGTAAAAACTCTTTCTCAAGGGGAGAAATTCTGGATAATCCTAAATTGCGTGGAGTTCAGTGTTTGAAAACTTAAATTGACTGCACAAGGGAGCTTAGTGATTCTCCCTTAGGTCAACTTTTGATTGTCTTGCTAGAACCATTTCGGCCTGTTATGTCAGCTATCTTGATGCGATGGGTGAAATGGTTTATGGCAGAGGCGGCTTCACTCCGGCTAGATTTGATACACACTTGGTAAGGGGTACCATGGCATCAAGAACTTTGGGTTAGGTTCTTGTCTAGACATCATGAGGGCAGCAGACTAGTTCTCAGATTTAATGTTTAAAAATAATAAGCTTATTCCTGATGTAACATTTAAGGTGGTGAATTAGCTTTAAACAATCTGATTCCCCATCACGTTTAAAAACATTTTACTATAAACATATTCCTAAAGTAGAATCTGTGGTGGTGAATCAGCTTTAAACAAGCATGATCTCTCCTCTGGCCCTGACATAGAATCAAATATTTTCTGATGGATACAACTACCTGTGGATTCCTCACCTAATGAATACTCCCATTGCGCCAGCACTCGACGGAAATCTT
Organism: Pleurodeles waltl; assembly: GCF_031143425.1. Lineage (NCBI taxonomy): Eukaryota > Metazoa > Chordata > Amphibia > Caudata > Salamandridae > Pleurodeles > Pleurodeles waltl. Next base: position 239,667,037 of record NC_090451.1, read on the forward strand.
CTTCCTAGCTTCTGCACGTCGACGAGGACGTCACATTTGCCCACGCGACGCCGTCTGACGTCATACAGGCAATAAGAGGTCCTCGCCGACATGCCGACGTCAGTTCCCTTTTTTCCGTGCCATTCGAAACGGTTATCTTCGAGGGAGCTACTGTTGCTGTTCGACAGTTACAGTGTGTTTTTTGGTTGTTTTTTCTCTGAGATTACAATGTCGCAGAGAAAGTCAGGATTTAAGCCCTGTCGTGAGTGTGGGGGCAAAATGTCGGTAACGGACCCACATTCTGACTGTTTGTGGTGTCTTAGTTCCAATCATGATGTTGACAGGTGTGATTCATGTCAGCATATGAATCCGAAGGCCCTGAAAGAGCGCGAGGCCAAGCTTTTTCTGGCGAAGTCGAAAAAGAGGGAAAAGAGACACCATCGAAATTCCTCGTCACCGAAGTCTCATCGCCGTCATCGGGACTCCCGGCGTGGTCGAGAATCACGGTGCCGGTCGAGTAAAGAGAGGTCTCGGTCGAGGTCACCATCGACTCGGCGTCGGAAGACTTGGGAGGTCAGTCCCACAGTCACTCCTCATCCGTCGACACCGTTGCCTTCTCCAGCCTCACCGACTTCGCCCGGGTCTTCGGGCCAACCACCTTCAGTGTTTGAGGTTCCGCAGCCTCAAATGTTTTCTCCGACGTTACAGACGTGGAGGCCGGCGTCGGTGTCGCCTTCGAACCAGGCACCCAGTACCCGGCTTTTCCGGCCCCTGGAGCTGATAATACCGCATTTTTAAATGCGATGTTCTCCATCTTTCAGGAGATGGCTCCAGGTGGTGGACCGGCTGGGCCTTCGGGCCCTTTGGCTTTCAACATGGGTGCTCCGGCTCCGCTTTGACCAGCACCCTTTATGCCCTTTCTCCCCCTGGGGAACGTGGGCGCGGCGCCGGTATCGGCTCCGGTGGCTCCTGAGACTTTGGCTCCGACAGTTTCGGCTCCAGCGGTTTCGGTGTTTCAGCCAGTGACGCCGTCTAGACCTCCTATGACTCCGAAGCAGTCTTCTCTCCATCCGACTCCTGGTTCGGCGCCGAAGGTACCTGTGGCGCCTGTAGACCCGACGTCGGACGGATCCGGAGATCGGCGTCGTTCTTCGACATCTGCTGACGCCATGTCGACGCCGAGGATTGAGGAGAGGCTGCACTCGAGGAGGCTTGCTCTCCGTCTCCTGGAAGAACAGGAGTACCAGCAGAACCTGGAGGAAGGAGAGATTGAGGACTCTCGTGAGGGTCTCCATGGGCTGGACACTGCTAGTGGCCTAGATACTTCCCCTGAGTGGGACTTGTCATCTCCTGGGGAGTATACAGAAGAGGAGGTATCGGGCTGCACCGGCTGACCCTGGTTTTCTTACCAGACATCCAACACCTGAAAGCTTGGTGGTCCAGGCTTCCTGCTCGGCAAGGTCTGCTCCTGGTTCTTTTCCATCTGTGCCATCGGATAGAGACTCCAAGAAGATGGACATGGCATCCAAAAAGGTGTTCTCGTCATGTAGCATGGCATTAAAGTCCACCAATGCTACATGTATTTTAGGGAGGTACATTTATGCTCTGTTGGACGAAATTACATCTACGCATACGGAGGTCCCTCAAGGGCTATTGAATCTGGTATCAGACGCTCAAGCTGCTGCAACTCAGGTTATCCAATCTGGGTTGGATCCAACTGACTCTGTGGCTAGAGCAATGGGCACTGCTGTAGTTACGAGGAGGCAGGCTTGGCTTCGTAACTCAGGATTTTCATCGGATATACAGTCGACCCTGCTGGACCTTCCTTTTGATGGGGACAAGCTCTTTGGTGCCAAGGCAGATTCGGCCTTAGAGAGGTTCAAGGAGAGCAGGGCCACGGCCAAGTCGCTGGGTTTGCAAGCCACTTCTTCTGCCTCCTCTGGTTTTTTTCGGAGGTTTCGAGGATTTGGTCGTGGTTCCTCCTCCTCTTCCTTTTGAGGAAAATTCCAGCAGCCTACCTCTGCTCTCTCCTATAGGTCTTTTAGAGGGAGGGGTAGGGTCCGTACCAGGGGAGCCTCTCAGCAGCACTCTGCCTCTTCCTCTTCCTCTGGAGGGGTGCAGCAGGGGAAGCAGCCTTAGGCTTCCACCAATTCCCACTCACTCCTCTCCTGTAGGGGGAAGGTTACTGTATTTTCTCCACAAGTGGGAGGTCATCACATCAGACTCCTGGGTTACCAGCATTGTGAGAAAAGGCTACACCCTTCCCTTTCAGGAGTTTCCTCCCCCCATCCCGCCCCGCCCATCTTATTGTTCAGAAGAACACCTCCTGTTGTTAGAACAGGAGGTTCAAGTCCCCCTTTCAAAGGGCGCGGTGGAGTTGGTTTCAGAGCAGGAAAGGGGTCAAGGTTGTTACTCGAGGTACTTCCTGATTCCCAAGAAGGATGGTCGGTTGAGACCAATCCTGGACCTGAGGATTTTGAATTGGTTCCTCAAACAGGAAAAGTTCAAGATGCTGACCCTAGCTCAGGTGCTTTTGGCGTTGAACAAGGGAGATTGGATGGTGTCTGTCGACTTGCAGGATGCTTACTTTCATATCCCGATACTCAAGTCGCACAGGAAGTATCTCCGGTTTGTGGTGGGGTCGCAGCACTATCAGTTTGCGGTCCTTCCGTTTGGTCTTACTTCAGCACCTCGAGTCTTCACGAAGGTGATGTCGGTGGTTGCGGCAGAGCTCAGAAGGACGGGGATAGCAGTATTCCCTTACCTGGACGACTGGTTGATCAAAGCCAAGTCCCCGGAGCTCGTGTTGCATCATCTGCAGTCGACAACCCAGTTGTTGTTCGACCTGGGCTTTTCGGTGAACTTGCCCAAATCTCACCTAGAGCCCTCTCAGCGCCTCCTGTTCAAAGGGGCAGTACTGGATACAACATTGAATCAAGCCTTTCCTCCGCCTCAGCGGATTCAAGACATTCAGGCGTTGGTTCCAATGTTTCAAAGTGGAGCGGTCATTCCAGTCCTCAAGGTCCTACGTCTGCTCGGTCTGTTTGCCTCATGCATACTGTTGGTCACGCATGCTCGCTGGCACATGAGGGCTCTTCAGTGGTGCCTCCGAAGGCAGTGGTCTCAACACAAAGGGGATCTCGAAGGTTCTGTAAAGATCTCCAGAGATGCTGCCACGGATTTGAAGTGGTGGATTGCGGGCGACAATCTTTCCCGAGGAAGGCCGTTCACGCAACCTCCACCAGTGACCACGGTAATAACGGATGCTTCCACTCTAGGGTGGGGAGCTCATCTGGGGGACCTGGAGATCAAAGGGCTTTGGTCTCCAGTGGAATAGATGTTTCATATCAATCTGTTGGAGTTACAGGCTGTACGTCTGGCTCTCAAGGCCTTCCTCCCATCCCTTCGCGGTCAGTCGGTTCAGGTCTTGACGGACAATACTACTGCGATGTGGTATATAAACAAACAGGGAGGGGCAGGGTCGTACCTTCTCTGCAGGGAAGCTCTTCGGCTATAGTCCTGGGCAAAGGACCATCAGATTTGCTTGGTAGCAAATCATCTGGCCGGAGTCTTGAACGTACGTGCGGACAGTCTCAGTCACCATTTCTCGGCCGACCACGAGTGGCGTCTCCATCCAGATCAAGTCGTTCTAATCTTCCAGACGTGGGGGTTTCCTCGGATAGATCTGTTTGCCACCCGGGAGAACTTGCACTGCCCGTTATTCTGCAGCCTCCAGTATCCGGTACAAGGAACGTTGGGGGACGTGTTTCAGATGACCTGGTGCTACCAGTTGCTTTACGCGTTTCCCCCCATACCCTTGATTCCTCGAGTATTGAGGAAAGTGCGCCAAGACCGGGCCCAAGTAATCTTAATTGCTCCGGATTGGCCAAGGAGGGTGTGGTATTCCGACCTTCTCCAACTCTCACTGTGCCTTCCGCTCCGTCTCCCTCTCGGGCAGACCTCCTCTTGCAGTCGCAGGGGCAGATTTTACACCCCAACCTCCAGAGCCTGCACCTTCATGCCTGGAGATTGAACGGGGCAACCTGAGTTCCTTTTCTCTCCCGCCTGAGGTAGTGGATGTTATCTTATCGGCCAGGCGACACTCCACTAAATCTATCTTCGCTAATAGGTGGTCTAAATTTGTGGTATGGTGCGGAGAGAGGCAGATTGATCCCTTACGTGCTCATTTGTCGGATGTTTTATCTTTTGCTTTGTCTTTAGCACAGAGGGGTTGTGCAGTGGCTACTGTTAAGGGTTACTTGTCTGACTTGTCAGCCTTTCTTTGTCTTCCAAACCAGCCTTCTTTATTTAAATCTCCAATAGTACTTAGATTCTTGAAGGGCCTTATGAATAACTTTCCTCCAAATCCTTTCGTTATGCCTCAATGGGATTTGTCCTTGGTTCTAACTTTCCTTATGGGGTCCCCTTTTGAGCCTATGCATTCTTGCCCCATAAGATTGTTAGTTCTTAAAACAGTTTTCCTGGTTGCTATCACATCTGTAAGGAGAGTGAGTGAGTTGCAGGCTCTATCAGTAAAACCCCCTTTTACATCTTTTTATGGGGATAAGGTGGTGTTGAGGACCAAGGCTGCTTTCCTTCCGAAGGTTGTTTCACCCTTTCAATTGGCCCAGACAATTGCTCTATCCACGTTTTATCCTCCGCCTCATCCGTCAAAGGAAGAAGAGAGACTACACCGCTTGGACCCAAAGAGGGCGTTAAGCTTTTATATAGACAGGACAAAGGATTTCAGGCTGGAGGATCAGCTTTTCATCGGATACGTGGGAAAGAGGAGAGGAAAGGCAGTCCACAAGAGAACACTCTCCAGGTGGGTTGTTCTTTGCATTAAAATGTGTTACTCTTCGGCAAAGAAGGATCCCCCTGATGGTATAAGAGCTCATTCCACCAGAGCTAAGTCGGCCTCCTCGGCCTTGGCTAGGGGTGTTTCTGTGGTCGACATCTGCAAGGCTGCAACTTGGTCGTCCCTTCACACTTTTGTGAAGCATTACTGCTTGGACTCTGAGGTCAGAAGGGACAGCCATTTTGCACGGTCAGTGCTGCAGGATTTCTTGGTTTGACCATTCAGGCACCCACCACCGAGTGCGGTACTGCTTTGGGACTCTATTCATTAGGTGAGGAATCCACAGGTAGTTGTATCCATCAGAAGAACGAGTTACTTACCTTCGGTAACGACTTTTCTGGTGGATACATTAGCTACCTGTGGATTCCTCACGGTCCCACCCGCCTCCCCGTTGCCTGTTTGGTCTAACCAAGTAATTCTTGAGTGTGCTCCTCTTGGTTTTGAGGATTGGTATATATTATGTATATATGTTTATATGTATATATATATATATATAAAGTTCATATATTTATTTACTTGTTTAAAAAAAAATAAAAAAAAAATTGGTAGACCGGATTCTCAGAATGATGTGTCTGTTTGAAATGTTATTAAATATTGCTGTTGTTCTTTCATCTCAATGGATTATTATTCTCAGGCACGTAAAAAATGTTGGTACTGACGTCGGCACGTCGGCGAGGACCTCTTATTGCCTGTATGACGTCAGACGGCGTCGCGTGGGCAAATGTGACGTCCTCGTCGACGTGCAGAAGCTAGGAAGAAGATTTCTGTCGAGTGCTGGCGCAATGGGAGTATTCATTAGGTGAGGAATCCACAGGTAGCTAATGTATCCACCAGAAAAGTCGTTACCGAAGGTAAGTAACTCGTTCTTCTAGCTATTGCATAAAAATGTTTCAGTTCTATTGGGGACAAAGTGGCGAGGATTATCCCATCCAAATTGACATGTATTGCCTTAGATTTATTGTTAGGGGTTATTTGTATTCTGAAATCAAATGCATTTCTGATTTATTGCACAATTATTGTCTGCTTACTGTTGTTTCCCATCCTGTTGATGGGTCTTTTTGGTGGAATAGTTGTCAATGCTTATCTTTTGCCTTTCAGGAAATTATCAGAAGCAGGAGTAATTCTTTGCAGTTGATGTTGTTCATCATGTTTCCAGGATCAAGGAGCACCTCTAAACGATTTCTGTGCTCTGAGGAAATATCATGTTTTGTCGGAGCGCCACATTGTGAAACTTTCAGCTGAAGGAGCCTATGGATCAATGCACTTTGTAGGCCGGTGAACCAGAGAAGCACTGTGGTCTTGTTGGTTGGTATTTTGGTCATGTTGGTTGTTGCCACTTCCTTTCGTTTGTGTGATATTGTAAAGAAAGAGGAGGGATCTTGGTGTCTCTGATTGATAAAGGGCTAGAAAGGTCCTGCTTGGTTAGTGGTTTTGTGGGAAGTGTAGTTTAAATGTTTACCTGTTTTTGATTGGCGTCTGTCATTTTACAGTAAAACAAATGAGAAGCATAATCCTTGCCTCCATGTCCTCAATAGAGGTGAAAACTGTTGATGTGATAGCTAGAAAATGTTTTATTCCCCTCCACAGAAGAAAACTAATTACTATGCTGTTGCTCCTCTCCAAGCATAGAATCGCAATGCCTTGCACAAACGGCTCTCCACCTATGATCTCAAAACGGCAGAATGACTCAACCTACTGTGATGACCTCACTGATACCAGTGAGGTCATCACATTAGGTTGCATCAGTCTGCCCTTTTGGAGTCGTAGGTGGAGGTCTACGTAGGCAAGCCTTGCCCACGTCCATGCTGCCAGATGGGAGTTCCTTGATGTCATATCTATCCAGAAAATCCTGTGCTTCTCCCGAGATCCCTAGCCCTAATTTTAAAGATGGCCAAGTAATGTTTAGTCATTATTATTGATAGGTAGTAGATCAAACCTCTGAAAATATAGGATTGCAAAATGCGTCTCCAAGCTCCAAACCTTTTCTTATTTTTAGTTTTTTTACATAATTTTACTATAGAAATGCAGTCAACATAGCAAACAAAAACAGAAAATAGAATACACAAATTCAAGATGAGCTACAGATACACAATGAATGAGGAAGCCCGTACATGGCAGGCGTTAGAGTAACTACCTATGAGGCATAAAAATTTGTATCAGCATGTTGTACCCACCCACTAGGCACACTGTTGAGTAAAGAGGGTATCGCCATTGAACAGCTTCAAAGGTCGGTCCATATCCCAGAAGTGATGGAGATTACAGGTAAGATCCTCACGGAGGGCGGTGATCGTTCCTTGCCTCCAAGTTCTGTACATATAAGTTCTAGATCCCCTTGCTTCCCTGTCTGCGGGCTTGCACTAGGGCATCTGCTTCTGCATGTGCCCATTTGAGCAGTGCATGGAGCCAGCACAGCTTCTCGAAAGAGGTCGGTGATTTCCAGGATATGGTAATTAAACGATTAAACAGTATAAATGCCAGATCAACAAATGTATGTAGATTTTTGTCCCCTTTAGCCCTCGTGTGGTTCCCCGGTAAGCAGGACTCAGTTGTAAGTGGGAGCTCTGTATCAACAGGTGTGGACGTTACACCTATTATGTCTGCCCAAGTGCGCACTGGGCATTCCTACGCCATACAGAAAACAACCCGCATCCAGTGTTCAACATCTCAGGCAGGTTGGGGAGGCAGTCGGGAACATGCATGCTATCTGTCGGGCGTGAGGTATATCTGGTGCACATATTTAAATTGTGTGAAGTGTAGATGTGGTTGGCTTGACATGTAGCAGATCTGATTCTGGGATTGCTCCCAATGTTTATCCAGAAGTGGCATGTGTAGATTGCGAGAGCAACATTCATGTGGCCCAATATCCGGTGGAGAGTTGTAAGATAATAAAGATGTGTAAAGGACTGTGATAAGCCTGCATGCATTTCCATGTGTTGGGGCTATGCGGACTGGAAGGGCAGTGGAGGGTTCTTCCCGACTCTGCCCTGAGTGTAAAGCTACTGCATGATATATCAAGAAGGGACCAGCAAGGATATCATAAGAGTCCCCAAGATCTTGAAATGGAGGAATCTGGCCATCTGCATAGAGGTGCCCCATCCGTGTCAGTCCTGCTTCTTGCCATCCTTGGGTCGTGTGGGGTCAGATAACATTCTGGAGTGCTGCCATCTGCCACAAAGGGATTAATGGAGAATATGTCAGTGTTGCGGTTTGCCATCAACATATCACAGCCAACAGCAGCGTGCAGCCCGCATCAGGAGTGTCTAGTAGTGGGGGATACTGTCCCAGTGAGGTCCAGCACTGCCTGTTCTGTGCAGGGGGTCATATCCAGCCAGCGAAATGGCAACTGTAGCTGCACCACAGCATAATAGAGCTCCTAGTTAGAGGCCTCCAGACTCCCTTCCTGCATGGATCAGAAGTTATATACGGCGCTTACCAGAACCCCATATCAGTTCCAAAAGGAGCTTGTGTAGGTCAGCAAAGAAGGGAGCGGGCCTTGCTCGATACCTCTCTGTATGTCGAATCTAGTGGATATCAGCTGTCCTGTTGTAACCCGTGCTACTAGTGGTCATACAACGCTCCGAGCCACCTCAAGTACCACTGGCCAAAGTGCATAACCTCCAGGGTCGAGAACAAGTGTCCCAACCCTGGAGTGTCGAAGGCCTTTTTGATGTCAAGCGAGACCGCCACTGGGACCAGTTTCACTTTCCTCCATCAGACCGAGTGAATATTAAGGTTAGTGTGCAGCCTCGGATAAATATATTTTGGTCTGCATGGATGATGTGTGCGATAACGGGAAACAGCTATTCGCTAGGATCTTGCCCAGTATTTTATAGTCAAGATTCAAAAGTGAGAGTGGATGATATGACATTACGTCCAGGGGGTCCCGGCCTGGTTTGGGGAGTACCACTGTAAGGGCTTCTCTCAGAGTGTCCAGCGGTGTACCTCTGTCCCATGCTTCGTCATAGATCTCTAGGAGTCGAGGGCCCAACGTAGCAGAGAAGGTTGCATAGTACTCTATGGGGAGCCTGTCTGTGCCTGTGGCCGCATGGGTGATTTGTGTGATGGCTAAACAAATCTCCTCTCTCTGCAGGGGAGCATCAAGGTCCGCTTGTTGAAGCGAATCTACTAGAGGTAAGTGAAGCTGCCAAAAAAGGTCTCTAAGGCATCCAAAGCTCTGCAGTAAACAAGAAAGGCTTCATCAATTTCCATCTGTGAGCTGATAATATTACCATCGTCCAGTCAGAGTCCTCCTATTAGAGAGTGTAAGCATGTCGTCTTTGAAGAGCCACGCCAAGAGTTGTCCTGACAGATTGCCCTCGACGTGTAGCCAGGCCAGAGGGTGTTTATAGTCTAATGTCCAAAGGCATGCCTCAGTGTCTCAGTAATCTGTCCATAACTGGTGATTTTGCAATGGCTGCACCTTATGTTACCGCAGTTCATCTTACTGTTCCTTAAGCTCCCTGTGAGGCATTTGGTACAGTCCCCATGCTGTTGCACTGCAGTAACCCTGGACGACCACCTTGTGTGCCGTCCATTTCGTCGCCCAATGCAAGGCTGTCTCCGCATTCAATATTGTGCAGTGTGTGTTGCCAGCTCATCCCGAAAAGGGATGTCATGAAGCACATCCGTTTGTAGCCGAAATGAAGGAATGCAGGAACGAGCCCTCCCCCAGATATTCAGAGCAGAGGGCCTGTGGGCAAAGCTTTGTAGTACAGAGGAAAAGATCAATCCAAGCATGCAGCCTGTGTACTGGGGAGTAGAAGGAGAACTTGTTGCTATCCGTGTGGTGGAGGCACTAAACAGTGGCTAGCCGTTCCTGAAAGCACTGGGATTCCATGCAACAGCCAGCACCCAGCAATGGCAGGGTGAAACGGGCCCAGATAATGTCTGGGACACAAATAAAGTCCCCTCCCCAGACTATATGGGTGTGGGGTCCTAGAAGACGAGCTGGGGTGAGGCCATCTAAATTCCCCAGGTGTCCGGCAGTCAGTGTGTTGAAAGCCAGCATTGCGAGGGATGTTCCATCTATTTGACCCTTCACCACCACATATTGGCCCTATGGGTCCACCCTATATGACACTTGAGGTAGGTGTGAACCTGATGCCTCTTTGCTGGGGTAGCCAGACACCAGACATTCACGTTAATAAGTTATCTTGCTGAAGCAACCTATGTGGGTGTAGAGCCATGTCAGACATTCGTAGTGAGTGAAATCGCTTCGGGAAGGTGTATGTGCTGCGATGTCAAATATATTCTGGACAGTGTATGTGTGCAGCTTGTAACACTAAGAAACCTGTGTAAACAGACCCTCCCCTACACTTTCCTACCCTCCCTGTTGATGCCCGAGCAACAATAATATAACATAATCACAGGTGTCATGCTGCATATATTAGTGGTCCCAGACTTCTGACATTTATGTGTAGTATCATGCAGGGGAGGCAACTTTGGCTGGAGGAACACTATTCATCTGCCTCCAGCAGCTGAGCAATATCTTGCATCGACTGCCCCAAGCTGATGTCTGATGGTGCGGCCTCAGCAGAGTGGGCCTGCCATTTCACAGGGAGAACCAATAGGCACCACAGCCGCCGGAGGCCGCTGTGTAGAGCAACCCGCCCTGGCACCTTCAGGGGGTAATCAGAGCACTCTAAGGAGAGGAGGCCTCGCCCAGTCACCCACTAGTGCAAATGCTCAATGGGGCCACTCCAGCAGTTCTCCACAGGGCTGCGGATGTCACTCGGCGACTGCTGGTGCCGCCATTTTGTTATGGGGAAACAGAGACTCTGGCTCTAGTCACGCTCCATTACAATGATAAAAGTCTCCCAGTGCACCAGCTGAGCGAAGTCCTTGGGGTGTATTAGCGAGTTCACATCAGGGGCTTCGGAGGCCTTCCCGGGCAGGATGGTACAGGATGCACCAAGAGCCAATCCGAAGCCCTCACTCAGGTGACTGCTTCGGCCACCATCTTGGCCACATCCCCATTCAAGATCCAAATCTAACCAGTGGATGTAGTCTCATGCTGGGAGGGATGACCGCAACATGCTTGCCTAGCCTCCAAACCTAACCAGTGGATGGAGTGTTATCCTTGAAGGGATGACTGGACATGCATGCCTAAACTTCAGATGTGGAGTGATAGTTAAATATTTTGCATATTGGTATTCATATATTGAGTGAATCCCTTGTGCTGTCACAGTAAAGTATGAATTTACAAGACATGTTACAAGTTTGTAGAAAATGTGTTTTGACATCACCCTGGATAAACCTTGTCTTGAAATGTTAAAGACTTAGGGGGTTATTCTAACTTTGGAGGAGTGTTAATCCGTCCCAAAAGTGACGGTAAAGTGACGGATATACCACCAGCCGTATTACGAGTTCCATAGGATATAATGGACTCGTAATACGGCTGGTGGTAAATCCGTCACTTTTCCGTCACTTTTGGGACGGATTAACACCTCCTCCAAAGTTAGAATAACCCCCTTACTGTTCTGTTTAAGCCTACCTAAATGGAGTATCAATAATACAGTGATGCTTGGAGGGATGCAGTCTATTGTTTGAAGGAATGTTGTCTCTTGTTTGGTGGGATGATGTCTCATGTGTAGTAGGATGATGTCTCATATTTGGTGGGGTGATGTCTCATTCTTGGTGGGAAGATATTTCGTGTGTGGTGAGATGATGTCTCGTGATTGGAAAGCTGCAGTTTCATGCCTATGGCTCTACAGTCTCTTTGCTGAATGGAGTCAGTCTTATTTTGGATGGTTGCAGTCTCATATTTACTGTAGAAGTGCTGACAGTCTCCTTCATGTATAGATACGGTTTAATGTTTGGAGGTATAGAGTCGCATCGTGTTTCAAGGGTTGCAGTCTCATGCTTGGTGGCATGATTTCTTGTGATTAGGTGGATGCACCTTCATGCATTGAGCACTATAATTGGTTCAATGGATGCAGTCTCATGTTTTAGAGCAAGCTTCCTCGTGTGGAGGAACGCTGTCTCATTTTCTGAGAGATTCTTTCTAATGTATGGAGGGATGCCATCTCATATGTTTGCAGCAGAGCCAGCTATTTCTTGAAGAGATGCCATCTGTCGCTTGCATCAGAGCAACCTTATGTTTAGAGGAATGCAATCTCACGCTTAGCAGGGATGCAGTCTAATGCTTGCATAGTTGCAGTCTCTCTCGTCTTTGGAGGGTTGCAGTCTCAGGTTTGAAAGCATGCCGTCATATGTTTGGAGGAATGCTTGGCCATGTTCTGAAGGGTGCTCTCTTATATTCGGAGGGATGCACTCTTGTGTTTGAAGGCATGCTTTCTCATGTTTGGAGGCATGGCGTACCATATTCTGAGGCATGCTGTCTCATGTTAGGAGGGACGCAGTCTCATGTTTGGAGTGGTGTTGTCTCTTGCTTAAGACAATGCAGTCCTATACTTGGATTTATGCAGTCTCGTGCTTGTACTTATGTAGTCTTATGCTTGGATTTATGCAGTCCCTTGCTTGGATTTATGCAGTCTCATGCTTGGATAGATGCAACCTCATGCTTGGCTGGAAGCAGCTTCATGCTTGAAACGATGCAGTCTCATGCCTGAAGATATCCAGTATCATACTGTCATGTTTGGAGTGGTGCACTCTTTTGCTTGTTGTGCAGCTTCATGCTTGGATGGATGCAGTCTCATGCTTGGATGGATGCAGTCTCATGCTTGGATGGATGCAGTCTCATGCTCGGATGGATGAAGGTTCATGCTCAGAAGGATGGAGTTTCATGCTCGGATGCAGTCTTATGCTGCCTTGATGCAGACTCATGCTTGAAGGGATGCAGTCTCCAGCATGAAGACGGTGCAATGCTGTAGATGAATAGATGTATTCTTGTGCTCAAAGGGATACAGTCTCTTGCTCGGAAGGATGCACTCCCTTACTTTGGGTGCAGTCTCATGATTAAAGACGTGCACTCTTGTGTTTGGTGGGATACAATGTTGTGGCTGTTAGGATACAACCCCATCTTTGAGGTGGTGGGGGCAGTTTCAAGCATAAAGGGAAGTGATCTCTTGTTTCAAGACATGTAGTCTCGTGTTTGAAGTCATGCAGTCTCCTGTTTAAAGGTAAGGTGCCTCATGCTTGGAGGGAAGCAGTCTCTTGTTTGCCGGGAAGCAGTCTGTTGGCGGGGGTAGGGGGAGGGGAGCAGGCTCGAACTAAGTTGGAGATTGCAGCAAGGGACCAGCCATGTGCTTGTCTTAGGGATGGCCATGGGGCATGTGGACATTTCATTCTGATCCAAAATCAAGCTTTATCCTTGCAGGCAGCAAAGATTGTGTCCTTTCCTCCATTGTTCATTAATGGAGAATTATAATCACACAAAATTAGTTTGTAAACAAAAAAAAGTACCATACAAATAATCAATGTACGTAGTTTCATACCGAGGTTCATAGTGCAGGAAACCAGGATGCAGTCTAGAACCCAACATTGCTTACACTGGGCCCGGCCTGCACGTGGGTGCTCCCCTCCACACACACACCTTCAAAGAAGGAGCACAAAGGGGCAGAGATACACCCAGCCATGCAGTCAAGCATATACACACATGCAAAAGAACAAACACATAAAAACGGACATACCCAAACACAGACATACAAACAAGCACATGCATAGACACGAACGACACACACAGACACTCCCAAGCACACATGTACACCAAGAACACAGAAGACTCACATTCACTGTCTACCCACAGCGCCTTGAAGAACGTAGGCAACTCACACTACCTCACCAGATAGCACTGCAGTGATGACTCAATGCTGACTTGCAGGCACTAGTTACTGTTGACCTAACCACTCCCCAACATGGCATGTACTAAAGAACTAAGGTCTTGCCCCTCAACGTGCACTTCATTACTTCAAACTAGATTAAATCATCCCTAACTCTTTAACACAGAGCTATAAGGATGGTTTCAAATATGAACATTGTTCACTTACTCCCATCTCTGAGCCTACTGCAAAACCACTAGTTCGAAACACAAATTTTATTCATGTTTTTGTGCCCTGAGGAAGTGACAAGTTATGAAGTCTTATTTTGAAAAAAAAAAATGTGACTGATGATGGACTCAAACTACTAATGTGGAATTAAGCATACAAACGTGAGATCAAATATATGAAAAAACAATTCTAGAGTTCAAAGTAGCCTCATGTCCTTGTACAATGCCAAAACACTCTTTGATTCATTCGTTGGCTGCTCCTTCCTGCAGGTACGCATGAAGTAAATATTTGGGCTCAAGGTCTCGTGTTCGTACATTACTGTGGGCATGCAGGTATCTGGCACAATTTCTTGGGTGCACTTAAGTGTTTCAATAGCATGACTGACAGCACCAGCAGGTGTCTGATTGGTTGTATACTTGGAGTGTGGTGACAATATGTTTGGAGAGAATGTTGAATCTGTCAGTTCCATAAGAGCCAATGCACAAGGTAGACACGGTGAAGGGGACAGGGGTGGTGAGAAGGTGTGATTTCCCTTATTGTCTTAACCTGGGAGGGGTCTTTCCAGAGTTTGGGAATGAGGGCAGGTGGGACTCTGCTACTTTCTTTGGAGGGTTGAGGGCGCTTCACACCTTGCATACTTCTAAACACCAGGCAATAGCCCACACATTGAGAGCAGAGTCTCAGCACATTTTTCAGTGAGCGCCTGAAGGAGCGAGGAGGTTCATCCCTCAAACCAGCTCACCCACGCCTTTGATTCATTACTTTCTGTCTACACTCCGGAGTAGTGAAGGAAACCCTTCAGTCTCACTAGGGTAGGTCGGTGAAAGACAACTTAAGAAGCACTGCCAAGTTTTGCCAATCCATCCATGATGTGCTGCTGCAGTCCATATTTTTTCTTCACATTCTGGGACTTGTAGTCGTGTTTATTCCTTTGTGAATTCAAAAGGAAAAATCTTAACTGGAGCAGCACACCACGCAAGGACCTCGGAAAATTGGCAGCTATGCCTAAGACTCACATGGGAAAGTGAAAAGCACCAGGGACGACCCACAGAAAGATTTGTTCTGGAAACCACTAGAGTGCGCTAGAGAACAAGATCTATTGTGTCTGGTAATGAACCCTAGATACCCGAGCCAGTGATACATCCCCATGGAGACGAGACCCACTATCAGCAGAGAAGCAGCCATTGCTCCTGTATGTGATTGGTTTGAAATGATTTCATTGTCACTGAAAAGCGGCCCTCTTTGGGCTCTCTTCTTAAGATAAAGACTGGAGCATGACACCTCTATGCGAATGTGCGCTCGTGTTTGAATGTGTCTGTCTGTGTGTGTGTATCTGTGCCTGTTGTGCAAGCAAATTGTAACAATGCACCTAACGTTGAAAATATCATTTATTTAAACAAGGTCTGAGAAAGCTCCACATTTTAAATGAATGTAAAAGGTCCGCGCCTTTCCAGAAGCAGAATCCTGCGAATGGAACACGTATGACATGCCAGGACCTCCAGTGTGACGTCACTAGGTGCAGGCTATGTGCAGAGGTGGGGGCTCCTCCGCAGCAAGAGAGGCAAGAAGAGGCAACTGAGGGGGGAGAATGCCGGGAAGAGTGGGATCTCTTTTTGGTTCATCGCAGGATCATTTTCGTGACTAAATTATTCTTTATTTTCAGGAAACGGAATTAAACCCGCGCAGTGCCTGCTCCCCCGTTAAACTGAAGCACGTGGCATCACCCATAAATCTGTGACGTGTGATGACAGGTTGAAAAGTCTACATTGTGACGTGTCCTTGGTATAAGAGGCCGGTATCCAGGCAGCTGCAGCACTGCGCGCGAGGACACCGGAGGAGGCGGACACTGCAGGCTCCGGAGCTGAGGCTAGTGAGAGCCCGAAGCCGCAGGGGCCTATCAGGCTCCAAAACGGACAGGCAGGGGTGGGTCCAAGGGCACGAGGTGAGTATATAAACCAAACGAAAAGCGAATTGAAACTGAACTTGAAACCAAACTGAAAACTAACTTGAAACTGGCTTGATACTGGCTTGCAACTGGCTTGATACTGGCTTGCAACTGACTTGATACTGGCTTGCAACTGACTTGATACTGGCTTGAAACCCCCTGTTTCCCTTCCCCTTCTTCCCTTCCACTCCCCGTTCCCTTTCTCCATCCCCTGCCCCTTCCCTTTCTCTTTCCCTCACCCTTTACCCACACCCGTCCCCTCATTCCCTTCTCTTTTCCCTTCTCCATCCCCTATCCTTAACCATCCCCGTAAACTTTCCTTCCCTGCCCTATCACCCTTGCCTTCCTCATCCCATTTCCTTCCCATCCCCTTACCCTCCACTCCCCCTCTTCCTACCCTTCCCTTCATTTACCTTCCCCTTTCCCCTTCAATTCCCACCCCTACCCTCCCACTCACCCTTCTCCTTCTTTCACTCCCTTCCCCCCTCTACCCTCTGCACCCCTAACATTCCTACCTTCCTTTTCCCTTCCCCATCTTTCTTTCACCCTTGCCTTCCTTTAATTCTCTACACTTCCCTTTCCCATCCTCTTCTCTTACTCACCATACTCAAGCCCCTTCCTTTACCCTCCCCTCCCCCTTCCTTTACCCTTCCCTTCTCTCGCCTTCTCTACTTTTCCCCTTTTCCTTCCCTTCCCTCCTGTTCTCTCCCCCTATTCATCCTTTCTCTTCTCCCCTCCCTCCCCTTTCCCTCCCTTCTTCCCTTTCCTTTCTACCTCCTCACTCTATCCCTTTTTCCTTCACTTGCCTCCTCTTTCCTCCCCCTTCCTCTTTCCCCCTTTCCTTCCCCTTGCCCACCCCTTCCCCATCCTCTTACCTTTCGCTTAGCACTATCCCCTCACCCTCCACATCCCCTCATACACCCCTTCCCATTTCCTTTCCCTTCCTTTTCCATTCTACCCCTTCCCTTCCCCTTTTCCTTCACTTACCTCCTTTCCCTTCCCCTCACCTCCATTCCCTTCCCCTCCTCTTCTTCTTGCCCATCCACTTCACTTTCCCATCCCCTTCCCTACCCCTTCCTTCCCTTCCCCTTTTCCTTCACTTACCTCCTTTCCCTTCCCCTCACCTCCTTTCCCTTCCCCTCCTCTTCTTCTTGCCCATCCACTTCCCTTTCCCATCCCCTTCCCTACCCCTTCTTTCACCCTTTTCCTTCTGCATCCCATAGCGTTTCCCTTCTTCTACCCCTCACCCTACCCCTTCCCTTTCCCCTACCTTCTCACCCTACCCCTTCCCTTTTCCTTCACTTAACTCCTGTTCCCTTTTCTGCCCTCTCTCCCTCCCCTTCCTGCCCCCTCCATTTCCTTCCCTTTCACTTCCCAACCTCTCCCTTTCTTACCCTTCCAATCTGTCTCCTACCTTTCATTCTTTCATTTCCCTCCTTTTCTTTTCTTCCCATCCCCCTCCACTTCCTCTTCCCCTCCCTCTCCTGTCCCCTTCCCGTCTTCCCTCTACCTCTCCTTCCCCACCCTCCTTTCCTTTCCCTTCGCTTTTCTTCCTTTCCTTTCCTACCCTTCCGCATCTCCTCACCCTTTCCTTCTCTTCCCCATCCCCTCACCCTTCACTTAGCCTCTACCTCTCAATCCCCTTCTCTTCCATACCCCACCCCTTCCCCTTCTCCCTTCCCCATCCCCTCAACCTAACCTCCCCTTCTTTGCTCCTTCCCTTACCCCTCCCCGTCTCTTTCCACTGCTCTTCCCTTCCCCCACCCATCCAGTTTCTCTTTCCATTCCCCTTTCCATTCCTTTTCACATCCTTTCTCCCGCCCCACCCTCTTTCCTACCTCTCTCCCCATGTCCCTCCCCTTTCCCACCCCTTCCCTTACCCTTTCCTTGCATTTCCTCATCCTCCCTTCCCTTTTCTTCTTTGTCTCATACCCTTCCCCATTCCCTCACCCTTTCCTTCCCCATCTTTCTTTCACCCTTGCCTTCCTTTAATTCTCTACACTTCCCTTACCCATCCTCTTCTCTTCCTCACCATACTCAAGCCCCTTCCTGTCCCCTCTCCTTCTCCCCTTCCCTTCTTTTACCCTTCCCTTCTCTCTCCTTCTCTCCTTTTCCCCTTTTCCTTCACCTGTTCTCTCCCCCATTCATTCTTTCTCTTCTCCCCCTTCCTCCCCTCTCCCTCCCTTATTCCCTTTCCCTTCTACCTCCTCACTCTACCCCTTCCTTTTTTCCTTCACTTGCCTCTTTCCTCCACCTCTTTCCTTCCTCTTGCCCATCCCCTTCCCCATCCTCTTACCTTTACCTTACCACTATCCCCTCACCCTCCACATCCCCTCCTACACCCCTTCCTCTTCCCTCTTCCTTCCCTTTCCTTTCCTTTTCCATTCTACCTCCTCACTCTACCCCTTCCCTTCCCCCTTTCCTTCACTTACCTCCTTTCCCTTCCCCAGCCCTATCCCCTTCCTTCTCCATTTTCCTTCTGCATCCCATAGCCTTTCCCTTTCCCTTCTCCTACCCCTCACTCTACCCCTTCCCTTTTCCCATTCCCTCACCCTTTCCTTCCCCTTCCCTGCCTCCTTCTCCTTCCCTTTCACTTCCCAACCAATCTGTCTCCTCCCCTTCTACCCTTCCCTCTTTCCCTTCCCTACTTTCCTTCACTTTCTTCCCTTCCCCATCCACTTCCTCTTCCCCTCCTTCTCCTCCCCTACCCATGTTCCCTCCACCTTTCCTTCGCCACCCTCCTTTCCTTTCCCTTCGCTTCTCTTCCTTTCCTTTCCTTCTCCATCCCCTACCCTTCCCTATCTCCTCACCCTTTCCTTCTCTTCCCCATCCCCTCACCCTCCACTTCCCCTCTACCTCCCAATCCCCTTCTCTTCCTTACCCCACCCATTCTCCCTTCTCTTCCCCACCCCTTCCATTCCCCACCCCTTCAACCTAACCTCCCCTTCTCTGCCCCTTCCTTTACCCCTCCCCGTCTCCATCCCTTGTCTTCCCCCACCCATCCCATTTCTCTTTCCACTCCCTTTTCACATCCTTTCTCCCGCCTCCATCATCTTTTCTAACTTTTCCACCACATGTACCTCCCCTTTCCCCACCCCTTCCCTACCCTTTCTTTGCATTTCCTCCTCCCCTCCCTTTTCTTCTGCTGCATCCCATACCCTTCCCCATTCCCTCACCCTTTCCTTTCCCTTCTTCCCTTCTCCTACCTCCGGACCCTACCCCTTCCCTTTCCCTTCCCTTACCTGCCTCTCCATTCCCCTCCCCTTTTTTGCCCCCTCTCTCCCTCCACACTCCTTTCCTGCCCCCTCCCTTTTCTTTCCTTTCACTTCACTTCCCAACCTTTCCCTTTCTTTTCCACCCCTTCACTTTCCCTCCCCCTTCCTCTCTCTTCCTCCTTCTCCTCACCCCTTCCTTTCCTGCACTTTTCTTTATGGCTCCACCTCTCTTAACCCTTCCCCTCACCCTCCCACTCCCCTCCCTTTTGTCCCTTCTCGTCCCTTCTCTTCCTCATTCCCTCTTCTTCCCCATCCCCTTCACTTTCCCTCAACCCTTCCCCTCTCCCTCCTGTCTTGCCTTCCCTTCTCTCTTCCCTACCCCCTTACCTTCCAAATCCTCTTCCCCTTCTGTTCCCCTTCCCTTGTCTCCATCCCCTCCCTTTCCGCTGCCCTTCATTTCCCCAAGTCCCTTCCTTTTCTCCTAACCTTCTCCTTTCCCACCTCCCTTCACTTTCCCTCTCCTTTCTTTCTTCCTCTCACTCCCTTTCTTTCCTTCTCTATCTCCAACACCTGCACTTCTCATCACCCTTCCCTTCTCCCTATACCCGGGCCTTCCCCACCCCCTCACCTCCCACTTCTCCTCTACCTCCCAACCCCCTTCTCTTCCCCACTCCTTCCACTCCCCATCCCCTCAACCTAACCTCTTCTCTGCCCCTTCCCTTACCCCTCCCTGTTTCCTTCCCCTTCTCATCCCTTCCCCCACCCACTCCGTTTCTCCTTCCATTCCCCTTTCCATTCCTTTTCACATCCTTTCTCCCACCCACCCTCTTTCCCACCTATCCCTCCCCATGCCCCTCCCCTTTCCCACCCCTTCCCTACCCCTTGCATTTCCTCCTCCCCTCCCTTTTCTTCTACATCCCATACCCCTTCCCCATTCCCTCATCCTTTCCGTTCCCTTTCCTTCTTCCCTTTTCCTGCCTCCTCACCCTTCCCCTTTTCCTTCACTTACCTCCTTTCCCTTCCCCTCACCACCTTTCCCTTCCCCTCCTTTTCTTCTTGCCCATCCACTTCCCTTTCCCATCCCCTTCCCTACCCCTTCTTTCACCCTTTTCCTTCTGCATCCCATAGCCTTTCCCTTCTTGTACTCCTCACCCTACCCTTTCCCCTACCTCCTCACCCTACCCCTTCCCTTTTCCTTCACTTACCTCCTGTTCCCTTTTCTGCCCTCTCTCCCTCTCCCCTTCCTGCCCCCTCCATTTCCTTCCCTTTCACTTCCCAACCTCTCCCTTTCTTTCCCGTCCAATCTGTCTCCTACCCTTCCTTCTTTCCTTTCCCTCATTTTCTTTTCTTCCCTTCCCCATCCACTTCCTCTTCCCCTCCCTCTCCTGTCCCCTTCCCGTCTTCCCTCCACCTCTCCTTCCCCACCCTCCTTTCCTTTCGCTTTTCTTCCTTTCCTTTCCTACCCTTCTGCATCTCCTCACCCTTTCCTTCTCTTCCCCATCCCCTCACCCTCCACTTCCCCTCTACCTATCAATCCCCTTTTCTTCCATACCCCACCCCTTCCCCTTCTCCCTTCACCCATCCCCTCAACCTAAGCTTCCCTTCTTTGCTCCTTCCCTTACCCCTCCCCGTCTCTTTCCACTGCTCTTCCCTCCCCCCACCCATCCTGTTTCTCTTTCCATTCCCCTTTCCATTCCTTTTCACATCCTTTCTCCCGCCCCCACCCTCTTACCTACCTCTCTCCCCTTGTCCCTCCCCTTTCCCACCCCTTCCCTTACCCTTTCCTTGCATTTCCTCATCCTCCCTTCCCTTTTCTTCTGCGTCTCATACCCTTCCCCATTCCCTCACCCTTTCCTTCCCCATCTTTCTTTCACCCTTGCCTTCCTTTAATTCTCTACACTTCCCTTACCCATCCTCTTCTCTTCCTCACCATACTCAAGCCCCTTCCTTTCCCCTCCCACTTCTCCCCTTCTTTTTACCCTTCCCTTCTTTCTCCTTCTCTCCTTTTCCCCTTTTCCTTCTCCTGTTCTCTCCCCCATTCATTCTTTCTCTTCTCCCTCTCCCTCCCTTGTTCCCTTCCCCTTCTACCTCCTCACTCTACCCCTTCCTTTTTCCTTCACTTGCCTCTTTCCTCCCCCTTTCCTTCCTCTTGCCCATCCCCTTCCCCATCCTCTTACCTTTCCCTTACCACTATCCCCTCACCCTCCACATCCCCTCCTACACCCCTTCCTCTTCCCTCTTCCTTCCCTTTCCTTTCCCATTCTACCTCCTCACTCTACCCCTTCCATTCCCCTTTTCCTTCACTCACCTCCTTTCCCTTCCCTTCCCCAGCCCCATCCCCTTCCTTCTCCCTTTTCCTTCTGCGTCCCATAGCCTTTCCCTTTCCCTTCTCCTACCCCTCACTCTACCCCTTCCCTTTTCCCATTCCCTCACCCTCACCCTTTCCTTCCCCTTCCCTTCCCCCTTCTCCTTCCCTTTCACTTCCCAACCAGTCTGTCTCCTCCCCTTCTACCCTTCCCTCTTTCCCTTCCCTACTTTCCTTCACTTTCTTCCCTTCCCCATCCACTTCCTCTTCCCCTCCCTCTCCTCCCCTTGCCATGTTCCCTCCACCTTTCCTTCCCCACCCTCCTTTCCCTTCGCTTCTATTCCTTTCCTTTCCTTCTCCATCCCCTACCCTTCCCCATCTCCTCACCCTTTCCTTCTCTTCCCCATCCCCTCACCCTCCACTTCCCCTCTACCTCCCAATCCCCTTCTCTTCCTTACACGCCCATTCTCCCTTCTCTTTCCCACCCCTTCCATTCCCCATCCCCTCAACCTAACCTCCCCTTCTCTGCCCCTTCCTTTACCCCTCCCCGTCTCCTTCCCTTGTCTTCCCTCACCCATCCCATTTCTGTTTCCACTCCCTTTTCACATCCTTTCTTCTGCCTCCATCCTCTTTCCCACCTATTCCTCCACATGTACCTCCCCTTTCCCCACCCCTTCCCTACCCATTCCTTGCATTTCCTCCTCCCCTCCCTTTTCTTCTGAATCCCATACCCTTCCCCATTCCCTCACCCTTTCCTTTCCCTTCTCCCTTCTCCTACCTCCGAGCCCTACCCCTTCCCTTCCCCTTCCCTTACCTACCTCTCCATTCCCCTCCCCTTTTTTGCCCCCTCCACACTCCTTTCCTGTCCCCTCCCCTCCCTTTTCTTTCCTTTTACTTCACTTCCCAACCTTTCCCTTTCTTTTCCATCCCCTTCACTTTCCCTCCCCCTTTTCTCCTTACCTTCTCCTTTCCCTCCCCTTCCTCTCTCCTCCTTCCCCACACCCCTTCCTTTCTTGCACTTTTCTTTATGCCTCCACCTCTCTTAACCCTTCCCCTCACCCTCCCACTCCCCTCCCTTTCGTCCCTTCTCTTCCCCATTCCCTTTACTTTCCTTCAACATTTCCCCTCTCCCTCCTGTCTTGCCTCTCCTTCTCTCTTCCCTATCCCCTTACCTTCCAAATCCTCTTCCCCTTCTGTTCCCCTTCCCTTCTCTACATCCCCTCCCTTTCCGCTGGCCTTCCCTTCCTTTTCTCCTAACCTTCTCCTTTCCCACCTCCCTTCACTTTCCCTCTCCTTTCTTTCTTCCTCTCACTCCCTTCCTTTCCTTCTCCAACCCCTGCACTTCTCATCACCCTTTCCTTCTCCCTATTCCCGGGCCTTCCCCACCCCCTCACCTCCCACTTCCCCTCTACCTCCCAACCCCCTTCTCTTCCCCACCCCTTCCACTCCCCATCCCCTCAACCTAACCTCTTCTCTGCCCCTTCCCTTACCCCTCCCTGTTTCCTTCCCCTTCTCATCCCTTCCCCCACCCACCCCGTTTCTCCTTCCATTCCCCTTCCCATTCCTTTTCACATCCTTTCTCCCACCCCCACCCTCTTTCCCACCTATCCCTCCCCATGCCCCTCCCCTTTCCCCACCCCTTCCCTACCCCTTGCATTTCCTCCTCCCCTCCCTTTTCTTCTACATCCCATACCCCTTCCCCATTCCCTCACCCTATCTGTTCCCTTTTTCCCTTCTCCTGCCTCCTGACCCTACCCCTTCCCTTCCGTTTCCTTCACTTACCTGCCCTTCTATTCCCCTCCCTTTTTTTGCCCCCCTCTCCCTCCACACTCCTTTCCTACCCCCTCCCTTTCCTTTCTCTTCACTTCCCAACCTTTCCCTTTCTTTTCCATCCCCTTCTGTTCCCCTTCACTTTCCCTCACCCCTTTCTACATCCTCCTTGGCGACCTCAACTTCTATCTGGAACAGAACAACGACCCCAACACCACCGCCCTGATCGCCAACCTCGGTCTCAAGCAACTGGTGAACACCCCCACCCACATCGCCGGACACACGCTCGACCCCATCATCTCCGCCAGCAACCACGTATCCTTCAGCCACTCCTCCGCTCTACACTGGACCGACCACAGATGTGTCCACTTCACCTTCCGACGCGAGACTCGCCACCTCCGAACACAACCCATCCCACGTCGACAGTGGAACAAAATCCCCAAAGAACAGCTTCTCTCCACTCTCATCGACAACCAACCCACCTTCTCCTCCGACCCCAATGACGCAGCCCTCAGCCTCACGAACTGGATCACCAACTGCGCAGACAACCTTGCTCCCCTCAGACGCCTCCCTAGACAGACCAACACCAAAAAACCTCTCTGGTTCACTGACACCCTTAAGGAATCAAAGAAAACTTGCCGCATTCACAAGACCTTTGCAACTCCCTCGCCACCTTCTTCCATCGTAAGATCACCGACCTACACGACAGCTTCGGACACCAGACCCAGCCGAACACCACAGAACCCACAACCCCAGCCATCACCCTCAACGCCTGGACCCACATCAACACGGAAGAGACCAAAGCCACCATGAACTCCATCCACTCCGGTGCCCCCTCGGACCCCTGCCCACACTTTATCTTCAACAAAGCCGACGACATCATCGCCCCGCACCTCCAGACCATCATCCACAGCTCCTTTTCATCTGCTACCTTCCCCGATAGCTGGAAACACGCTGAAGTCAACACTCTACTGAAGAAACCTACGGCTGACCCAAGCGACCTGAAGAACTTCCGCCCCATCTCGCTCCTCCCCTTCCCTGCCAAAGTCATAGAGAAGACCGTCAACAAGCAGCTTACCAACTTCCTTGAAGACAACAACCTTCTCGACCCCTCTCAGTCCGGATTCCGAGCCAACCACAGCACAGAAACCGCCCTCATCTCAGTCACAGACAACATCAGAACTCTGATGGACAACGGAGAAACAGTCGCCCTCATCCTCCTCGACCTCTCGGCTGCCTTCAACACCGTCTGCCACTGCAACCTAATAACCCACCTCCGCTCCACCGGGATTCAAGGACAGGCCCTAGACTGGATTACCTCCTTCCTTTCCAACCGCTCCCAAAGAGTCTACCTCCCACCTTTACGCTCAAACCCCACCGAGATCATCTGCGGCGTCCCACAAGGCTCCTCGCTCAGCCCGACTCTCTTCATTGTCTACATGAGCCCCCTCGCTGACATCGTACGCAAACACAGCATCATCATCACCTCCTACGCCGACGACACCCAGCTGATACTTTCCCTCACCAAGGACCCCACCAACTCCAAGACCAACCTGCAAGACGGAATGAAAGACGTCGCATACTGGATGAAACTAAGCCGTCTGAAACTGAACTCAGACAAAACGGAAGTCCTCATCCTCGGAAACACCCCGACCTCCTGGGACGACTCCTGGTGGCCCACGGCCCTTGGCACCGCACCGACCCCCTCAGACCACGCACGCAACCTCGGTTTCATCCTGGACCCACTTCTCACCATGACCAAACAAGTCAACGCCATATCATCCTCCTGCTTCCTCACCCTCCGCATGCTCCGGAAGATCTTCCGTTGGATCCCCGCCGACACCAGAAAGAGCGTGACCCACGCCCTCGTCACAAGCCGCCTGGACTACGGCAACACCCTATACGCAGGAACCACCGCTAAACTCCAGAAACGTCTGCAACGAATTCAAAACGCCTCCGCCCGCCTCATCCTCAACATACCCCGCAACAGCCACATCTCCGCACACCTGAGACACCTGCACTGGCTTCCCGTCAGCAAAAGGATCACCTTCCGACTCCTCACCCACGCACACAAAGCCCTCCACAACAAGGGACCAGAATACCTCAACCGCTGCCTCAGCTTCTACGCTCCCACCCGTCTTCTCCGCTCCACCAGCCTCGCTCTCGCCGCCGTCCCTCGCATCCGCCGCTCCACGGCGGGTGGGAGGTCCTTCTCCTACCTGGCGGCCAAGACTTGGAACACCCTCCCCACCATCCTCAGGACCACCCAGGACCACTCTGCATTCCGGAGACTACTCAAGACCTGGCTTTTCGAGCAGCAGTAACCCCTTCCCCCTAGCGCCTTGAGACCCGCACTGGTGAGTAGCGCGCTTTATAAATGTTTATGATTATGATTTGATTTCTCCTTCCCCACCTCCCTCCCCTTTCCCTCCCCTTCCTCTCTCTTCCTCCTTCCCCTCACCCCTTCCTTTCCATGCCCTTTTCTTTACGCCTCCACATCTCCTAACCCTTCCCCTCAATCAATCAGTCAATCAGTCCATTTATAGAGCGCGCAACTCACCCGTGAGGGTCTCAAGGCGCTGGAGGGGGGGGGGGGGTTTGGTACTGCTGCCCGAAGAGCCATGTCTTGAGGTGTTTCCTGAAGGCGAGATGGTCCTGGGTAGTTCTTAGGTGTGCGGGGAGGGAGTTCCATGCTTTGGCCGCCAGGTAGGAGAATGATCATTCTCCGGCGGTGGTTCCGCGGATCCGTGGGACGGTGGCGAGGGCGAGGCTGAGCGGAGCTGACGGGTGGGCGTGTAGAACGAGAGGCGGCTGTTGAGGTATTCGGGCCATGTCGTGGAGTGCTTTGTGTGCGTGGGTGAGGAGCCTGAAGGTGATCCTCTTGTTGATGGGGAGCCAGTGCAGGTGTTTCAGGTGGGCGGATATGTGGCGAGGAATGTCGAGGATGAGGCGTGCGGAAGCGTTCTGTATGCGTTGTAGTCGTTTCTGAAGCTTGGCGGTGGTTTCTGCATATAGGGTGTTTCCGTAGTCCAGTCGGCTTGTGGCAAGGGCATGAGTAACCGTCTTTCTGGTTTCTGTGGGGATCCACCGGAAGATCTTCTGGAGCATGCGTAGGGTGTTGAAGCATGATGACGAGACGGCGTTGACTTGCTTGGTCATTGTGAGGAGGAAGTCCGGGATGAACCCGGGTTGCGTGCGTGATCCGAGGGGGTTGGTGCGGTGCCCAGCGCCGTGGGCCACCAGGAGTCGTCCCAGGCGGATGGGGATTGTCCGAGGATGAGGACCTCCGTCTTGTCTGAGTTCAGTTTTAGGCGGCTGAGCTTCATCCATTCCGCGACGTCTTTCATTCCTTCCTGTAGGTTGGTTTTGGCGGTGGCAGGGTCTTTGGGGAGGGAGCGTATCAGCTGGGTGTCGTCGGCGTAGGAGATGATGTTGATGTTGTGTTTGCGTGCGATGGCGGCGAGGGGGCTCATGCAGATATTGAAGAGGGTTGGGCTGAGCGAGGATCCTTGGGGTACTCCGCAGATGATCTCGGTGGGTTCTGAGCAAAAGGGAGGGAGGCGGACTCTCTGGGTTCTGTCGGAGAGGAACGAGATGACCCAGTCCAGGGCCTTTACTAGGATTCCAGTGGTGCAGAGGCGGGTTACTAGGGTGCGATGGCACACGGTATTGAAGGCTGCCGAGAGGTCCAGGAGGATGAGGGCGGTTGTTTCTCCGTTGTCCATCAGGGTCCTGATGTCGTCGGTGACTGCGATGAGGGCGGTTTCTGTGCTGTGGTTGGCTCGAAATCCAGACTGGGATGGGTTGAGCGAGTTGTTAGCCTTGAGGAAAGTGGTCAGCTGCTTATTGACGGTCTTCTTGATGAGCTTGGCCGGGAAGGGAAGAAGAGAGATGGGGCGGAAGTTCTTCAGGTCATTAGGGTCTGCCGTGGGTTTTTTCAGGAGGGTGTTGATTTCTGCGTGCTTCCAGCTCTCGGGGAAGGTGGCTGATGCGAACGAGCTGTTGATGATGTTCCGGAGATGGGGTGCGATGATGGTGTCAGCTTTGTTGAAGATGTGATGGAGGCAAGGGTCCGAGGGGGAGCCGGAGTGGTGTTCATGATGCTTATGGTCTCTTCTGAGCTGATAGGGGTCCAGGAGCTGAGGGTAGTGGTGGGTGCTGCTGGTTCGGTGGTAGGAGGCAGGGTCTGGGGTCCGAGGCTATCGTGTAGATCTGTGAGCTTTCGGTGGAAGAACGTGGCGAGGGAGTTGCAGAGTTCTTGTGACGATGCAATGTCGTTGGAGCTGGCGCTGGGGTTGGAGAGCTCTTTGACGATGTTGAAGAGTTCCTTGCTGTTGTGGGAGTTGTTGTCTAGTCGCACTTTGAATGATGTCCTTTTGGTGGAGCGGATCAGCTGGTGGTGTTCACGGGTGGCGATCTTGAGGGTTGTCATGTTTTCTGTGGTTCGTTCGTTGCGCCAGGTTTTTTTTTAGGGTTCGGCAGGATTTCTTAGATTCTTTGAGGGCGTCCGTGAACCATGGGGTTTTCCTGTTGCTGGTCCCGCCTGGGGGGTTCTTAAGTGGTGCGAGGTTGTCGGCACAGTTGGTGATCTACTGTGTGAGGTTGTGGGCTGCGTTGTTGACGTCCGTGATGTTGGCTGGTGGGTTCTGGCTCAGTGTTGAGAGGAGCTGGTCTGTAGTGATTTTGCTCCAGCATCTGCGGGGGATTTGTTGTGTGCGATGGTGGTGAGTCTCCCATTTGAAGGTGAAGTGGACGCATCTGTGGTCGGTCCAGTGTAGTCCGGAGGAGTGGCTGAAGGAGACGTGGTTGCTGGCGAAGATGGGGTCGAGTGTGTGGCCAGCGATGTGGGTGGGGGTGATCACCAGTTGTTCGAGTCAGAGGTTGGTGAGGTTGTCGAGCAGGGTGGTGGTGTTGTTGTCGTTTTTCTCCAGATGGAAGTTCAGGTCCCCGAGGAGGATGTATTCTGGTGAGGCTAGGACGTGCGGGCTGATGAAGTCTGCAATGGTTTCGCTGAATTGCGCGCGTGGACCCGGGGGTCTGTAGATGAGTGTTCCTCTGAGGGTGGTCTTGGGGTCGGTGTGAATCTGGAAGTGTACGTGTTCGACGGTGAAGGGTGAGTCTTCGGTGGGGGTCGAGATGTTGATGGTGTTCCTGTAGATGATGGCGATTCCTCCTCCGGTTTGGTAGACACGGTCCTTCCGGGCGATCTTGTAGCCGTCGGGGATGGCTATGGCGATGTCTGGGGCCGAGGAAGCGTTCATCCAGGTTTCCGTGATGAAGGCGACGTCTGGTGCTGTTGTGTCCAGGAGGTCCCATAGTTCGATGGCGTCCTTATGGACGGGAGCGTGTGTTGAGGAGGATGCACTTGAGGTGGTTGTTGTTGTTGCAAGGGCCGGTGGGTGGTCTGCAGGTTCGGAGGCATGTGTATTTGCAGGCTTGACAGGTGAAGGGTCCATGGGTTCGCTTTGGGGTGGCTTGGTAGCAGGTGGCTGTTCGTCCGGTGTTGAGGGCGTTGAGGGAGGCGGAGTCGTATCTCAGTCGGGTGCTTTGTGTGTGGTGGAGGCCAGGGGTTCTGGTGCTGGGCGCGGTCCAGGTGCGGACGGGCGCAGACAGGATTGCCTTTGGCGCGCCAGCAGCGCCAGCTGTGCGGCCACACAGCGACCGCCATAAGAGGGTAGGAGGGGTCAGCTGGGAGTGGGGAGGGTAGGACAGCGAATGGGAGCAGGGGGGTGGGGCCGCACGGGAGGCAGTGGCAGGAACAAAACGGGGCTGAGGAGCCCATTGGCGATCGCGACGATCGGAAAATGGAAGGCAAAAAATTGAATAAGAAAACCACTCACACGGGGTACATGAGAGAAGGGGGCAGGCAGGCACACGGGGGCACAGAAAGCAAGGGGCACAGGCAGTCAGTGGGGAACCAAGGCAGCGATCGCGCAGGCGTTTAGTGCCGATCAGGAAGATAGCAGGTCACTGCGGTCACAGCGGACAGAGCAGGCGGAGCTGCAGCGGTGGGGAAGCGACCTACCCAAGGGTCAAGGGTCGCTGTCTCTGCCGCGCAGCGGCTGCCATAAGAGGGTAGGAGGGGAAGAGGGGTCAGCTGGGAGGCAGGAGGGTAGGACAGCGAATGGGAGCAGGGGGGCGGGCCGCACAGGAGGCAGCGGCAGGAAAAAACGGGGCTGAGGAGCCCTTTGGCGATCGCGACGATCGGAAAATGGAAGGCAAAAAAAGAATAAGAAAACCACTCACACTCACACGGGGTACATGAGAGAAGGGGGGCAGGCAGGCACACGGCCTCACCTTCCATTCCCAGCCCCTCAACCTAAGTTCCCATTGCTCCTCTTCCACTCTCCTTTCCCCCTTTCTCCCTCCCCTTCTCTTCCCCTTTCCCTTCTCCTGTCCCTTCCCTCCCTTTACTTCCCCTTCCCCTCCACTGACCCTTTCCTTTGCCTCCCCCTCACACTTCCCTTTCCCTCAACCGTCTGTTCCCTTCCCTTCCTGTACCCCACTCACCTGACCCTCCTTTCTCTCTCCCCTGCCCTCTCTCCCATTCCCCTCCCTCCCCTTCCCCTTTACATTCCCTTCCCCTTCCTCTCTTCCCTTCCCCACCCAGTCACTTTCTCTTCCCCTCTCCTTTCCCTCCCCTCCTGTTCTCTCCTTTCTCCCCTCTCCATCCCCTTCCCTATCCCTTCCCTGTATTCCTTGCCTCCCACCTTCTTTCCATTTTTCCTCCTCCCTTCCCATCCCTCCCTTCCCCTCAACCATTCACGTCCCTCTTGGGGACGGGAAGAACGGGTCGGAAGTGTAAGGGAAAGGATGGGGAGGTCAAAAGGGAAGGGAGAGGGGATGTGAACAGGAAGGGTGGGGGAGGGTTGAGCGGGGGAAGTGGAAGGTGAGGGGATGGGAATGAGAATGAGAAGGAAAGAGCAAGGAAGGGAAAGGGGTGCGGGGAAGAGACAGAAAGGGGAGAGAAAAGGGAGAGAAAGGAGGGAAGGCCCGGGAATATGGAGAAGGGAAGGGTGATGAGATGTGCAGGTGTTGCAGACAGAGAAGGAAAGGGCAAGGAAAGGGAGGAAGAGGAAGATGGAAAGTGAAGGGAGGAAGAGGAGAAAAGGAAGGGACTTGGGGAGGGTGGAAAAAAAGGGAAGGGTGAAGGATGGGGAAGCGAAGAGCAGGGGGAGAGGATGGGGAGAAGGGAAGAGAAGGGGTGGGTAAAAGAAGAGAAGGGGATTGTGAGGTAAAGGGGAAGTGAAGGGTGAGGGGTTTTGGAAGGCAAGGGGGTAGGGGAAGAGAGAAAGGGGAGGGGAGGGTAGAGAGGAGGGAGAGGGGAGGGGAAGGGGTGAGGGAAAGTGAAGTGGATGGGAAAGAGAAGGGAATGGGGAACAAAGGCAATGGGGAACAGAAGAGATGAAAGAGGGGGGAATGGGAGGGGGGCACCAGGGAGAGGGAAAGAGGGAAGAGGTAATGGTCAGATTAGATGGGATGGGATGGAAAAGAAAGAGAAAGGTTGGGAAGTGAAAGGAAAGGAAAGGGAGGGGCAGGAAAGGAGAGCGGAGGCAAAAAATGTGAGGGGAATGGAGGAGGTAAGTAAAAGGTAAGGGAAGGGGGTAGGGTGGGGAGGTAGAAGGGGGAGAGAAGGGGGAAGGAAAGGTGAGGGAATGGGGAAGGGTATAAGACGCAGAAGAAAAGGGAAGGGAGGATGAGGAAATGCAAGGGAACCATAGGGAAGAGGTGGGGGAGAAGGGAGGGACATGGGAGGGAGACGGGGGAAAGAGGATTGGGCAGGAGGAAGGATGTGAAAAGGAATGGGAAGGGAAGAGCAGGGGAAGGAGATTTGAAGGAGTAAGGGAAGGGGCAGAGAAGGGGAGGTTAGGTTGAGGGTATGGGGAATGGAGGGTGAGGGGAAGGGTTAGGAGATGTGGAAGTGTAAAGAAAAGGGCAAGGAAAGGAAGGGGTGAGGGAAAGGAGGAGGAGAGAGGAAGGGGAGGGAAAGGGGAGGGAGGTGGGGAAGGAGAAGGTAAGGAAAACAGGGTGAGGGAAAGTGAAAGGGATGGGGAAGAGAAGGGGATGGAAAAGAAAGGGAAAGGTTGGGAAGTGAAGAGAAAGGAAAGGGAGGGAGGAGGCAGGAAAAGAGTGCGGAGGAATAGAGAGGGCAAAAAAAGGGAAAAGGGAAGAAGGAAAGGAAAGGGAGAGGGAATGTGGAAGGGTATGAGACGCAGAAGAAAAGGGAAGGGAGGATGAGGAAATGCAAGGAAAGGGTAGGGGAAGGGGTGGGAAAGGGGAGGGACATGGGGAGAGAGTGGTAGGAAAGAGGGTGGGGGCGGGAGAAAGGAGGTGAAAAAGAATGGAAAGGGGAATGGAAAGGGAAACAGGATGGGTGGGGGAAGGGAAGAGCAGGGGAAGGAGACGGGGAGGGGGAAGGGAAGGAGCAAAGAAGGGGAGGTTAGGTTGAGGGGATGGGGAAGGGAGAAGGGGTGGGGTATGGAAGAGAAGGGGATTGAGAGGTAGAGGGGAAGTGGAGGGTGAGGGGATGGGGAAGAGAAGGAAAGGGTGAGGAGATGCGGAAGGGTAGGAAAGGAAAGGAAGAAAAGCGAAGGGAAAGGAAAGGAGGGTGGGGAAGGAGAGGTAGAGGGAAGACGGGAAGGGGACAGGAGAGGGAGGGGAAGAGGAAGTGGATGGGGAAGGGAAGAAAAGAAAAGGAGGGAAAGGAAAGAAGGAAGGGTAGGAGACAGATTGGACGGGAAAGAAAGGGAGAGGTTGGGAAGTGAAAGGGAAGGAAATGGAGGGGGCAGGAAGGGAGAGGGAGAGAGGGCAGAAAAGGGAACAGGAGGTAAGTGA